>NW_024044843.1:1288703-1588703 GCF_015852505.1 Tachyglossus aculeatus | reverse complement strand
AGAAAAACTACTAGACTACTTTGGACCCACAGAAGGAAAGGGAGAAGGTCGAAGCTGAAAACAAAACTCCAAGCAGGCCCCCGCTAAGCCACGAGGCTGCAGCCATCTTCCCATAGGACCCTAGAGCCATGACGGCCTTGTAGCGCAGAAGAAGGAAGATGGAGGCATAGCGGTCGTAGGACATGACCGTGAGGACTAATAGCCCTCAGCTGGCAACCCAAACCACGGAGAAGACCTATACAGCACAGCCCACTAGGGAGATGGATCTCCTACTGGTCAGGGAGTTGTGGATGGATTTGGGGACTGTCACGGAGATGAGGAAGAGGTCGATAAGGGACAGGTTCCTGAGGAAGAAGTACATGGGGGTGTGGCGGCGCCGGTCTAGGGCAGTGACGACGATGAGGAGATTCCCCATGAGGGCCGCTCCGTAGATCAGGAGGAACAGCGTGGCATGGACCAGCTGCAGCTCCCGGACCTCCGAGAATCCCAGCAGGAGGAATTTCCTCACCGTGGAGACGTTGGGAATGTCCTGCAAGATGTTCGTCGGGATCAAGATAGGACCTGATTTTAGACAGGGATTAAAAACATTTAGGGAGAAACTCACGTGGCAAGATAATGTCATTGTCGGGGAATGAACCTCAATCAATTCATTAATCCATCAGTGGTATTTATTGAGTGCTTACTGTGTACAGAGCACTGTACTAAGCACTTAGGAGAGTCCACTACAACAGAGTTGGTAGACACGTTCCCTCCCCACAACCAACTTGCAGTCTAGAAGGGGAAACTCACCTCTTCATCTCGTCCTGCCTCCTGTATTAATTCAGGACAAAACAGAAAACCTTCCACGTTGATGATGTCTATTCTATTCTGAAACATCAGCAGAGATTGTGTCCAGTGTTCTGCACACAGTAAGTGCTTAATACGTTCCACTGATTGATTTGGGCTTATAAAAATCTAGAAAGCAGGGGTTGTGTAATCACAAAACTATGTGTTTAAAGAAGGCTGGTACTGTACAATTCACTTTGTCAGACACTACACACATGCACATGAGCCATATCTTCCTGCAACATAGCAAACTGCGTCCAAACAGGCTCCTTGTGTAGAATGGAAGTTTCCAAATTATCAGATGGCCCCCTAACCAAGACACGTTCCAGCAAAAACAGGGCTTATGGCAAAACTGAGTGTATCAAGAAGCTCTTACTCTCAGGATTTTTTAATGGTATTTTCTAAGGGCTTACTGTGTGCCGGGCACTGTACAAAGCCCTGGGGTGGGGGTGGGGGGAATGATGCAAGCAACCCGGGTAGCCTGTAATGCCCTCCCTCCGCACATCCGCAAAACTAGCTTTCTTCCTCCCTTCAAAGCCCTACTGACAGCTCACCTCCTCCAGGAGGCCTTCCCAGACTGAGTCCCCTCCTTCCCCTCCCCCAATCCCCCCGCCCTACCTCCTTCCACAGCACCTGTATAGAACAATGTTTGTACAGATTTATTACTCTATTACTTTCACTTGTACATATTTGCGTATTCTATTTATTTTATTTTGTTAATATGTTTTGTTTTGTTGTCTGCCTCCCCCTTCTAGACTGTGAGCCCGCTGTTGGGTAGGGACCGTCTCTATATGTTGCCAACTTGTACCTCCCAAACGCTTCGTACAGTGCACTGGACACAGTAAGCGCTCAATAAATACGATTGAATGATTGAATGAATGAATGACACAGGCCCTGTCCCACACGGAGCTCACAGTCTTAACCCCCATTTTATGGATGCGGTAACAGAAGCACAAAGAAGTGAACTGACTTACCCAGTGTCACAAACCAGATAAGTGGCAGAACACCCTTATTCTGGGACGGATCTTTCCTCTCCAGACGCCTCCATGAGGCCCCGAGATCTCCCTTCCGGAGAAACCCGCTATCGGGCTCCAATGACCTAAATCCGGGCTCATGTTCATCTCCCGCTCCCAGACTTCTGCATCCCCGCCCGAGGACACGGGGGCCCGCTCACCCGCCTCCACCGCAGACCCTGCGGCCGGTCAGAAGCTTGTGTATCTCCCAGATGACCCTCTAAGGTTGATCTCTCTGCTGACCATCCAACGCCCCTGGACTGGAACCCCTCCCTTGATCACTAGACTCGCCATTCGAAGCGACCTCTCGTCCGTCCGGTTAGCGATTGGAGATCACCTGCTCCGAGCGATTGGAAGAGTACAATATAACAGAGTTTGTGGACATGATCCCTGTCCCAATGAGCTTACACTGTACATGAAAAGGCAGACATTAGTCAATCAGTGGTACTTATTGAGCGCTTGTGTGAAGAATACTGAATTAAGCAACTAGAAGAGTACAATATAACAGAATCAGTAGACACATTCCTTGTCCACAACAAACTGACCGCCTAGAGGTTGCAGGCAAAGCTCTCTTATTTCACTCCAGACCTGATTCTAAGAAGATCTGTGAGGAAGGTGAACTTCATTTTCCTGATTTTCATAATTGGGTTATTAAGCTGAGAAAATTGAGATGCAGAGAAGCGAAGTGGCTTGCCCAAGGTCTCACAGCAGGCAAGCGGCAGAGCTGGGATTATGGTCTTTCTATTAGACGAAGCTCAGGGTACTGTTTACAGGACAGGTGATGACTAGGCTGGGGAGAGATGTACTGGTCTGAAACAGGGACCGAGAATGGAGAGGTTTTTTTTATGATAACGGTATTTGTTAAGTGCTTTCTATATGCCCAACATTGTTCTAAACCCTGGGGTAGATATAAGGTAATCAGGTTGTCCCACGTGGGGCTCAAAGTCTTCATCCCCATTTTACAGATGAGGAAACTGAGGCACAGAGAAGAGAAGTGACTAGCCCAAAGTCACACAGTTGACAAGTGGTAGAGTTGGAATCAGAACCCATGACCTCTGAATCGCAAGCCCTGGCTCTACACACTAAGCGACGTTGCTTCTCTTTGTTAAGTGGTATTTGTTAAGTGCTTACTATATCGTTATCATCATTACTATATCATTATTATGGTATAATATTGCTATTGTTATTCTAATTACTGCTCTATTCTACTGTTCTATATTCTGTGCTGTTCCACTGTTCTGTTACTACTCTTCTAAGAGCTGGAGTACATTACAAGTTCATTAGGTTGGATACAGTCCCTGACCGGCATGGGGCTCACAGTCTAAGTAAGGGAGAGAAGAGGAGAACTGAGACACAGAGAAGTTAAGTTACACGTCCGAGGTCACACAGCAAGAAGTTGGCAGAGCCAGAATTAGGTTCTAATTCAGGCTCCTCTGACTTCCAGTCCCACGCTCTTACCAATAGGCCATTCTGCTTCTCCCAGGCTTGTTAGTTTGAGGGTCCCTTGAAGCTGCAGAGACCCTGCCCTGAGAAGTCTTAATCTGCCCTCCGCCCTGCTGTGGCCTTTGACATGATACCTTGCTCCATATTTATTTATTTATATTAATGTCTGTCTCCCCCTCCAGACTTTTAGCTCACTATGGGCAGGAAACATGTCTGCTAATTCTGTTATATCATACTCACCCAAACATTTGGTGCAGTTCTATGCAAATAGCCAATAAATACCATTGATCGATTGACTGACTGATTAATTGTGAGAAGCAGCGTGGCTTAGTGGAAAGAACGTGGGCTTGGGAGTCATAAATCGTGGGTTCTAATCCCGGGTCTGCAATTTATCAGCTGTGTGACCTTGGGCAAGTCACTTAACTTCTCTGTGACTCAGTTACCTCATCTTTAAAATGGGGATTAAGACTAGGAGCCCGATGTGGGACAACCTTATTACTTGTATCTACCTTAGTGTTTATAACAGTGCTTGGCACATAGTAAGTGTTTAACAAATACTATTATTATTATTATTATTATTATTATTATTACACACGGTGGTACTGAAAACTGGAGGAGCTTGGGTTTAGCTGTAGTTGCAGCTTTCCTTGTTTTGGAGAAAAATTAAAGTTGCTGGGATTTTTCTCAAATATTTCCCTTCCAGGACAACATTTCCCAATAGTCAATTCATCAATCAATCAATCGCATTGATTGAATGTCTTTCATTTGTAGACGCCACGCCCTGGGTAGAGGGGAGCAGAGGAGAAAATGTAAAGGAGGAAAGAGTAGGATTTAATTCTCATTTTACTGTTGAGGTAACTGGAGCCCAAAGAAGTGAATTTACTTGCCCAAGGTCACAGAGCAGACACATGGCAGAACCGGGATTAAAGCCCAGGTCTTCTGACTCCGAGGCCTAAGCTCTAACCACAGCACCAGACTCCTTGGATAACTTCATATTTTCACCTCCAACCATCCCACAGGACCCTATTTCCCCACAAGGAAGAAATGGCCAATCGCACGGCGTTGAGGGAATTCCTCCTGCTGGGATTCTCGGAGGTCTGGGAGCTGCAGCTGGCCCAGGCCGTGCTGTTCCTCCTGGTTTCCTGGTGGCCCTGATGGGGGAATCTCCTCATTGTTACCGTCACCACCCTCGACCAGCGCCTCCCCACTCCCATGTACTTCTTCCTCAAGAACCTGTCCGTTCTCGACCTCTGCCACATCTCTGTAAACGTCTCCAAATCCATCCACAACTCCCTGACCGACCGCAGAGAAATCTCTGTTCCGGGTTGCATCTCTCAAATCTTCATAGAAATCACCCTTTGGGGTTGTCGAAGTGGCCCTGCTCACGGCGATGTCTTACAACCGCTACACCGCCTTCTGCTGCCCCCTGCACTATGAGCTCCTCATGGACCGAGGGGCCTGTGGGAAGATACCTTCCGCCACCTGGCTCATCAGGGGGCTGAACAGAGAAATCCACTCCACCGTGATTTTCTCTCTCCTATTCTGTGATACCAACGCCGTCAGTCAGTTCTTCTGCAAAGTACCTTCCTCATCCAGCTCTCCGGAGATCGCTGTTCTGGCCTTGAGCATGTTTCTATATGTCGGTTGTTTGGTCTCCATCGTCGTCTTGTATTCATTCATTCAATCGTATTTATTGAGCGCTTACTGTGTGCAGAGCATTGTACTAAGCGCTTGGGAAGTACAAGTCGACAACATATAGAGACGGTCCCTGCCCAACAACAGGCTCACAGTCTAGAAGGGGGAGACAGACAACAAAACAAAATAAGTAGACAGGTGACAAAGTCGTCAGCACAAACAGAATTAAAGCTACATGGACATCATTAACTTAATAAATAGAATAGTAAATATGCACATGTGAAATAGAGTAATAAATCTGTACAAACATATACACAGGTGCTTTGGGGAGGTAGGGCGGGAGGGATGCGAAGGAGGAGAGAAAGAAGGGGGCTCAGTCTGGGAAGGCCTCTTGGAAGAGGTGAGCTCTCAGTAGGGCTTTGAAGGGAAGAAGAGAGCTAGCTTGGCGGTTGTGTGGAGGGAGGACATTCCAGGCCAGGGGGAGGACGTGGGCCGGGAGTCGACGGCGGGACAGGCGAGAACGAGGTACAGTGAGGAGGTTAGCGGCAGAGGAGCGGAGGGTACGGGCGGGTCTGTAGAAGGAGAGAAGGGAGGTGGGGTAGGAGGGGGCGAGGTGATGGAGGGCCTTGAAGCCGAGAGTGAAGAGTTTTTGCTTGATGCACAGGTTGACAGGCAGCCACTGCAGATTTTTGAGGAGGGGAGTAACATTCCCAGAGCGTTTCTGCACAAAGATGATCCCGGTAGCAGCGTGAAGTATACACTGAAGTGGGGAGAGTCAAGAGGATGGGAGATCAGAGAGGAGGCTGTTGCAGTAATACAGTCGGGATAAGATGAGAGATTGAACCAACAAGGTAATGGTTTGGATGGAGAGGAAAGGGCGGATCTTTGCGATGTTGTGGAGGTGAGACCGGCAGGTTTTGGTGACGGCTTGGATGTGAGGGGTGAACGAGAAAGCGGAGTCTAGGATGACACCAAGGTTGCCGGCTTGTGAGACAGGGAGAATGGTAGTGTCGTCTACAGTGACGACAAAGTCAGGGAGAGGGCAGAGTGTGGGAGGGAAGATAAAGAGTTCAGTCCTGGACATATTGAGTTTTAGATGGCGGGCAGACATCCAGATGGAGATGTCCTGAAGGCAGGAGGAGACCCGAGCCTGAAGGGAGGGAGAGAGAGCAGGCTCATAGATGTAGATTTGGGTGTCATCAGTGTAGAGATGAGAGTTGAAGCCGTGGGAGAAAATGAGTTTACCAAGGGAGTGAGTGTAGATAGTGAACAGAAGGGGACCAAGAACTGACCCTCGAGGAACCCCTACAGTAAGAGGATGGGAAGGGGAGGAGGATCCTGCAAAGGAGACTGAGACTGAACGGCCATAGAGATAAGAGGAGAATCAGGAGAGGACGGAGTCTGTGAAGCCAAGGTTGGATAGTGTGTTGAGGAGAAGGGGGTGGTCTACAGTGTCAAAGGCAGCTGAGAGGTCGAGGAGGATTAGGGTAGAGTAGAAGCCGTTGGCTCTGGCAGGGAGGTCATTGGTTACCTTTGAGAGGACAGTTTCCGTGGAGTGTAGGGGACAGAAGCCAGATTGGAGGGGGTCAAGTAGAGAGTTGGAGTTCAGGAATTCGAGACAGCTGGTGTAGACGACTAGTTCCAGGAGTTTGGAGAGGAATGGTAGGAGGGAGATAGGGCGACAACTAGAATGGGAGGTGGGGTCAAGAGAGGGGTTTTTAGGATGCGGGAAACGTGGGCATGTTTGAAGGCAGAGCAGAAGGAACCAGTATAGAGTGAGAGGTTGAAGATGGAAGTTAAGGAGGGGGGGGGGGAGGGAAGGGGCGAGATATTTTATAAGATGAGAGGGAATGGGGTCTGAAGCACACGTGGATGGAGTTGCACTTGAGAGGAGATAGGAGATCTCATCTGAAGATACTGCTGGGAAGGATGGGAGAGTAGCAGAGAGGTTTGAGAGCGGGGGCGTTGGAGAAGGGGGAGGAGTGACTTTGGAGAGCTCAGACAAGATGCCTAAACGCCTCCGGCTAGACGTGGCCAACATCTCCACAGTGACGGTGAGCAAATTGGATTCGACGCAGTTCCACTAAGCCATGCTGCTTCCCTATGTGGGACATAGACTGCGTCTTAGTGGCTTAGTGGAAATGGCTCGGGCTTGGGAGTCAGGGGAGGTAGGATTTAGGAATACGGGGAGGGGAGAGGGGGTGTGGGGGCTCCTCAAAGAAGGTGTAGGGAGCGGATGGAAGCACTGTCCCACCATAACAGTTGGCTACTTGGATGGAGTGGAGGTGGCTTCGAGGAGTGAGTCTAGTGATGATGAGGGAGGAGGCAGTCCAGGGGCCTTGGTTTCCTCGGTCGGGGATGCAGGTGTCCGGGCAGGGTACGGCCAGGGGCCAGGCCGCGGGTCATGAGCGTCCGATAGCAGGCTGCTCGGGGACGGACGGAGGGAGGGAGCGGGAGCCCCGGCCCTCGCGGCGGCGTCAGGAGGAGAGGGATATTACAGGAAGCAGCAGGGGACCTGCGGCGTGATGGCGGGCGGGCCCCTCAGGATCGGGACCCCGGGCCCCTAATCACTCATCCTATCCCAACTGGACTACCGCATCAGCATCCCCTCTGATCCCCCAACCTCCTGCCTCTCTGCACTTGTGCATCTTCCGGGCCGTTCTGAGGATGCCGAACGCCGAGGGCCAGGTCAAAGCCTTCTCCACTTGCCTGCCCCATCTCGTCGTCGTCACCGTCGTCCTCTGCACAAGCGTGTTTGGCTCTCTCAAGCCGCTCTCACACTCTTCCTCGGTGTTCGACCTGCTGATGTCCGTGTTCTACGCCGTCATGCCCCTTGCCCTAAACCCCCTCTTCTACAGTCTGAGGAACCGGGACATGAAGGCCACTCTGGGGAGGGTTCTGAGCTGGAAAATTTTCACCTAGAATGGAATGCCTCTAGTCTGTTCAAAAGTTGAAGATCGGCTTTGACTCTATCCACCAATCAGCTGCATTTATTGAGTGCTTACTGTATGCAAAGCACTCTACTAAGCGTAGATCTGCGTAGGTCCATTGGAGGACAGAAATATGTGCAATCTGAAGATTCTGGCACCTAGATATTCAATTAATTGTATTTATTGAGTGCTTTCATTTTTTTAATGATATTTCTTAAGCGCTTACTATGTGCCAGGCTCTGCTCTAAGCAATAGGGTAAATATATGCTACTCAGGTTGGACACAGTTCAGTGTCCCACATAGCGTTCACAGTCTTAATCCCCATTCGGCAGATGAGGTAACTGAGGCATGGAGAAGTTAAGTGTCTTGCCCAAAATCTCAAAGCAGATAAATTGAAGAGCTGGAATTAGAACCCTCGTCCTCTGCGATATTTATTGAGTGCTTAAAGTATGCCAAGCACTGTACTAAAAAAAAAACAAAACCTCCTGCTAGATTAGAATAAATAGGGTTAGACAGGGACCATATCTATCACCTCTATTGTAATGTCCTCTCCTAAGTGCTTAGTACAGTGCTCTACACACAGTAAGCACTTATTAAATACCATTGATTGACTGATTCAAGTAGTACAATTTGTGTTTCGATCTTGTCTATCTCACCGCCAACCCCTTGTCCATAATCCTCCCTCTGACCTAGAAAACCTTACCCTTTCATATCTGACGTACCACTACCCTCCCCACCTTCAAAGCCTTATCAAAATCCCATCTCCTCCAAGAGGCCTTTCCCAACCAAGCCCTCATTTCTCTTGCTCCTTCTCCCTTTTTTGTCATCTATGCGCTTGGATCTGTGATCTTTGGGCAGTTGATATTCCTTTACTCTGTGTTGACCACTGGACTAAAACCCAGGCCACGCACTTCAATCTTCAAATGCCAACCTTCTCATTGTAACTCAATCTCGTCTATCGCCCCAACGATCTCCCGCCCGCATCCTGCCTCTGGCCTGGAACACCCTCCTTCCTCAAATCCAACAGACATTTACCCTGCCCCCCTTCAAAGCCTTACTGAAGGGACAATTCAATAACATTTCAATAACAACATATAGAGACGGTTCCTACCCAACAACGGCCTCACAGTCTAGAAGGGGGAAACAGACAGAAAACAAAACATGTAGAAAGGTGTCAAGACAGTCAGAACAATTAGAATTATAGCTATATGCACAACATTAATAAAATAAATACAATAGTAAATATGTGCAAGTAAAATACAGTAATACATCTGTACAAATATACACAAGTGCTGTGGGGAGGGGAAGGCGGTAGGGCGCGGAGGGGATGGGGAGGAAGAGAAGAAAAAGGGGGCTCAGTCTGGGAAGGCCTCCTGGAGGAGGTGATCTCTCAGTAGGGCTTTGAAGTGCGGAGGGAGGGCGTTCCAGGCCAGGGGAAGGACGTGGGCCGGGGGTCGACGGCGGGACACTGTACTGCCCTCAAGCGCTTAGTACAATGCTCTGCATACAGTAAACACTCAATAAACATGATGATTGATTGACTGGAATGTACATAAGTACCAACTCAATGGCACTTAATAATAAATAATGATAATAATTCCACCACCAGATTGTGAGGTTTTTTAGGGAAGGGATCATGTCAACTTGTTATATTGTACTCTCCAAAGGGCTTCGTACAGTTCTCTGCACACAATAAGCACTCAAATACCATTGACTGCTGTTGTTAGGTTATGCTAAGTGCTTATTTATTAGACCATTTCTCCCACGCTGTAGGAGGGCAAGTGCGGAGATCCAGACCCCTCTAACCCTAGAATAATTGTATTCCTCTATCATGTCCTTGAATATGTACCAGCCTACGTTTTCATTATTAGTATTGAAATTAAAAATCGAGGACACTTATCGGGAACCCAGACCATCAGGCCCGAAACACCACTCTAGAACATCTGGTGATATACACAAAAACTAAACAGATAGAACTTTTCCTCATGTGTCCTCATAATACACTTATGTCACATCATGTTATGTAACGGTATGATCTAGTGGACACCCAAAGACGGGTAAGACATGTCAATCAGGCGTGGCTTAGTGGAAGGAGGATGGGCTTGGGAGTTAGGGGACATAAATTATAATCCAGACTCCGCCACTTGGCTGCTGTGAGATCTTGGGCAGGCACCTAACTTCTCTGTGACTCAGTTACCTCATCTGTAAAATGGGGATTAAAACTGTGAGCCTCCCGTGGAACAACCCGATTACCTTGTATCTTCCCCAGCACTTAGAACAGTGCTCAGCACATAGTAAGCGCTTAAAAATACTATTATTATTATTATTATTATTATTATTGTTACTAAGCGCTTACTAAGCTTAGGGGAGTACAACAGAGCTGGTAGACACAATCAAAGCAATCAGTGGCATTCACTGAGCGCCTACCTGTGCATAGCACTGTATTAAGTGCTTGGGAGAGTCCAGTACAACCGAGTTGGTAGACCTCAGCCATGAGGAGCTCAAAGTCTATAGTGCAGAGACAGTCATTAAAATAAATTATGTCTGTGTACATAAGTGCTCTAGAGATGAAGGAGAGCTGATATTAATCCAAGTGCATAGGTGACACAGATGAGGGAGGGAAAGTCAGGAAAAGAGGGCTTATTTGGGGAAGGTCTCGGAGGAGATGTGACTTTATTAATGTTTTGAAGGTGGGGAAAGTGGTGGTCTGGTGTACATGGAGAGGGAGGAAGTTCCAGTCTAGGTGGAGGTCTTGGAAAAGGGGTCGGAGGCGAGATAGACGAGATCGGGGTATAGTGAGTAGGTTGTTGCTAGAGGAATTGAGTGGGAAGGTTGACCTGTAATAATAATAATGATGATGATGATAATGATGGTATTTAAGTGCTTACTATGTGCCAAGCACTGTTCTAAGCGCTGAGGTAGATACAAAGTAATCAGGTTGCTCCACGTGGGGCTCACAACCTTAACCCCCATTTTACAGATGAGGTAATTGAGGTCCACTGAAGTTAAGTGACTTGCCCAAAGTCACACAGCTGATAAGTGGCGAAGCCCGGATTAGAACCCACAACCTCTGAATCCCAAGCCCAGGTGAGGTAATTTCAGGAATTGTCTAGTACCTCAGAAGGCACTTTAGCCTTCTGAGGTAAGAAGGGAACAATAAGTAATGTGTTAGTGCCTACGAAGACCTGGATATTACTTGGAAAAGACTTCCACTTTACATCTAATTTTCCCACTGCCCTCTCATCCTATCAGGCTGGATAAAGCCATCTTTCAGAAGGAAATGTACAATCTCACGGAGGTTTCAGAATTCCTCCTACTGGGTATCTTGGAGGTCCGTGAGCTGCAGTTGGTCTAGGCCACGCTGTTCCTCCTGGTCTACCTGGCGACCCTGACGGGGAATCTCCTCAACGTCGCCGTCACCGTCCTCGACCGACGCCTCCACACACCCATGTACTTCTTCCTCAGGCACCTTTCCGTCCTCGACCTCTGCTTCATCTCCATCAGTGTCCCCCAGTCCATCCACAACTCCCTGACCGACCATAAAGAAATCTCCTGTGCTTTCCAAGTGTTTGCGTTCATGCCCTGTGCCTGTGCAGAGACTCCCCTGCTCACGGCGATGTCCTTCGACTGCTACGCGGCCATCTGCCTCCCCTTCCGCTGTGGGGTCATCATGAATGGTGGGGCCTGTGGGAAGATGGCGACTGCCTTGTGGCCATTTGGCGCACTGAGCTCCATGACGCACACCATCGCCACCTTCTCCGTTCCAGTCTGGAGGTCCAACGTCCTCCCCCAGCTCTTCTGTTGCATCCCTCAGCTCATCAGTCTCACGGGGCCCAGTGGAAATCACCAGGAATTTGTGACAAAAACCTTCTCAGTCGGCCTCACCTTCGGGTATTTCCTCACCATCGTCCTCTCGTATGTATGAATTTTCCGGACCGTGTTGAGGGCGGACCAAAGCCTTCTCCAATTGCCTGACTCACCTCGCCGTCGTGACTTTATTTGTAGCAAATGGCACCTTTGCATTTTACAGATGAGGTATTTGTAAAGTGCTTATTACCAATCAATCAATCGTATTTATTGAGCACTTACTGTATGCAGAGCACTGTACTAAGCTCTTGGGAGAGTACAGCACAACAATAAACTGACATTCCCTGCCCACAGCAAGTTTACCGTCTAGAGGGGGAGGCAGACTTTACTATGAATAAACAATCTACAGGTCTGAACATAAGTGCAGGGGGTGAGAGCGGGGTGAATAAAGGGTGCAAATCCAAGTGCAAGGACAACGCAAAAAAGAGTAGAAGAGGAAAGGGGGGCTTAATCGGAGAAGGGCTCCCGATGAGAGGTGTTCTTAATAAATCTCTAAAGGCGGAGAGAGTGAGAGCTCAGAGGGCGGTCGTATAACTAGACAGCTTTCCAGCGTCCTGTTCGTTATCGGAAAATCTCTACATTATAAATTCATTGTGACCTGTGACCATGTCTGCTAATTGTTTTATTCTACTCCCTCAAGCTCTTATGTCAGTGCTTCACACGTGCCAAACAAAGACAATTGAGTACATTTGTGACCATGGATATTCTTGTGGGTGAGGAAGATAACATTAGTGGGACAGACTGAAGGCTGCTGAACGTCGGGGATAATGTAGCCTCTGGACTCCTGAGTTTTCCAGGTAACAAGGTCTCTCAGACCGAACCTGGGGTTGGTCCTCCCGGGGGAACCCCCTTCTCCCGCCCCACCCAGAACAGAGACTGCTTTCTCCGAGGAGCCTGGAGCACTGGATTTATGCCACACTCTTTCCCGTCACGGCCACAAACCCTCATGAGGAGACGAGAAGGAGGAACTCAGCATTCCCAACCCTGGATCATCTCGGTGAGTCAAAGTCAATCGCTCAACCCATACATCGTAGTTACTGAGCACTTACTGGGTGTAGAGCACTGTACTGAGCACTTGGGAGAGTACAATACAATTGAGTTGATAGACAGGATCTGTGCCCACGCGGAGCTTACAACTGACTTTGGGCAGAGTGCTGTACTAAGTGCTTGGGAGAGTCCAGTACAATAGTGTAGGTAGACACAATGTCAGCCCTCAAGAAGCTTACTGTCTACTGTGAGAAATAGATATTAAAATGAATTACAGATAGGAGAAGCATCAGAGTATAAGAATATGGCAATGTGTGAGAAGCAGCTGAAATGTACCATGGTGTAGGGGAAAGACCGCAGACCTGGAAACCAGAGGACAAGGGTTCTAATCCTAGCTCCACCACTTATTTGCTTAGTGACCTTGAGCAAGTCACTTCACTTCTCTCTGCCTCAGTTACCTCATCTGTAACATGGGGATTAAGACTGTGACCATCATGGGGAACATGGACTGTGTCCAGCCAGATTACCTGATCTACTCAGCACTTAGTATATTGCCTGGCACATAGTAACCTCTTACCAAATACCACCAAAAGAAGGTGTGGGGAGATGCCCCCCAAGTCAGCTGGGATCGCCGACCAGAGTGCCGCTCCAAGTTCTTTGGATTGGGCGACGATGAGCCAAAGACCAGACATCGAGCCAGAGCGATCAGTTCTGCCTCTTTATTGGGTGTACTCACATAGATGTAGGGCAGCAAGCCAGCGAAGGAGGGGGTCCCAGTCCGAATCAGAACGGCAGGCTCTGCATGGCTCGGTCTAAATGCCTTCAACTAAAAATAGCAGCAATGCCTCTTATATACGAAGCCCCCTCGTACTGGTTATGCCTCCCCGTATTCCCAGGATGTCTATCTGACTGGGACAGTTCCCGTTCTGCAACCTTGTTATGTAGCAGTTCTGTGTCCTTTCTGTGGGTTACTTAAGCGGAGGGAGGGGGTGAATTAACTGATAGGGCACTCTTCCCACACTCCACCCCTTCGACCCCTCCATACGCCTAGAGCAACGGGGAGCTGGGGACTACGATAGCTTTGGTGGGGGTTATGCGCGAGTAACAGCATTCTAGCACCAAAGCTGCGCAGAGCACGATGCACCCTAGTACGATCCACTGGGACCAATGTCCCGTTCCCACATTCCCGCACTCCCACAGCCATGAGAACCACGCACAGTCTGTCACCATCTTCTAGTTCGGTGTTCGTATCTGCAGTCCGGCTTTGGTTAGGCGGAGCGCTGTGCGGATTCAGTCTTGCTGTCCGTCCACAGGGCTTGTCGTATCACTTTCGTGGCCTCCTCCACTTGCTCCGGCCAAGCTACTGAGTCCACTAGATCCGTCGGAACGTCCTAGAGGAGGGTATGGTGTTCATGCCGCTCCCATCCGGAGACGTCGATACGATTACCAATGCGCAACCCTACTAAAGACATATTACTACAAACAAGTTTTAAATTAGCACAGGCAGCACTAACAATATAATTAAAAGTGATCATCATTATGTTTATCTGTTCTCCGTATGTCCAACAGAATTTCCCGTTACCCAAATAGCAGTAGTCTCCCTCTTCCACCCCGGTGATGGAATTCCACCAACTGTCCTGTATGCTTTCACGTCCCCTGGGATCCTGTGAGCAGAACCAGTCCCTCTTTACTTGGCAGAAGGGAAGAAGGGCTCCCACTGATTCCTGAACCCATTCCACTATCCCCACCTCTCTCCCAGGGGGACCACCCGCTTGCCATCCTGCAGTATCCTTAATCCCACTAGGGCTGTAGCTCGCAGGGGCAGTTTGTCTACTGGGTGGCATACCCTCAGTTTGCAGTAATTGGCGGTACACCCTCCGTATAGTACCTGAATAGCCATGTGGATCGGGGAGCATTAGCATGACTCCAGGTGTCAGAGGCTGGATACAGGCGAGACAGGCTGGAGGGGCCACTGTGCTCGGCTTACTTCTTCTGTTAGGGTGATGAGACATGGTAGCAGTCCTAACTGAACCTGAATGCAGGCACCCTACCAGGCCCAACGGGCCAGTTCCCCTGTGAGTATACTCGCCCATGTCTTCCTAGTTCCAGCTGACAGTGCCATTCCTCTCCACCCGCCAGCGTCTTGCAATAATACAGTGTTAATTATCTGTTGGATCTGGCTTTCATATTGGAGGTCTCGGCCTCAGGCATCCCATAGGCCTTGGGTGTCTGCTTGGTTCCATACTCCCAAAGTGCTGCCGACCCACCCAGTGATGTCTCTCTTCCGTCGTCCTGGGGCCTATGCTGGCGACCGGTTCCCCACTCACCAGGCCCATTGTGGCCGGAGCTGGGCCAGGACAATGGAGCAGTTTGGGTGACGGGTATCTGCCCACTATGGTTCCAACGACCAGGAGATTCCCTCCGTAGTCCATCGAGTGTGGGTGAACAGGCGAGCCCCTTCCAGAGTGGCTTCCCATAGTTATGCGGCCTTGATGCCTGGGCATCCATTAACCATATTGTCCGGCATTACTTCAACAACCAGCAGGGGCGTGCCCGAGTTCCAGGAACCATCTTTGGCGTTTTCCCAGCCCAGGGCGGGAACAACCATACTTTGCCATACTTGGGCCATGGAAGGGTGATCCGGGAGGGGCATCTTCCAAGCAGAGAGATGGGTGCCGCTAATGTTCCCCAATACTCATATCCGGTCGGTTTCTTGGATATCGGGTTGAGGCGCAGCCAGTCCATTCTCGGACCTGTGTCGTTGGTGATTTGCCACGATGTGGTGCCCATCACGTTGACGTGGGTAACACTTGTCTTTGACATCGTGACGTTTACACTCCAATCATGAGAGGTATCCAGTATGTGGCAGGACACCTGCACAGTGGTGTTGAACTCTGTCACAGTCCCCCACGTCCCATTGTCGCGAAGCCATGTCCAGGTGATGTCAGTGGACCAGGTTCGGGTCAGGAGGGACCAGGTTACAATGGCGCAACCTAGCCATTGTCGCAGGGGGGCGTATGTCATGTTTCATTCCTTACCGGTGGGCGAGGGTGCGGCTGGGCACCAGTCGGGGCTACTCTTCTCCGTCTACCACAATGGTCGAGGTGGCTCCGGTGGCGATTATAGTGACAGGCAACCATCGTCCTTTGGGTGTAGCGTCCCACCATACATCTGTCCCGCCGGTCAGTGGCGCTGACGTGGTGGTGTCGCCTTCTAGCCGGGTGAGGGCAGTCCCAACGGGGCAACTTCTCAGTATTGGCGACCCTGCGGGGATGCAAACAGGGCCTGGGGAGGTGAGAGTCAGTCCTGCCATTCACCTGGGAATTCCAGTCCACTTGGGTATGTAGCTGAGGATGTACGACTTTTCTCGCCAGCATTATTACCGCTGGTATTTGCAGGCTGATCCAGGGGGCCCACAACATACCCTGCTCTCCCACACTAAGGACTTGCATGGTGCTACACTCCGTGTGCTGCCCCTTAACCCTGGGACTGTCAATGTCCATCCCAAAGAAGCGTTACAGGGAACTGAGTCCGCTTTATCGTGGGGCCTCGTTGATGGCCCTAACTACAGGATATAGCCAGATGGTCCACATGCACATGCTTCCCGCGTCCTAAGCCTTGTCTTAAGTTCCTTATTTATTTGTTCTATGAGTCCCGCCTCACGGGGTCTGTACGCCACGTGACACATACACTGAATACCATGTTGCGTGGCCCATCCCTTGACCTGGTGATCCGTAAAATGGGTCCCTTGATCTGAATCTATGTGGGCCGGCAAGCCGTTTCCCGCCCCATCACCTGAAGTCCCTGTGTAGTAGCAGTTTGCATGGCTGCAGCCACCGGATTTGTGAACGCCACACCCGTAAGAGTATCCACCGCGGCGTATGCGTATCTCTTTCCCTGACTTAGGTACAGGGACCCTATGTAGTCAATCTGCCATCTCTCCCCCGGTCGACTTCCTTAGGGGATGGAGCCTTGGTGGCCATAGGGCCGCGAATTCTTTTGCGTACGGTGTTTACAACATTGCAAGAATTTGCGTACCTCCCTGGGGGTTCCTTCCCACCCCCATCTCCGGTCCCCGGAGGGCTCGATACATGACATCCACCCCGCTAAAAGCTAGAGCCTCATGCACCCCCTGGATGGCGTTGGTGGGCCGTGCTTCTCGCTCGTGTGTGAGCGCGCCTGCGTCCTCGTACCCGGGGGTCCCCGGTGAGCTGGCACATGGTACACGGTGAGGCCGGGGGGTAGCTACCGGGCTCTTACTATGCGGTTGATGTCACGCCACATATCTTTTCCCCACACCTCACCCCGTGCTACCAGTCACCCCATGGCTTCCCACACCGTCAACCAACTGGCTAGGCCGTTGTATACGGCCCACGAGTCGGTTGCCAAGGCGTCTAGGTCCGGCACAGTGGATAGGAGCATCCATACTGTCCTGAGGGCAGCCTATTGGCTGGACCGATGGACCCCTTCTTCCCAAAGGATGGTATCCGTGTGGGGCTGGATTGCAAGCGCAGCCCACGTACTCGGGTTCCCTTTGTCTGTCCCGTCAGTGTACCACGTGCCAGTTGGCTGTGCCCCATCCCTCTTCTCCACAGCCCAGTTCTTGCAAATTGGTACCAAAGGGGTCGAGGGAGGGGGTCCTGGGTCCTCAAATGTCACCACCCCCAGGAGTCCAATCATTTCAATAGCCAGAGGGTATGCGGACCATGCGGGTCGTTGCTGCAGGCATGCCCACCACTTACTCGGGGTTGGCGTTTGAGCCGTCCCTGACCTGGTGTAATCCTTGACCTATATCCATCCCTGCACTGGCAGTGCTGTCGTACGGTTATGGGGGCTGCCTTATTTATTCGCTCGGTATCCAGGAGGGCCTTATAGACGGCTGCCAGTTGTTGGTTTATAGGGGCCTACCTAGCCTCTGTCCCCTTCCAGCTGGCAGACCAGAACGTCATAGGGCGGCGGATCCCCTGGTCTCGTTGCCAGAGCCCCCAGGCGCACCTCTCCTCCGCACTGTTGACATCTAGCTCAAACGGTGCCCTTGGGATTGGTCCTTGTAGCCCCAGTGCATCGGCCACAGTGGCTTTTGTAAGAATAAAGGCCGCTTGCTTATCCGGTAACCAATTCCACAGGGCACTCTTCCTTGCCAGCCGCAGTAGTGGCCGTGTCACTTGCCCCAAATGTCGCACAAAGGTCCTCCAGAAATTGACCAAGCCCAAGAACCCCTGCAGCTCTTTCACCATCCGAGGAATCGGGAAACTTTGAATTTTATCCCATGCTACATCTGACATTTGTCGTGTTCTGTCTATCCATACCATCCCTAGATATTTAACCGATAGGGCAGGACCCTGCACCTTCTCCGGATTGACCGCCCAGACCCATTCGGACAGGCGGCGCAGCAGCACCGCCAGGACGTCTTGCTGAAGCCGGGGGAGGGGGGCGCTGACAATAGGAAGCCATCAATATAGTGGCCCACATAGACCTCAGGGTACTCTTGCCTGAACGGTTCAATATCCCGCGATATTCAACTGTGGCAAACAGCAGGGGAGTTGGAGGTAGCCTTGGGGGAGAACCTGGAACCTGGAGCATCCACTGCTTCCCCGGAGGACGCCGGAAGGGGCGCGGCAGGACTGGAAGTGGGCGCCGTTTTTCCCCTCACCTCCTCACCCCCAGGCCGAGCGGCCTCTTCATGGCGGCGGCGACTGCGAGGACCCATGGCCGCGATAGAGCTGTCTCAGCGTCTCCAGGAGGAGGTGACCTGCCCCGTCTGCAGGGAGGTTTTCACCGACCCGGTAACCATAGATGGTGGGCACAGCGTCTGCCGGGTGTGTCTCCCTCAGAGCCAGGGAGTACCTGAGACATCCCCCTCCTGCCCCGAGTGCAAGGAGCGTATCCAGCAAGATGTCCTCCAGTCAAATCGACGCCTGAGGAAGTTGGCCCTGCTCGCCAGACAGCTCAGCCAGCATTTCCAGCCAAGGCCGGAAGAAGATGGCGTCTGTGGGAGACACCAAGAGGACTTTGACCTGTTCTGTGATGAAGACAAAATGGCCATCTGCCTGGTGTGTAGCCGGTCCCGAGAGCACTGAGGGGACGCTATCGTCCCCCTAGAAGAGGCCTCCAGAGAATACAAGGCCGCCTTGCTGGCTCTGCAGGAGAATGGTCTGGAAGCCACCCCCGTGAAATAGGAGCACTTCGTGAAATCCCTAGTGAACGTGTGACCGTCGGTACGCCAGAAAAACTTGGATTTTTATGAAGGCTTATTTAGAAAACAAGAATTACTCTCTGATTTAGAGAAGCTATAAAGACCACCCATCCATTATTTGGTCCTGTGGACTGCAACCTCACATTTGGATGGTTGACTTTTGTGTCCGGGCGATGACCCCAGTGTTCTGGGGCACCTTCCACGCGTTCTCGTATCTGGGAAATGGCAATGTTTGCCTGCTTCTTTATAAAGGACCTTTAATTATCGTTTGACCGAAGGCTGTCCATAACTTCGCCCCCTCCTCCCTCACCTCCCTTCTCTCCTTCTACAGCCCACCGCGCACCCTCCATTCCTCTTCCGCTAATCTCACCTTGCCTCGTTCTCACCTGTTCCTCCTTCGACCCCCGGCCCACGTCATCCCCCTGGCCTGGAATGCCCTCCCTCTGCCTATCTGCCAAGCTAGCTCTCATCCTCCCTTCGGGGCCCTACTGAGAGCTCACCTCCTCCAGGAGGCCTTCCCAGACTGAGCCCCCTCCTTCCTCTCCCCCTCGCCCCCCTCTCCATCCCCCTCGTCTTGCCTCCTTCCCTTCCCCCCAGCACTTGTATATATGTATATATGTTTGTACATATTTATTACTCTATTTATTTTACTTGTACATATCTATTCTATTTATTTTATTTTGTTAATATGTTTGATTTTGTTCTCTGTCTACCCCTTCTAGGCTGTGAGCCCACTGTTGGGTAGGGACTGTCTCTATATGTTGCCAACTTGTGCTTCCAAAGTGCTTAGTACAGTGCTCTGCACACAGTAAGCGCTCAATAAATACGATTGATTGATTGATTGATTCCCCTCCCAGGTAACCAGTCCTGACACTGGTCGGCGATGAGGATACTAAAGAAGGCATTGGCTAGGTCTATGACCGCCTTCCAATCCTGCATGACAGTGGAGGCTTGTTTTACAAGGGTGATTATGTCGGGGACGGCAGCATGTAGAGGCGGGGTCACTTTGCTTACTTCTCGGTAATCTAATTTCATTCTCCATGTACCATCCGGCTTCTGGACTGGCTTTAGGGGGTCCGTTTGCTAGTTCACCAATAGTTTGGGAGATTTCCTCAAGACCCCAAAGACGCGATATCGTTTGGTATTTACCACTCGCCGGGGTTCCAGGAGTTCAACCGGTTTCCACTTGGCATTGCTACGGGTCACCGGTTTCACCGTCCGGAGTCGAGCAGTGCGCAATCTGAAATGCCTCGCTGATGTTTCCAGTTCATCTCCTTTTAACAGGTCCACCCCCAATATACACTCGGGTACCGCCGTGAAGAGTACCTGATATGTGGTGGGGGTCATCCGGCCCATAGGTGGCGGGGGTTATGCGGCCCACACCTAATCGAAAGAAGGTTCTCACGGCGGAGGTACTGTGCCCCCTAAACCCTTCTATCCACATTTGAGGGCCCGTTAATTTGTTGGGGTCCTCATATATAAGGGTGACTTCTGCACCGGTGTCCACCAAAGCGAGAGTGGACTGGATATTCTGGGGACCCCAGTAAATGGTCAGGTTAATGTATGGCCTCCCATCCCCTCCGATTGACCTGATTCAAGGTGTGGGGGCCTTGGCCACTTCTCTATGGCTGGTCTTTCCTTTCACTCAGGTCCAGGTGCAGCGGTGCAGAAGGCACCGCCCGGGGCTGAGTGAACGGACCTCCTTTTTCGCGCCCGTTGACACTTTCGGATGCTTCAGCTGTGGGTTTGCCTTCTCCTGTGGTATACCTCTGATCCTTAGGTAGCTTTCTTTTCCACAGGGCCAACAACACGGTGTTTGGCTCCGTATCTATCTTTTATCGTTTGATACCGGTCTCTATTAAATCTTTCCACATTTGGGATCGGGATACCCTCTGTATTGCTCCTTCCAGAGTGATGGGCTTTGTTGGAGCCACCCCTCTAATGCTGCTAGGCTTTGCAATCGGCCCCTCCAGATTCCCCAAAGCCAGTATAAGATCTATGACAGGCTTGCCCATCTTTTCCTCAACCAGGGGTAACAGCACTCCCTGTACTTGTGTGTGTGTGTGTGTGTGTGTGTGTGTGTGTGTGTGTGTGTGTGTGTGTGTGTGTTGGGGGGCTGATCGGAGGAGCTTACTACGCATCCCGGAATTCAAGGGTTTTGCACTGGGACTGTAATCTCCCGCGGCATATATTTGCTGTCTCACTCCCAACCTTCTCAATAACGCGCATGCCCCTTCTATATCCACCCAATCTTCTGGTTCAGCGTCCGGAGTGGCTCAGGTGTCTTTTATGGTGGCCAGTACCCAGTCCTTCTGGGAGTGGTTACCCCTGTTGGCCTGACCCACTTTCAACCGCTGTCTGACTTGGGGGCGGGAGGGTAGCTGCTACTCCAGCTAGTTTAGCTACTTAGTTTGGCTACTAGTTTAGTTTGCTTTCTCAGATAACTCCGAGAAAGAAAACGAAATCACAAAAAAGACCTGAGTCACAAAGGCCCATAGGGCGATTGCTCTGCCATTGATCAGGGAGTTGTGGGTGGGCTTGGGAACGGTGACGGAGATGAGGCAGAGGTCGAGGACGGACAGGTTCCTGAGGAAGAAGTACTTGGGGGTGTGGAGGCTCCGGTCGAGGGCGGTGACAGCAACGATGAGATTCCCCGTGAGGGCCGCCAGGTAGACCAGAAGGAATAGTGCAGCCTGGACCAGCTGCAGCTACCGGACCTCCGAGAATCCCAGCAGGACTAATTCTGTCATCATCGTGGTGTTGGTCATTTGCATGGAGAATCTATGGATTGCCCATGGAGGCACAGAAAATTGATTCTGTTATTAATAGCCTAAAAGGCAGTTGAGTAGATAATCAATCACTGGTATTTATTAAGCACTTACTGTGTGCAGAGCACTGTATTAAGGCGTTTGGGAGAGTACAATAGGACAGGTTCAGTAGATTCATTCTCCGCCCACAATGGGTTTACAGTCTAGAGGGGGAGACTGACATTTATATCAATCAGTAAATAATGGAAATGTACATAAGTGCTCTGGGACTGAGGGTGGGGTGAATAATCGATCAATATTGAGCGCTTCCTGTGTGCAGAGAATTGTACTAAGCGGTTGGGAGAGTACAGTACAACAGAGAACGTAGGCTCAATACATGCCAGCAGTGAGTTTCCAGGCTAGTCTAACCTCAGTTTCATTCTCCTTTGACCTACTTTTGGGATCCTGACAGCTTGGTCTCCACCGGTTTCAACTAGAAGTTAGCAGCGTGGCTAAGTGGAAAGAGACCGGGCTTTGGGAGTCAGAGAGCTGATCTTCTGTGTGACATTGGGCTAGCCACTTCATTTGTCTGTGCCCCAGTGACCTCATCTGTAAAATGGGGCCTATGAACGTGAGCCCCACATGGGACAACCTGATTACCTTGTAGTGCTTGGCACATAGTCTTTAAGAAATATCGTAATTATCATTAGTCCACGCCTCCCAACTCAGAGACTTTTCTTCTTCGGGCGGTCAGTTTCTTTTCCACAGCGACTGGTTTGCCACCCACATCCCACGTCTGGCCGGTCCCCTCACACCTAGCCTTCCCGTTCCGTCTTTTCTGCCATCCTGGCTTTTTATCTGGCCCTTCTTTAAAACCTGGACTTATGTTCTATATCTTCCATTCCGGTCTGTGATTGGGAATCAGCATAAGCTAATTGGAAAGCGCATGGGCATGGGATGCAGTGGACCTGCGTTCTAATCCCAGCTCCACCAACTACCCTTCTTTGGGAAGAGTGCTCTAACTGTGAATTCACCCCCTCCCTCCGCCTGAGCAGCCCACAGTAAGGACACAGAACTGCTACACAAAAAGGTTGTGGAACGGGAACTGTCCCAGTCAGATAGACAACCTGGGAATACGGGGAGGGCTAACCGGTATGAGGGGGCTTCGTATATTAAAGATATTACTGCTATTTTTAATTGTAGGCATTTAGACCGAGCCTTGAAGAGCCTGCCGTGCTGATTAGGACTAGGGACTAGGACCCCCTTCATCACTAGCTTGCTGCTCTACAGCTATGTGAGTACACCCAATAAAGAGGCAGAACTGATCACTCTGGCTCGATCTCTGGTCTTTGGCTCATCGTCGCCCAATCTAAATAACCTGGAGCCGCTCTCTGGTTGTAGACCCCTGCTGACTTGGGGGGCATCTCCCCACTATAGGCTTAGTCGACAGGATTGGGTGGCGATGCTCCAAACCCCAGACATGGGTAAAAAGGAGGCGGGACGTCCAGGATCTCAGATCCCGGGGTGGAACAAGGGGAGGTGGATGGGGGCAGCTGACATGCTTGATATGGCTGCCCCCCTCGGAATGGGGTGCTCTAGTGGAGACCCTGAAGGGCACAGAGGACGCTTTACGAGCCCTGGACATCCATAAGATGTCGAAATCAGAAAGGAGAGCTGTAGCGAACATAGGGTGGCTGCTGCTGGTAGCATGCCGACATGTAATGAATCTGCGGATGGAAAGTGAAAGTAAGGCCCGCGAAGCCGAAAAGGAGGCTCACAAGAATCAGGACTCGAAAGAGCTTTCTGCGGGACTCCTACAAATGGCAAATAAGACCGCGAAAGAAGTAGTCGAGAAGGGGGTCATCTTGGGGTGCAGACTAGCAAAGCTGAAGGGGCGACCGATTGGCCGCCCCAGGGTACAAGCACTTATAATGGGCACCAATTGGGACCCGGAAGTCTGGCATCCAAACGAAGAATGGGGTGATGAGGAAATGATAAACATCATAGAAGAATACATCGAGGGAAAGGTACAACCCCTCATCACTCAGGAAATTAAAACTATCCTGATAGGGATAGAGAACCCGAACCCAGAGACCACATCACTGTACGGGATTATATCCCGGCAGAATTGATGGAGATCCACAAACCAACCAACAGCAGCCTCGAGAGA
Organism: Tachyglossus aculeatus; assembly: GCF_015852505.1. NCBI lineage: Eukaryota > Metazoa > Chordata > Mammalia > Monotremata > Tachyglossidae > Tachyglossus > Tachyglossus aculeatus. The sequence continues at coordinate 1,564,890 of NW_024044843.1, read as the reverse complement.
CGCGGATGTCCTGGATGGTCCGATGCTGGGACCAGGGGGTTGACGGGATTATGTTAAACGCACAGGAAGTAATAATAATAATGTCACTTATTAAGCACCTACTATGTGCAAATCACTGTTCTAAGCGCTGGGGAGGTTGTCCCATGGGGGGACTCAGACTCTTAATCGCCATTTTACAGATGAGGTAATTGAGGCACGGAGAAGTTAAGTGACTTGCCAAAGCCACAAAGACAATTGGAGGAGCCGGGATTTGAACACATGACCTCTGACCTCTGACTCCAAAGCCCGTACACTTTCCACTGAGCCAAGCTGCTTCTTTACGGTGATGCCCTACAACTACTACGCCACCATCTGCCGCCCCCTGAGCTACGAAGTCATCTTGGACCGAGGGACCTGTGGGAAGATGGTGGCCGTCTCCTGGATAAGCGGGGGGCTGTGTGGGGTGATGTACACAGCCAGGAATTGACACTGAGATTCTGTGTCTCTAACGTGATCCAGCAGTTCTTCTGTATGTCCCTTCCTTACTGAACATCTCCTGTTCCCGAAATGCACGATGTCATAGATGACAGCGTGGCCACTGCTTTTAGCTTGTCTTTCATCTCCTTCATTTTCATCATCTTCCCGTACGTCCGCATCTTCCGGGCAATGCTGAGGTTGCCAGCCGCCTAGGGCCGGGCCAAAGCCTTGTCCACCTGCCTGCCCCACCTCGCAGTCGTGACTTTATTCGTAGCCAACGTTGCCTTTGTCTATCCCAAATCCCTGTCTAACTCCCCATCAGTCCAGGACCTGCTGGTGTCCATGTTCTACGCCGTGGTGCCCCGCATTTTGAACCCCCTCTTCTACAGCCTGAGGAACCGAGACATGAAGACCACACTGAGGAGAATGATAATGGGGAAATGCCTCTAAAATGGCGGTAGAACCTTCTTCTCCATGAGGTCAGAGACACTTCTAACTTGGGGGATTTGGGGTCTCCACCCTTTGGGATCGATAACATGGGAACTACTGGTGACCATGGAGTCTCCCACGGAGAAAGATGGAAAGCTAGTTGCTGAGACCTCAAGATCCATGACCACCATGCGTGAATGGATCATAATGCCAGCCGTCTACAGGGAGTGGTGGCCATGGAGATTGGCTATTTGTTTGTAGAATTTATAAAGCGATTATTATCAATCAATCAATCGAGTGCTTACTGCGTGCAGAGCCCTGTACTAAACTCTTGGGAGAGTAGAATATAACAGAATTGGTAGATATGTTCCCGTTATGTGCCGGGCTCTGTACTAAGCACTGGGGTAGATACGAAACAATCGGGTTGTACCCAGTCCCTGTCCCACATGGGGCTCACAGTCTTAATCTCTATTACATAGAGGAGGTAAGTGAGGCCCAGAGAAGTGAAGTGACTTGTCCAAGGTTACATAGCAGATACATGGTGGAGCAGGGATCAGAACCCAGGTCCACCTCTGACTCCTAACCCCCTACTCTTTCCATTAGGCCCAGCAAGCACAATAGCGTTAACTGGGACCAGACCAAGATCAGTCCTTGATCAGTACTGAGATGGCGTGAAAATGAGGTAGCCTTTAATAATTAGTCAGTCAGTTAATCTTATTAATTGAGTCCTTACAGTGTGCAGAGCATTATACTAAGTAATTGAGAGAGTACAATATAACAATATAATGTACACATTCCCTGACCACAGCAGGCTTACGGTCTCGAGGGGTAGACGGGCATTAATAGACATAAATAATAATTAATAGACATAAAAATGAATCATAGCTATGGACCTAAGTGCTGTGGGACTGGGTGGGGTGGGGGGGGTGAGGGGAATGAATAAAGGGAGCAAGTCAGGGTGAGGCAGAAGGGAGTGGGAGAAGAGGAAAGGAGGACTATAAGGGGAGATAGAACTGTAAGGGATGACTAGAAAAGCCATTATCCATGGCACCCAGCTGCACGCTAGTTTTTGGTGCTGTTACACAAGGGGGCAGAGAAACTGCGAGGGTAGTCAACAACGTCACCCATGGATCCTGGGCCCAGAGCATGAGACAGAACAGCAAGAAACCAGACTGACCAGTACAAAACCAGATGCCTGGTCAATAAAGCACTTTAGTACAGTGCTCTGCACACATAAGCACTCACTAAATACGATTGATTGAATGAATGAATCAATCAATTCTATTTAGTGAGCACTTACTGTGTGGAGTGCACTGCACTGAGCCCTTGGGAGAGTATAATACAGCAGAGTTGGTAGACACGTTCCCTGCCTACAATGTAGTGGGGGAGACAGACGTTAATATAAATAAACAAATTATGGATATGGACATAAATGCTGTGGGGCTGAGGGAGGGGTGAATAAAGGGTACAAATCCAAGTACCAGGGTGGCGTGGAAGGGGGTGGGGAAGCGGAAATGAGGGCTTATTCAGGAAAGGCCTCTTAGCAGAGATTTGCATAATGCTGGGAAGGTGGGGAAAGTGAGAGCTCAGTGGACGATCACATAATTAGTCAGTTTGCCAGGGGTAGGTGGTAGAGCTGGTCTTAGAATCCAGGTCCCCTGACTCGCAAGCTTTCCACTAGGCCACGCTGCTTCCCAATCCTAGACCAAGATGGAAGATATAGAATGCAAGGCCGGGTTGTAAAGAGAGGCCAGATAAAAAGCCAGGAATGTAGAGAAGATGGAACCGGAAACATGAGTGTGAGATGAGAGGCCATGCATGGGATGTGGCTGGAAAACCCGCCGCTGTGGAAAGGATACTGACCGCCTGAGGAGTTAGGAGTTAGGAGGCCTGGGCTTCAAACGTCTAGTGAAACCAGTAGAGACCAAGCTGCCCACATCCCAAGAGAAGGACAAAGGACAATGAACCTGAGCCTATACTAGCCTCGAAGCTCTCTGAGGGCAGGGAACGTGTCTTCCAATTATGTTCTACTGAACTCCCCCAAGGCTTAGTACAGCGCTCTGCAACCAGTAAGTGCTCAATAAATACCACTGATTTATCGATTGCCTATTGGACTGCCTTTGAGCCTATGAATAACAGAATTTATCTACCTGTATCGGATCCCCTCAGTCATTTTAGTTGGATTGAAGAGGAGCCTGCCTTCAGAGAACACTCAAAATAAGGAAGGGAACTTATATTTATTTAGTAATTTATGTATTTATATTAATGTCTGTCTCCTCCACTAGACTGTAAAGTCGTTGTTGGCAGGAAATGTTTCCACTATCTCTGTTCTATTGTACTCTCCCAAGCACTTAGTACAGTGCCCTGCACAAAGAAAGCACTCAGGAAACACCATTAATGTTGAAGAAATATTAGGCAATGTAGGTAATTCATTAATTTCTAGAGTGTGAGCCCGGTGTGGGCAGGGATTGTCTCTCTCTGTTGCTCAATTGTACTTTCCAAGTGCTTAGTACAGTGTTCTGCACACAGTAAGAGCTCAATAAATGCAACTGAATGGTAATATCAGGATGCTATTATGACACCCACCAAAAAGGTGATTGCAGAAATGATCAATTAATCAATGGTATTTATTGAGCACTTGTTGTGTGCAGAGCACTGAACTAAGTGTTTGGGAGAGTGAAATAGAACAGAGTTGAGAGAGTATAGTAGAACAGAGTTGGTAAACAATATAAAAAGTCTTTGTAAAGTGTCTTTGTGTGTGTGTATGTGTGTATGTGTGTGCGTGTGTGTGGGTGTGTGTGTGTACATGAAAGAGAGAAAGGGGTGGGTGCGTGGGGTGTTAGGACCCCAGACCCTTTTACATTGCTCCAAAGCCATTGCCTTCCCATCCTGGGTCTCTGTGAAAGTGTAAATGCAGATTTAGAAGCCTAAACAGAGGGAGGCTGATAGGTGAAAATAAAAATGGAAATTTTCAGATTCCTTCCTGCAATTTGTGCTCCTTCTCTGTGCTTCCATGGGAAATCCAAAGATAATCCATGAAAATGGGAAAAACCACCATTGTGGGAGAATTTCTCCTGCTGAGATTCTCGAAGGTCCGGGAGCTGCAGCTGTTACTACTGGTCTACCTGGAAGCCATGATGGGGAATCTCCTCATCGTCGCCGTCACCACCCTTGACCGGCGCCTCCACACCCCCATGTACTTCTTCCTCAGACACCTGTCCGTCTTCGACCTGTCCCTCATCTCCGTCACCGTCCTCAAGTTCACCAACAACCCCCTGATCAATGGAAGAGCAATTTCTCTCTGGGGCTGTGTGGTTCACGTCGTTTTGTGATTTCGTTTGCTTTCTCGGAGTTGTCCCTCCTCACGGTGATATCCTACGACCGCTACTCCGCCTTCTGCCGCTCCCTGCGCTACGAGGGCATTATGGACTGAGGGGAACTGTGGGAAGGTGGCGGCCTCCTCGTGGCTCAGCAGAGGCCTATTCGGGGCGATGTACTCAGCCGGTACATTAACACTGAGCTTCTGTGACTCTAACACGAACTGCTATATCTTCTGTGGCATCCCTTCCTTACTGAAGATCTCCTGTTCCGAAACGCCCATTGTCATTGATGTCAGCGTGGTTACTGCATTTAGCTTGGCTTTCATCTCCTTCATATTCATCGTGGTCTCGTACGTGCACACCTTCTGGGCCGTGCTGAGAATGCCGGCTACCTAGGGCCGGGCCAAAGCCTTCTCTACCTGCCTGCTTTGCCTCATCGTCGTCACCATCTTCCTCTCGACTGGAGCTGTTGCCTACCTCAAACCCGTTTCAGACTCCCCCTTGACACTGGACCTGCTGGTGTCCAGGTTCTACACCGTGGTTCCCCCCACCCTGAACACCCTCATCTACAGCCTGAGGAACCAGGACATGAAGACCGCCCTGGGGAGGCTCCTGTGGGGCATACATTCTTCCAGAATAAATATCCCCTCTTTTTGACCTGATATTTACCCCCAGAATGTTTCCAAACCCCCTGGTTGTGAACTGCACTGTACTAAGTGTTGTTGTTTCCCCTTCCTGGGTGATCAGTCAACCTGTGGTATTTATTGAGCGCTTACTCTGACTGTACTAACCTTTTGGGAGAGTCCAACAAAACAGAATTTGCTGAGACGTTCCACTCCCACAAGGAGCTTACAGTCCTGACCACTCTTCGCGCCCTTATCTCTCTTCCCTTGACGTCCCAGATTCAAATTCCTTCCCTGACAAAATTGCTATTTATCCAGAATCATGTGACATCCCGTTTTCCGCTGATCCATCTTATGTCCATTACAAATCACTCTTCCCGCCTTCACAGCCTTACTGAAGCAAATATCCTTCAAGAGGCCTTCCATGACTAAGCCCTCATTTTTTCTTCTCCCACTCCTTTCTGAATTACCCTTGCACTTGGATTTGCTCCCTTTATTCACACCTCCCTCAGCCTCATAGCACGTATGTCCATAGTCAAAATTAATTTATTTATATTCATTTCTGTCTCCCCCACTAGTCTGGAAAGACTCTGTGGGCAGGGAACGTGTCTACCAACTCTATTATATTGTACTGTCCCAAGCGCTGAGTACAGCATTCTGCACACGGTAAGCACTCAATAAATACAAGTGATGGGTTGAGTAGCTAATATGGTCCCGGATGACTTTCCATGCAATATTTTAACGCTACGTGGCTAGCCTCCCTCTCTCTAGAATCCAGCTGCTCTCCCAGAATTGATTTCCAATGCTGGGGAATATTTTGATGTAGTACTTGGGATGGGGTGGTATGTGGGTTTCCCCGCCTCCACCGGCTCTATTTATTCACCGTCCCCTCTGGGTTATCTGGACCCTTGGGTTTTTGCCAAGGACTTGGATACGTACCCCAATCCCGCCTCATAGCACTTATGTCAAACTCCTTACACTCTGTTGCTCCCCCTCTGTAATTCACTTGAATGTCTGCCTCCCCTATAAGATTGCAAGCCCCTTGAGATAGGGATCCTGTTTTCTCCAAGGTCTTAGAACAGTGCTCTGGTAGTGCTCACCAAATGGAGAAGCAGAATAGCCTAGCAGAAAGACCTCGGGCCTGGGAGTCAGATTACCAGGTTCTAATCCCCTCTCCACAATCTGTCTGCTCTGTGACCTTGGTCAGGTCACTTCTCTGCAATTCAATATCATCATCTGCAAAATGGGGATGAAGACTGTGAGCCCCATGTGAGACAGAGGCTGTATACACCCTGATTAGCTTGTAGCTACTCCCTGTGCTTATACAGTGCTTTGCACATAGTACGTGCTTAACAAATGCCACAATTATTATTATTATTATTATTATTATCATCAGTGAATAAGAGGACAAAAACACAGAAAAACAGAGAGGAAATTGTTGGTTAAGGGGGGATCCTAGACCATAAGGAGGGAATCAAAAAGAGACCCTTGATCACAAAAATGACTCAAGATGACAGAAGAGTAGCCTCTAAGAAGATGTCTTACAATCTATGAGGAAATCGCACTGGTAAAAATAAATCATACCAGCCTCCTCCACCTAAGGCCTTCAATCATCAATCATCACCATTAATGGTGTTTATTGAGCTCTTACTTTATGCAGAGCAATGTACTGAGCCTTTGAGAGAATACAGTATGTCAGAGAAGCAACATGGCTTAGTGGATCCAGCATGGGCCTGGGGTCATGGGTTCTATTCCAGTTTCTGCCACCTCTCTGCTGTGTAACTTTGGGCAAGTCACTTCAATTCTCTATGCCTCAGTTACCTCCTCTGTAAAATGGAGATCGAGACTGTGAGTCCCACGTGGGACAGGGACTGCGTCCAACCCAATTTGCTTGTCTCCAACCCAGCATTTAGTACAGTTCTTGGTACATTGTAACTGCTTAACAAAAAACATTATTATTATTATCATTATTATTGTCCTTATCATTATTTTCATTGCATTATAACAGAGTTAGAAGATATCTTCCGTACCCACAAAAAGCGAAAGGTCCAGAGAGGGAGGAAGATATTAATCTAAATAAATAATTTATGATATACAGTTCATAATTTAGAAATATTAAATGCTGTGGGGTTGAGAGTAGCTTGACTATCCTCATGGCGAAGCCAGGATGATTCATTCATTCAATCATATTAGACAGCACAATAGATTCTGGGATATCTCACTCGTGAGGTCCCTCAGAACAAAAGAGGCATCCTGCTTTCTCCAAAGGTAAAAGAGAGGCCACGTGGGAAGGATTATAAATTGCCACTCGAGAGGAGTGGCAGAATGAGAAAGACACCATCTTTCAGGAACTCTTCGAACAAAAGAGTGATGTCTCCTCCCGGGTGAAATCAGCCATCAATCAGTGAGATTTTATTAGTGCTTACTGTGTGCAGGGCACTGGACTAAGCGCCCAGCGCTAAGTGTCGTCTCCTCCCGGGTGCAACCAGCAATAAATCAGTGGGATTTATGAGCGCTTACTGTGTGCAGGGAACTGGACTAAGCTCTCAGGAGAGTACAATATAACAGAGTTGGGAGATATGTTTCCTGGCCACAATGAGCATACAGTCCAGAGGAAGAGACAGACTTTAATTAATCCATCAGTGGTATTTCCTGAACGCTTCTTGTATGCAGAGCTCTGGATTAAGATCTTGGGAGAGTGCAATATAACAGAGTTGGGAGACAGGTTCCCTGATTACAACGAGCTAGACGTCTAGAGAGGGAGGGTCTGAACAGCAAAAAGCGGAGACTTTTAAGTCTGGGAGAAGTGTGATGAGAAATCACCTGTTTCTGTCCATGGGTAAGTGCCAAAGTGCATCAGGAAATCCATTTCAGTGACGTTCAGCTGTTTCATTCTTCGTGTGAGTTCCTCCCTGACCCTTGTCTTCCTCTAGCTTGATAAGCGCTTACTATATTCCAAGCACAAGGCTAGGCTCTGGGCCAGATACAAGACTGTACAGAATCCACTTCCCACATGGGGCTCGCAGTCTAAATTGGAGGGAGAACAGGTATTTTTATAGGTGCTTGTTAAGCACTTAGTATTGCCTTGTAATAATAATAACAATAATAATTATTATTGTATTGGTTATGCGCTTACTATGTGCCAGGTACTGTACTAAGCGCTGGAACTGTTCTAAGTGCTGGAGTTGATACAAGATTGGACATAGCCCATGTCCCACATGGAGCTCACACTCTAAGTAGAATGCAGAACCGGTATTCTTTTACGTATACTTGTTAAGCACTTAGTATGTGCCTAGTACTGTTCTAAGCGCTGGGGGAGATACAAGATAATAATTATAATAATAATCGTATTTGTTAAGCACCATTATATGCCAAGCACTGTTCTAAGCACTGGGGAAGATACACAAGGTAATCAGGTTGTCCCACGGGAGGCTCAAGGTCTTAATCACCATTTTGCAGATGAGGTAACTGAGGCACAGAGAAGTTAAGTGGCTTGCCCAAGATCAACCAGCAGACAAGTGTCAGAGGCGGGATTAGAACCCACGTCTTCTGACTCCCAATCCTGTGCTGTTTCTACTAAGCCATGCTGCTTCTCTAGCACTTAAATTGGACATAGACCCTCTCCCACATGGGGCTCGTAATTTGCGTAGCAGGGATAAAAGGTAATTAATCACTATTTTCAAATGAAGGAACTGAGCTCTGAGAGTTTATGTGACTGGCCCAAGGTCTTACAGCAGGTCACACCGCAAGCTAGCGGCAGAGCTATAACTAAAACTCTGTCTCTTGGTCTAGGTATCTCCTTTAATTTTGTTTGGTCTCTGTGCTTCTATCTCCATATCTCTGTTTCTCTGCGTCTGCCTGTCTTTTATTCACCTTGCTGCTTCACGTTTATCTTTGTGTTTAGTTGGGAGAGCAGAGTGGTGGTCTGTCAGATATGAAGGGAGAGAGCGTTCCAAGGCAGATACGACAGTGTCACTATATAAATAAGAGGAGTTGCAGTGTCTCAATCCTCACAAACATTTCAGAACAGGGAACGTTCCCGGGAGAATAAATCGGTTTGAATGCTTGTCTTAATTCCAAGCCAGAAGCAGAAGGAAAAGGAATGTGACAGGTCCGATGCAATCTAACAATTTCACTTTTTCTATGTTTTTCTCGGAGAGATTCTCAACTGTTTTCTTAGTACTCTCAGGCAGTCCACAGACCACATGGCCAATCACACAGTTGTGATGGAATTTCTTCTGCTGCTTTTCTTAGACGTCTAAGAGCTGCAGCTTGTCCACGCCGCACTGTCGCTCCTGGTCTACCTGGCGGCCCTGATGGGGAGTCTCCTCAGCGACGCCGTCACCTTCCCTCTACCGGAGCCTCCACACCCCCATGTGCTTCTTCCTCAAGAACCTGTCCGTTCTCGACCTCTGCTACATCTCTGTCACCGTTCCCAAATCCATCCTCAACTCCCTGATCAACAACAGATCCATCTATTTCAGAAGCCGTGTGGCCCAGGTCTTTTGGGTGGTTCTGTTGGTTACTTCAGAGGTGTTGGTCCTCCCTGCGATGTCCTACAACCGCTACACCACCATCTGCCTCCCCCTGCTCTAAGACGTAGTCTTCTATCAATCAATCAATCATATTTATTGAGCACTTACTATGTGCAGAGCACTGTACTAAGCGCTTGGGAAGTACAAGTTGGCAAAAATATAGAGACGGTCCCTACCCAACATTGGGCTCACAGTCTAAAAGGGGGAGATGGAGAAAAAAAAACCAAACATACTAACAAAATAAAATAAATAGAATAGATATGTACAAGTAAAATAAATAAATAAATCAATAGAGTAATAAATATGTACAAACATATATACATATATACAGGTGCTGTGGGGAAGGGAAGGAAGTAAGATGGAGACAGAGAGGGGGATGAGGGGGAGAGGAAGGAAGGGGCTCAGTTTGGGAAGGCCTCCTGGAGGAGGTGAGCTCTCAGCAGGGCCTTGAAGGGAGGAAGAGAGCTAGTTTGGCGTATGGAAGAGGGAGGGCATTCCAGGCCCGGGGGATGACGTGGGCCGGGGGTCGATGGCGGGACAGGCGAGAGCGAGGTACGGTGAGGAGATTAGCGGCGGAGGAGCGGAGGGTGCAGGCTGGGCAGTAGAAGGAGAGAAGGGAGGTGAGGTAGAAGGGGGCGAGGTGAAGGACAGCCTTGAAGCCCAGGGTGAGGAGTTTCTGCCTGATGCGCAGATTGATTGGTAGCCACTGGAGATTATTGAGGAGGGGAGTAATATGCCCAGAGCGTTTCTGGACAAAGATAATCCGGGCAGCAGCATGAAGTATGGATTGAAGTGGAGAGAGACACGAGGATGGGAGATCAGAGAGAAGGCTGATGCAGTAGTCCAGACGGGATAGGATGAGAGCTTGAACGAGCAGGGTAGCGGTATGGATGGAGAGGAAAGGGCGGATCTTGGCAATGTTGTGCAGCTGAGACCAGCAGGTTTTGGTGACGGCTTGGATGTGAGGGGTGAATGAGAGAGCAGAGTCGAGAATGACACCAAGGTTGCGGACTTGTGAGACGGGAAGGATATTAGCCCATTGTTGGGTAGGGACCGTCTCTATATGTTGCCAATTTGTACTTCCCAAGTGTTTAGTGCAGTGCTGTGCACACAGTAAGCCCTCAATAAATACGATTGAATGAATGAATGAATGAACAGAGAGGCCTGTGGAAAGATGGCCGCCGTCTCCTGGCTCTGCGGGGGCTTTTTGTGTTGATGTACTCTTCCTGGACGTTCACATTAAGCTTCTGTGAGTCCAGCGTGATCCAGCAGTTCGTCTGCGACGTCCCCTCCTTACTGAAGATCTTCTGTGCGTTTCTGAATGGAAACACACGTTGTCATTGGCATCAGCGTGGCTGTGGTTATCGGCTTTGGTTTCATCTCCTTCGTCTCCATCGTGGTCTCCTACGTCCACACCTTTTCGGCCATGCTGAGGTTCTCGTCCACCGAGAGTCGGACCGAAGCCTTCTTCACCTGCCTGTGCCACATCGCTGTCCTCACCCTTTTTCTCTCGACCGGAAGCGTCGCCTACCTCAAACCCATTTCAGACACCCCCTCGACGTTTGACCTGCTGGTGTCCGTGTTCTACACCGTGGTGCGCCCCACCCTGAGCCCCTTCATCTACTGCCGGAGGAACAGGGATATGAAGGCCGCCTTGAGGAAAGTTTGTGGCTGAAACCCATTTCTCTTGTCTGCTCTCCCCTCTGCATCCACTCTGAAATTAGCTGTGTACCCCTTACGCACTTTGTTACTTACCCCAATCCCACGATACACTTATAAATATTCTCATGATCTCCTATTTCCCCTAATCCTGATCTACCTTAATGTCTGTCTCCCCCTGTAGACTGTAAGCTTCTTGAGGGCAAGTGTCATGTCTACCAACTCCTTTGCATTGTATTCTCTCAAGTGCTTAGTACAGTGCTCCGGAAATCATAAGCACTAAATAAAAATCCATTGATTGATTGATGGATTGCCATCCCAATCCCCAGCAATTCATGGGAACAGGAAGCCACAAAGCTCAGAGAAGATGGGAGAGACAAAGAAGGCAGAGAAGGGCGATGGACAGAGATAAATTGGGCAGATACCGGAAACCAAGGTGGAGTGGTCAGAGGATGGTAAAAGGCTGCTGTGGGTTTGGTGGTGGTCCCACAAAGACAGGATTGCCAGAACCAAGAGGGTAGGGTTGTAGAGTAGGAGGATTACCCATAAAATCATTGCTACAGGAAATGGACGGCAAACAGAGGCAATTAAAGGACCAGCTAGAACAGATCCTGGGTCATAATTGCTCAGGGGGAAAGCAGGATCTAGAGGGAAAGACTATAACCATATTTATTTAATGATACTTAACTGTTTACTATGTTTCAAGTACAGTACCAAATGATGGGATAAGAGAAGAAGCATGGTCTAATGGATAGAGCACCGGCTTGGGAATCGAAAGGAGATGATCTGACACTTACTTGTCTGCTGTGCAACCTTGGACAGGTCGCTTCACTTCTCTGTGCCTCAGCTCATTTGTAAAATGGGGAATAAAACTGTAAGCCCCATACGGAAAAGGAACTGTGTCCATCCTGATTAACTGTGTCTAACCTAGAGCTTAGTACAGTGCCTGGTCCAAAGTAAATTTTAAACAAATACCATTAAAAAGATAATAATGATTGATAGATATCGAGTCATTGAGCAGACAGGTGGTGGAGCTGGGATTTATAATGATAATGATATTCATTCATTCATTCATTCATTCATTCATATTTATTGAGCCCTTACTCTGTGCTGAGCACTGTACTAAGCGTTTCGAAAGTATAATTCAGAACTAAAGAGAGACAGCCCCTGCCCACCCAGGGCGTACAGTCTAGAAGGGGCGAGACAGACATTAAAACAAGTAAACAGTCATTAATATAAATAAATAGAATTATAGATATGTATATATAATGATAATGATGGTATTTTTAAGCACTTAATATGTGCAAAGCACTGTTCTAAGCGCTGGGGGGATACAGGGTGAGCAGGATGTCCCACGTGGGGCTCACAGGCTTAATCCCCATTTTACAGATTAGGCAACTGAGGCACAGAGAAGTTAAGTGACTTGCCCAAAGTCACACAGCCGACAAGTGGCGGAGTCGGGATTAGAAACTATGATCCCTGACTCCCAAACCCGTGCTCTTTCCACTGAGCTACGTCGACACACAATTGCTGTGGGGCTGGGGGTGGACGACTAGAGCAAAGGGAGTGAGTAGAGGCGACGAGGAGGGGAGGGGGAGCTGAGGAAAATAGGAGCGTAGTCTGGGATGATAATGATAATGAAAATATTTGTAGTATTTGTTAAGTGCTTACTATGTGCCAGGCACTTTACTAAGTGCTAGGATGGATACAAGCAAATTGTCCCAAATGGGGCTCAAATTCTTAATCCCCATTTCACAGTTGAAGGAACTGAGGCTTGGAGAAGTGAAGCGACTTGCCCTAGGTCCTTGAGCAGACAGCTTGCTGAGTTGGCAGTAAAACTAAGGTCCCCTGACTCCCTGCCCCATGCTCTATCTACCAGATCACGCTCCTTCTCCACACACCGGCTGGGTTCCTATGGAAAGGGACGAACCTAATTAATTTGTATCTACCTCAGCGCTTAGAACAGTGTTTAGCACATAGTTAGTGCTTAACAAGTACCATTATTATTGTTATTATTATTATTACATTCAAATTTCTCCCAAAATCCTTCCTCTTCCAACATGCTTTCCCGGATTAATTTCCTAGCACCTTGAGCCATATACATTCCTTCATTCAATCGTATTTATTGAGCGCTTACTATGTGCACAGCACTGTCCTACCCTTATGCCCAGAGGGAGCCCTCCTTTCTCTCCACAGAGCCAGGCTCGATGGCAGAGTATTTCAGCCTCTGTGAGGGAGGGCAGATGAAGCAGAAATACTTGGTACCTGCACCAGAACACTCTGGGATCATCCAGAAGCATCCTGGAGACTGATGGGAGGGTTTTCTGGCTCAGGGCAGCCTAGACCAGCCAAGACCAGCTGAGACCAGCCGAGGCCAACAGAGCGGGGCCCCTCCTATCCTCCTGGCCTGTCCCGGTGAGTCTGAAGAACAGGGAAGGGGAACCTTTAGAGGCAAGATGGAAGTTCTTTTGTTTTGCCTCATGTATGCAATCGATGTTGACTGTGTAAGGTCATCTTTCCTCGAATGGTAGCCACTGGGTGTGTGGATAGAGCCCAGGACTGGGAGTCAGAGGATCTGGATTATAATCCTAGATCTGCCACTTGTTTATTGTGTTATTTTAGGCCAGACACCTCACTGCTCTGTGCCTCAGTTACCTCACCTGCAAAATGGGGATTAAAGCTTTGAGCCCCAAGTGGAACATGGACTATGTTCACCCTGATTAGCTTGGATCTACCCCAGTGCTTAGCACAGTCCTTGAAATATAGTAAGCACTTAACGAGTACCATTAAAAATAGCCTTGGGGAGTCTGCTTTGTGTAACAGGATGGTCCTGAGATACAGGGACATGAATTACTCTCTGAGGAACGTTTTGAGCTAAGAACCATTTCTCAAGAGTCAAATAATCCTTTCGAAATCACCTTGCCCCTGTTTTCCTATTAAAACACAGCCCATGCACTCTGCTCCTCTAATGTCAGACTACACAATGTGTCTCGATCTCATCCATCTCCCCATCGACCCTTCACTTACATCCTGACGCTGGCCTGGAACACTCTCCCCCTTCGTGTCTAAAAGACAGTTACGCCCCCTACCTTCAAAGCAATAGTGAAGGCGTATCTCCTCCAAAAGGCCTTCCCTGATTAAGCCCTCTTCTCCCACTCCCTTCTGTGTCCCCCTTGCAGTTAGATTTGCACCCTTTATTCACTCCCCCCTCTGCCTCACACCCCTTATGTCCATGTCTGTCATTTATGTATTGGTATTAATATCTGTCTCCCCCTCTAGACTGCAAGCTTGCTGTGCACAGGGAACATGTCTACCAACTCTGTTATATTGTAGTCTCCCAAATGCTTTGTACATTGCCTTGCACATAGTAAGCGTTTAATATATACGATTGATTGACTGATTGATTGATTGATTGCTACTACTCCCAAAATGGCCACCCCTTGTTGCATCCTAAAATGGGTCCTGTACCAGATTTTTCTAAACTGGCTTCTGGTCTTGCTTGCCGCGAGAGTCTGCAACAAAGTTCTGGGAGGTCATACAGTGCCTATCCCCTGCCCTACTGCTGTTCCTTAGAACAAGGCCCATGAGCAGTGGGGCCCAATTAGATTTCATTCCTTCAAGCATTCTCTGCTTCACTCCTCTACCCTCCCCCATTTAAAAAGATGGTATTTGTTAAGTGTTTACTATGTGGCAAGCACTATATTAAGAAATGCGGTAGATACAAAATAATCAGCTCCCACATGGGGCTCACGGTAAAAGGGGAGACACATATTGAATCCCCAATTTTCAGAGGAGGGAACCGAGGCACAAGGAAGTGAATGAAGCAACTTGCCCGAGGTCACACAGCACATCAGCGTTGGAGGTGGATTTAGAACCCATGTCCTCTGACTCCCAGGCCCGGGCTCTTTCTGTTAGGCCACGCTGCCTCTTCTGAGATATTCAGATGGTCCTAATTCCTGGCATGAAATGAGGTTGACATCTTCAGGGTTTTTATTAATTCCGGAAAGGGAATGATGATTAGTCCATTAACGTTTTTCTAGGAAGGAGTCCCAGAGTCGGGACCACGTAGGACTGGGCAGTTATTTAAGTTCTGAAGGCCGGGACCACAGAGAACCCATGATCCCAGCCTTCCGAGATTCCCAGATGGTCATCTGTCCCAGCGGAGCCCTGGGCCTGTCCTCCCACGGGGAATCCCCCAGGAAAAACACAGCTGTCGTCTGACGGGATGGCACCGTCATCCATAGAGCCGGGGGGGGGGGGGGGAGAATCCTGATATCTCCCAACCCCTACCCAGACCTTGTTGGAAGTGTGATGTCCCGACTAGTCCATTCACCCCAGTGGGGTACGAGTGACTAGTCGGAGGATAGAGGACAAAGTCGTGAGCAAGGGTTTCGCAAGACCCTGGTAGGATCAAAGGAAGAAAGACGAGTGGGACAGGTCACCAGAACAGAAAGGCAGGAAAATGGCTATCCCCTCGATCAACCCAGTGGGTTACGAGTGACGAACAGCCCCGATTCCATCTCCCACTGTAGCCTTTATTGCAGCTTCAAACAATCAGACTCACAGGGAATGAAACAGTTTAACAATAATGTCCTGTTTACTTGATTACTCGGTTTGCTTGAGCAGGAACTCCTGATGTCTTGTTTACAGGAACTACTTTCTCAATACTGACTAAATGGAGTCATCTAGGCTAATAGCTCCTAACAAATTCCCCCCTTTAATCCTGAGGGTCGCCCGACCCCTACTGGATCACAAGAGGTCATCCATGTATAACAAGCCCTCGAACTCCTCAACGGTAGTGGTAATAACAGGCAGGATTTTCCTGGGGCATCCCCCACTATCTCCATCTTATACCGGGGTCCTCCCTTTGCCAGGAGATCTCCGTCCCTATTCCGGGACTATCCTCCCCCTTTATCGGGAGATCCTGTCCCTACTCAGGGAATCCTAATTGTCGTCCTATATCCGGACCTTTCCTGGATAATTCCTGGTCTCACTTTCTGATGGGTGAAGAATTCGGAAAAGACCTTCCCCTCCCCTAAAGACAGGGGTTGTTACTCGCATAGCCAGCTTGACGGGAGAGGCATTTTCTCTGGATCCTTCATTGAGCCTGTCTTCCTGACCTCCTTCAGGGTCCCTTCGTGGTCGCCAAAACCTGCTGGGTATGTGAAGTACTGACTAGTCCGATCACCCCAGTGGGGTATGAGTGACTAGTCGGAGAACAGAGGACAAAGTTGTGAGCAAGGGGTGTCGCAAGACAGTGATAGGTTCAAAGGAAGAAAGACTAGAAAGGGACAAGTCACCAGAGCAGAAAGGCAGGAAAATGGCTATCGCCCATTCACCCCAGTGGGGTACGAGTGAAGAGCAGCCTCGCTTCCATCTCCCACTGCTTCCTTGATTGCTGCTTCAAACAATCAGACTCACAGGGAATGTAACAGTTTAACAGCAACGTCCTTTTACTTGTTTACTCTGTTTGCTTGAGCAGGAACTCCAGATAAGATGTCTTGTTTACAGGAACTCCTTGCTCAATACTGACAAGAGATAGTCCTTGATAGTCCTTGGTCAAAATGGAGTCATCTAGGCTAAAAGTTCCTAACAACCTTCCTGTCACGGCCACCAGGGTCCGGGACCTACAAGACAAAAATAAATGTGCTACTAGCTAAGTGTTTAGTATGTCCCAAGAACTGTTGGTAGACGCAAGACTGTATCTAGACTGTAAACTCGTTGTGGGCAAGGAATGTGTCTGTTTATTGGTATATTGCACTCTCCCAAGCTCTTAGTACATTGCCTTGCACCCAGTAAGCCCTCAATAAATACAATTGAATAATTAATTAATGAACAATCAGATCAGGAACAGTCTGAGATGGAGTGAGCCTCTCTCTCAGCAGAGGTTGGTGCTTTGCAGCCCAGGACAGTCCTGGTGACTCCGAAGAGGAGCAGGGGAAAGGTGAGGGGCAGAAATGGGAAATTTCCTCCGTCCCTGCACAGATTTATGAGAGATAAATAGAGGTGACCCAGTTCCCAGTCCAGGTCAGAAGAGAAATCTAAGAGAGGAGGAATTTATCCATGTGATAAGAGTGGGGAAATTGTCTTCTAATTTTATAGTGTTGTACTCTCCCAAAGGTTTAGTCCGGTGTCCTGCACAAAGTAAGCACTCAACAAATCCTAATGAACGACTCACTAGTTGATTGTCTATTCCTGGCTCCCTGAAGTTATATGAAGATTACTAATGTTAGTAATAATATTAGTAATGTTAGTAATGATATTAATAATATTAGTAATAATATTAGTAGTAGCAGTCAATCAATCAATCAATCAATCATATTTATTTAGCGCTTACTATGTGCAGAGCACTGTACTAAGCGCTTGGGAAGTACAAATTGGCAACATATAGAGACAGTCCCTACCCAACATTGGGCTCACAGTCTAAAAGGGGGAGACAGAGAAAAAAAAACAAGCATACTAACAAAATAAAATAAATAGAATAGATATGCACAAGTAAAATAAATAAATAAATAAATAAATAGAGTAATAAATATGTACAAACATATATACATATATACAGGTTCTGTGGGGAAGGGAAAGAGGTAAGATGGGGGGATGGAGAGGGGGACGAGGGGGAGAGGAAGGAAGGGGCTCAGTCTGGGAAGGCAGGAGCGAATGAGGTCACCAAGGGAGTGCGTGTAGATTGAGAACAGAAGGGGACCAAGTACTGAAACTTGGGGAACCCCCACAGTAAGAGGACGGGAGGGGGAGGAGGAGCCGGCAAAAGAGACTGAGAAAGAGCGATCGGAGAGATAAGAGGAGAACCAGGAGAGGACGGAGTCTGTGAAGCCAAGGGCAGATAGCGTGTTGAGGAGAAGGGGGTGGTCCACAGTGTCGAAGGCAGCTGAGAGGTCGAGGAGGATTAGGACAGAGTATGAGCCGTTGGATTTGGCAAGCAGGAGGTCATTGGTGACCTTTGAGAGGGCAGCTTCCGTGGAATGTAGGGGACGGAAGCCAGACTGGAGGGGATCGAGGAGAGAGTTGTTGTTGAGGAATTCTAGGCAGCGCGTGCAGACACCTCGTTCAAGGAGTTTGGAAAGGAATGGTAGGAGGGATATGGGGCAATAACTAGAAGGTGAGGTGGGGTCAAGAGAGGGTTTTTTTAGGATGGGAGAGACATGGGCATGTTTGAAGGCAGAGGGGAAGGAACCAGTGGAGAGTGAGCGGTTGAAGATGGAAGTTAAGGAGGGGAGAAGGGATGGAGCGAGAGATTTCATGAGATGAGAGGGAATGGGGTCAGAAGCACAGGTGGCCGGAGTAGCACTTGAGAGGAGGGAGGAGAGCTCCTCTGAGGATACTGCTGGGAAGGATGGGAGAGTAGCAGAGAGTGTTGAGAGCCGGGTGGTTGGAGAAGGGGGGGAAGTGACTTTGGGGAGGTCGGACCTGATGGATTGAATTTTGTTAATGAAGTAGGAGGCCAGATGGTTGGGGGTGAGGGAAGGAGGAGGGGGAGGAACTGGGGGCCTGAGAAGGGAGTTGAATGTACGGAAGAGCTGGCGGGGGTGATGGGCATTGGTGTCAATAAGGGAGGAGAAATAGTTTTGTCTGGCAGAAGAGAGGGCTGAGTTAAGGCAGGAAAGGATAAACTTGAAGTGAACGAGGTTGGCATGGTGTTTAGACTTCCGCCAGCAGCGTTCGGCAGCTCGAGCATAAGAGCGAAGGAGGCGGACAGTGGCAGTGATCCCGGGCTGTCGGTTAGTGGTACGAGAGCGGCGAAGGGAAAGGGGAGCGAGTGAGTCTAGCTGAGTAGAAAGGGTAGAGTTGAGAGCAGTAATCTGATCATCAAGACTGGGTAGAGAAGAGAGGGAGATTGATTTTAATCAATCATATATATGAAGATTAGGAATAGTAGCAATATTAGGAGTATCCATCAATCAATCAATCAGTGCCTAGATATATCGATCAGTCATATTTATTGAGCACTTACTGTGTGCAGAGCACTCTAAGAAGCATTTGGGAGAACACAATATATCAGAGTTAAGAGACACGTTCTTTGCTCACAACGAGTTTGCAGTCTAGAGGGGGAACCTATAGTATAGAGGAATATATATATGTCTGTGTCTTCATAGATTTATGAAGATTAGTAATTGTAATAATAGCAAATCAATCAATCAATGGCATTTATTGAGCACATACTGTTCTCAGAGCACTGTACGAATCCTGTGAGAATTAGGGTTGGTAGACCCAATTCCTGATCAAAAGGACCTTACTATCTAGTAATCTCTGTCTTACCCTCCTTGTGGGCAGGGAATATTTTACCAATTTTTGTATTTAAATCTCCCAAGTGCTTATGACAGTGCTCTGCACATGATAAAAGTGTTTAATAAATACCATTGATTTACCGATAGGGGAATTCAGACATTAAAGTAAATTACAGGTAGGGGAAGCAGTAGAGAATAAGAATATGGGTATAATAATAATAATGGTATTTCGTAAGTGCTTACTATGTGCGAAGCACCGTACTAAGAGCTGGGGTAGGTAAGGTAAGCAGGTTATCTCACGTGTAGCTCACAGTATAAATCCCCATTTTATAGATGACGAACCTGAAGTAAAGTGGCTTACCCGAGGTCACACAGCAGACAAGAGGTAGAGGTGAGATTAGAACCCACATCCTCTGACTCCCAAGCCTGTGCTATTTCCACTAAGCCACGCTGCTTCACATGTAAGCCATCCTTCGCATATAAGTGCTGTAGGGATGGGGGTATCAAAGTCCTTATGGGGTATGGACCTCAGTTTGTAGGCGACCCAAAAGGCAGTGGAAATAGTCATGGTGTGAGAGGGTAGTCAGGGAAGGCTTATGGGAGGAGGCGTGATTTTAATAAGGCTTTGAAGAAGGGGAGAATGATCAACTGTTGGTTATGAAGGAGGAGGGAATTCCAGACTAAAGTGGGGTTGCAGACAAGGGGTCAGTGGAGAGATGGACGATATCGAGGTTCAGCGAGTAGGTTGGCATTAAAGTAGCAAAGTGTCCAGGCTGGATTGTAGTAGGAGACTAGCGATCAGGTAGAGGGAAAAGAGCTGATGTGAGTTGATGTTTAATACGGAGAGGGTCGTGTAACCACTGGAGGCTTTCGAGGAGAGGGAAGATAGGCTCATATATCAGTGCAAGCAGGGTAATCTGTGTAACCATCGTCTTTGCTGATAATGAAGAATAAAATGGGCATCATGATTGGGGAAAAGATTTCTCTTGAATCAAGACAGAAATGACAAGATGAGTTTTCTTCCACGATATCGCCTCATCACGCAGTCGATAGTATTTATTGAGTGTTTACAATGTACAGAGCACAGTACTAAGTGCTCGGAAGAGAACGATACAGCATAATTGATAATAACAATTGTGGTATTTGTTCAGTGCTTTCTATGTTCCCGGCACTGTACTAAGCGCTGGGGTAGATTCAAGCAAATGGGGTTGGACATTGTCCCTGTCCGACATGGGGCTCACAGTCTTAATTCTCATTTTACAGATGAGTTAACTGAGGCACAGAGAAGTGAAGTGACTTGTCCAAGGCCACAAAGCAGGATTAGCAGAAACGTTCCCCTCCCATAATGAGTTTCGAACCTTCTCTCTGAGTGTTTTCATCCTTATCTGTATTCACCCTTCCCTCAGCCCCACAGCACTCATGCTCATATCTGTAAATCATTCATTATTGTAAATGTCTGTCTCCTGTTCCAGAACGGTAGCTCACTGTGGGCAGGGAATGTGTTTGCCAACTCTGTTACACTGTTTATAGTGTGCTCTCCAAAGGGCTTAACATAGCGTTCTGCAGGCAGTAAGCGCTTGATAAATATGATTGATTGATTGATTGATCGATTGATTAATTGTCTTAAATCAGGTTCTCCCACAAGATGCCAAAAGGCATCCCGTCGGACATGGCCAACACCTCCACGGTGATGGAATTCCTCCTTCTGGGGTTCTCAGACGTCTGGGAGCTGCAGCTGGTCCAAACCGAGCTGTTCCAACTGGTCTACCTGGCAATCCTGACGGGGAATCTCCTCATCCCCGCCATCTCTGCCCTCTACCGACACCTCTACAACTCCATGTGCTTCTTTCTCAGGCTCCTGTCCTTCAGTCATCTTTGTCTCATCTCCGTCACCGTGCCCAAATCAATCCTCAATTCCCTGACCGACCGTAGAGAAATCTCCCTCATGGTCTGTGCTGCCCCGCTCTTTTTAGTGGTTTCCTTTGCTGTTTCATAGCTGTCCGTCCTCACAACGATGATGACCACTCTGTGGCCATCTGCCACCCTTTACGATTTGACCTCACCATGGACCGAAGGGCCTGTGGGCAGATTGCGGCCACCTCCTGGCTCAGCAGGGGGCTCTTCGGGGTGTTGTACTCGGCCAGAACGTTCACAGTAAACTTCTGCAAGTCCAACGTGATCCAGCCGTTCTTCTTTGACGTTTCCTCCTTACTGAAGATCTCCCATTCAGAAATGCGCATTGTCGTTGACATCAGCGTGGCTGTGGGTATCGGCTTTAGTTTCATCTCCTTCTTCTCCATCGTCAACTCCTATGTCCTTATCTTTTCAGCCGTGCTGAGGTTCCCGTCCACCGAGTGTCGGGCCAAAGCCTTCTCCACCTGTCTGCCCCACCGCGACGTCATCATCGTCTTTCTCTCCACCGGAGCCTTGCCTTACCTCAAGCCCGTGACAGACACCCCCTTGACGCTGGACCTGCTGGTGTCCGTGTTGGACTCTGTGGTACCCCTTGCCTTGAACCCCCTCATCTACAGCCTGAGGAACTGCGACATGAAGAACGCCATGGGGAAGTTGCTGGGTGTGATAGGATCGTCCTGAGGAAAGGGACACATGAAAGCCTGGGTGTGAGAGGATGAATCTGAGAAGCAGGAACATGCAGGCCTCCCTGGTGAGAGGGCTGGCTGTGAGGGGATAGTCCTGAGGAACAGGGACACATGAAGGCCGCCATGGGGAGGGGGCTGAGCATGTGAGGATGGTCCTGAGAAAGAGGATCATGAAGTCCGCCCTTCGGAATGTGCTGCATGTGAGGGGATAGCCCTGAGGAACAAGGATATGAGGGCCTCTCTGAGGAAAACTTTGATCTAAGACCCATTTACCAGGATTCAATAAACCTTTCCACATCAATATGCCCTCTCCTACCTCACGACCCTGTTGTCCTACTATAACCCAGCCCGCCCACTTCGCTCCTCTAATGTTATACTACCCATTGTACCTCCATCTCCTCTACCTCACTGTCCATCCTTTGCCTACGTCCTGCCTCTGCCCTGGAACGCCCTCTATCTTCATGTCAAACAGGCAATGACTCTCCCCACTTTCAAAGCCATATTGAAAGTACATCTCCTCCAAAAGCCTTCTCTGACTACGCCCTCTTCTCTCACTCCCTTCTACATCGTCTGTGCACTTGGATTTGCACCCTTTATTCACTTCACCATCTGCCCCGCAGCATTTATGTTTCTGCCCCGCAGCATTTATGTTCATATCTGTTATTTATTTACTTATATCAATATCTGCTCGCCCTCTAGACTGTAGCTCATTGTGGGCGGGGAATATGTCTATCAACTCTGTTATACTGTAATGATAATGATGGCATTTATTAAGCGCTTACTCCGTGCAAAGCACTGTTCTAAGCGCTGGGGAGGTTACAAGGTGATCAGATTGTCCCGGGGGGCTCACACTCTTACTCCCCATTAACAGATTTGGTACCTGAGGCACAGAGAAGTTAAGTGACTTGCCCAAAGTCACACAGCTGACAATTGGCGGAGCTGGGGTTTGAACCCATGACCTCTGACTCCAAAGCCTGTGCTCTTTCCACTGAGCCATGCTGCTTCTCACATGTGCTTAGTACAGTGCTCTCCACATAGTAAGCGCTAATTGATTGATTGATTGATTACTGTCTGTCTTATGCTGTCGAGTCACCTCTGACCCACAGTGATGCTATGGAAATATCTCCCCCAGAACTCTCCACTTCCATCTGCAATCGTTCTGGTGATATACTCATAGAGTTTTCTTCGGAAAATCCGGAAGTGGTTTACCATTGCCTCCTTCCACGCAGTAAATTTTAGTCACCACTCTCGACTCTCCTCCAAGCTGAAGCTGTCCATCATAAGGGAGTTTTGACCTGTAGCAGATTGCCTTCCACTCGCTAGCCACTGCCCAAACTAGGAATTGAAATGCCTTTTCTTGAGTCTCCCTCCCTTAGTCGAGACTGGTAGACAGCTGGAAACTCTCCAGGTCCGATTCTGAGATGGAATGATTGATTACTACTACTACAAAATGGCCACCCTTTGTTTCATCCAAAGATGGATCCTGTACCAGACCAAAGATGGCTTCTGTGATGCTGGCCACCAGAGGGGAAAGTAGAGTTCTGGGAGGTCATATAGTGCCCATTCCCTGCCGTCCCCCATGACCCATGAACAGCGAGGCCCTCTTAGATTTCAGTCCTCAAATCCTTCTCTGCTATTTGGTAAGTGCTTACTGTGTTCCAGGTACTGAACTAAGCACTGGGGAGATACAAGCTAATCGGTTAAGACACAGTCCCTGTCGCACATGGGGCTCAAAATCTTAGTCTCCATTTTAGAGATAAGGGAACTGAGGCCCAGAGAAATGAAGTCATTTGCCCAAGGTCACACAGCGGACAAGTGGCAGAGGCAGGATTAGAACCTAGGTCCTTCTGATTCCAAAACCGGTCCTCTACCCATCAGGTCACACTGCTTCTCCTCTGCTTCCTCCTGAAATAAAAATATTTTGAATGGTTATTTCATTACGATTCCGTGTATCCTCTTGACCTTAAGCTCACTGTAGGCAGGAACGTGTTTACCAACCCCATTTTATTGTCTTAACCCAAGGTTTTAGTACGGTGCTGAGCACACTGTAAGAGCTCAATAAATACCTTTGATTGATTGACTCCTCTAGACCGTAAGCTCCTTGTGGGCAGGGAATGTATCAACCAAGTCTGTCAAATGGTACTTTCCCAAGCACTTAGTACAGTGCTACATGTACAGTAGGCATTCAATAAATACCATTGATATGCTTATCTAAATGAATTGATTGATTTATTGATCTGAGAGACAATTTTCCTCTCATCAACCTCTACAGATGAGCATTGGAGTATAAAGCCAAGATGGCAGAGTGGAGGGGGAGTGTTATATCATTACATTTCACTCTCCCAAGAGGTTAGTACAGTGCTTTGCGTACAGAAAGGGCTCAATAAATATGATTGAAAGAATGAATGAATGAATAAATGAATGAATTAATTAATTAATTAATAAGTGAGTGCAGGCTGACAGTACTTCCTGCCTCTGTCCCTGCTAGTAAGAGCAGGGTGGTAGATACAATATAAACAGGTTGGATACTGTCCCGGTCCAACCTGGGACTCACAGGCTAAGAGGGTGAGAGAGCAGGTGTTTTATTCCCATTTTATAGATGGGGTAACTGGGGCACAGGGAAGTGGAGTGACTTGCACAAGGTCACACAACTGAACAGTGGCGGACTTGGGATGCTCAGGTCCTCTGACTCCCAGGGCCAGATTGTTTCCATTAGGCCATGCTGCTTCTGCCGAGATATTCAGATAGTCCTAATTCCTGGCTTGAAATGAGGTTCAAATCCCCAAGGTTTTCATTAATTCCGGAAACGGAACAATGATTAGTCCGTTGATGTTGTTCTAGGAAGGAGTCCCAGAACGGGAGCCGCGTGGGACTGGGCAGTTATTTAAGTTGTGAAGGCCAGTACTACACTATTCCGGCATTCTGAGATATCCGGACTGTCAGCTGTCTCAACAGAGCCCTGGACCCTTCCTCCCACGGGGAATCTACCAGGAAATAACCCCGCCATCGTCTGAGGAGATGGCACAGCCAACCGGAGAGCCAAGGGGGAAGAGGGAAGATCCTGACAGCCCCTCCGCACACACCCAGACATTCCTGTCACCCCCACCAGCGTCCAGGACTGATGAGACAAAATTAACTGTGCTATGTACTAAGTACTATACTTGTACTATACTTGTACTATATCCCAAGAACTATTGGTGAATGCTGTGGTAAATATAAGACTGTAAGTTCTTTGTGGGCAGGGAAAGTGTCTGCTCACTCTGTTGTGTTCTCCTAATCATTTAGTCCAGTGCTCTGCACAGAGTAAACGCTCAATAAATACCACTGATTGATTTAGACAAGAAAATCAGATCAGGAACTGTCTGAGAGGTTACAGTAAAGAAGTTTAGATATATGCCTATATATTCTAGCTGCATGAAGATTAGTAAAAATAATAATAGTAGCATCAATCAATCATCGATATTTATTGAGCACTTACTATTCACATAGCACTGAACTAATCCCATGAGAATTATAGTTGCCGGACACAATTACTGACCAAAAGAACCTTACAATCTAATGATCTCTTTCTCTCCCTTCTAATGGGCAGGGAATGTGTTTACCAATTCTGTCATATTGCATGCTTCCAAGTGCTTAATATAGTGCTCTGCACACGTTAAGTGTTCACCAAATATCATTAGTTGATTGATAGGGAGAAGCAGACATTAAAGTAAATTATGGAGATGGGAAACAGTGGAGAATAAGAACATGGGTATAAGTGCCGTGGTGTTGGGGTGAGTATTAAAGTGCTTATGGATATGAAGGGGAAGTGAATGCCAGGCCCAGAGAGAAGATGCAAGGAGTCAGCGGTGAGGTAGACCAGATCGAGGTACAGTGAATACGTTGGTGTTAAAGGAGCTAAGTGTATGGGCTGGGTTGTAGTTGGAGAATAATGAGGTCAGGTAGACGTCAGGTAGCTCGTAAACTCCTTGTGGGCAGGGAATGTGTCTGTTTATTTTTATATTATATTATCCCAAGCGTTTAGTACAGTTGTGCACACCGAAGGTGCTCTATAAATAGGATTGACTGACTGGTTAGAAGGGAAAGAGGTAATGTGAATGCTTTAAAGCTGAAGGTAAGGAGTTGGTGTTGGACGTGGAGAGGGATGGGCAATCATGGGAAGTTTTTGAGGAGAGGGGAGATGGGTGGATATGACAAAGCAAGCATGAGAATCTGTGTAGTCTTGGTCTTTCCTGGAACTTAAGAATAAAACAGGTGCCTTGGCAACGGAAAGACCGCAGGTTTGCTCGAAATGACAAGATGAGGCTCCTTCCACGGTGTTGACCCGTTACACAATCAATCAATGGTATTTACTGAGCGCTTACTACGTGCAGAACATTGTACTAAGTGCTTGGGAGAGTACAGTGAGAGACGCAGCGTGGCTTACTGGCAAGAGCACGGAGGCGGAGGAAGTGGGTTCTAATCCCAGCTTCGCCATCTCTGTTAAACATACACAAGCAAACCCCCCACACACCCCTCACTCCACTATCTTTCTCTCTCTCTAACTCTCTCTCTCTGTCTCTCTCACACACACACACACACACCTGAAATTAAGAGATTTCCAATAATTTCTGGCCCTGCCCAAATGTGTAATAGAGGAAGAGAAGGAGGGAGAGAATGAAGAGAAGAAGGAAGGGAAGGAGGAGGAAAATATGGAATGGGAGTGGGAGGAGGAAAAGGAGAAAAGAAGGAGGGTGGATGGAGAGTAGGAGGGGGAGAAGCAAAAGGACGAGGTGGAGGAGGAAGAAGAGGAGAAGGAGGAGGAGGAGAAGAAAGAAGAGGAGGAGGAGGAAGAAAAGGAGAAAGAAAAGTAAGAAAGAAAGAAAGAGGGAAAGAAAGAAAGAAAGAAAAGAAGGAAAAGGAAAAGGAGGAGTAGGAACAGAAAGAAGAGGAGAAGGAGGAGGAGAAGGAAGAGGATGAGGTGAAGGAGCAGGAGGAGAAGAATGAGGAGGAAGAAAAGGAAAAGAAAAGAAAGGAAGGAAGGAAAGAAGAAAAGGAGTAAAGAAAAGGAAACGGAGGAGGAGGGTAAGAAAGAAGAGGAGGAGGAGGAGAAGAAGGAAGAGGACGAGGTGAGGGAGCAGGAGAAGAAGGAGGAGGAGAAAGAAAAAGAGAAAGAAAAAGAAAGAAAAGGAGGAAGAAAAGGAGAGGAAGCAAGAAGAGGAGGAGGAAGTGAAGGAAGAGGAAGAGATGAAAGAGCAGGAGGAGGAGGAAGAGAGAGGAGGAGAATTAAGAAGACGACAAGGTGGAGGAGGAAAAGGAGAAGCAAGAGAATGAGGTGGAGGAGCAGGGGTAAGAGGAAGAGAGGCGAAGGAGGAGGAGGAGGTGAAGGAGGAGGAGGAGAAGGAGAAGGAGGAGGGAGAGACTAGGAAGGACAATGAGGTGGAGGAGGAGGAGGAGAAGGAGGAGGAAGAAGCGGAGAAGGAGGAGGAAGAGGAGGAGCAAACTGGAAGAGATCCCAGAGACGAGGGGGAGTTGAGGAGGAGAGAGACAGCCAGAAATGTTCGCTTCCCTGCAGACTCTAAGGGGATTTCTGGTCCAGGGTCTAACTGCTTAGTGAGCGGGTTACGTGGAAGCCACATAGCAGCTGGATCCTGTGGGTGAAACTGCTGAACTTCTCTTCTGAAGCTCAGAATCTTCCCCATCCACCAAAGAATCCTGAAAAATTCCATTTCAACTTCTAGGACCCTGGATTAAGACTGGACAGATTTGAACTAGCACTAAAATCTTATTGTACTGAGTGCTTAGAATAATGCTCTGCACACAATAAGCGCTCCATAAATCTGATCCATCGATTGATTGATTGGAGTCAGTTCTAGGTTTCATAGTGGGCTTTCATGGTCCTGGGACACTATATCTACGGCATATCCGGAAGCCTGGATCCATGACAGAACCACCTCCCGTCTGCCCCCCAAAGTCGGGCCAGTGGAGCCCACACTTGCCCATCGTCCTGGGGTCACGGGGATGGGCCTGTTTCCGAGGAGAGCCGGACTCCGTGGTTGGGATGGGGGGATCCCACACTGGCGGGTCCAAACTTGGGAAAAATCAGCAAGACCCTGTGACTCTCACGGTGCTTGGGAAAAACAGAAATCCACCCGTTCCCACTTGGCTCTAGCAGAATATCAGTTTTGGGGAATATCTTTCTAGCGAAAGAGGTAATTGACACACTCAGCGAGGCATCAGAATGTGTTTCTTGAACGGATGTGTATGCCGTCCTGTCTTGAAAAACTCCTCATTGTGGTATGATAATGATAATAATTGTGGTATCTGTTGAGCACTTGTTGTGTGCCAAGCGTAATGGAATCAGATCAGACTCAGCCCCTGTCTCACACAGGGTTCACGGTCTAAGAGAGAAGGAAGACAGGCCTTTCATCTTCGTTCGACAGCTAAGGAAACTGAGGCCCATTCATTCATTCATTCAATCGCAGAAAAGCAGAATGGCTTATTGGAAAAAGCCTGGACTTGGGAGACAGAGGTCATGGGTTCTAACCCCGCCTCTGCCACTTTTCAGCAGTGTGACTTTGGGCAAGTCACTTAACTTATCTGTGCCTTAGTTACGTCATCTGTAAATTGGGGATGACGACTGTGAGTCCCACGTGGGACAACCTGATTAACTTTTATACTCCCAAGGCTTGCAACAGTGTTTGGCACATAGTAAGCGCTTAACAAATGCCACTACCATTAATATTATTATTATTACAGTGAGAGAAGTAGCATGGTTTAGTGTCAAGAGCACGGGCCTGGGAGTCAGAGGACGTGCGTTCTAATCCCGGCTCCACCACTTGTCTGTTTTGAGACCTTAGGCAAGCCATTTAACTTCTCTATGCCTCAGTTACCTCATCCGTAAAATGGGGATAACGACCGTGAGCCCCACGTGGGAGAACTCAATTACCTTGTATTATCCAGCGCTTAGAACAGTGCTTGGCACAGAGTAAGCGCTTAACAAATACCATCATTATTGTTATTATTGTTATTATTATTACAATGCAACTAAGAATTAGCAAACACGTTTTCTTACAATCTCTAATCTTCTCTGAGTATTTTCATCCTTGTCTTCATTCACCTCTTTATTCAACCCTCCATCAGCCCCGCAGTACTTACATTTATATCCGTAATTTATTCATTTATATTAATGTGTGTCTCTCCCTCAAGTCTATAAAGTCACTGTGGACTGCTACCCTGCTCATTCAAGCTCTCATCCTATCCCGTCTGGACTACTGCACCAGCCTTCTCTCTGATCTCCCATCCTCGTGTCTCTCTCCACTTCAGTCCATACTTCATGCTGCTGCCCGGATTATCTTTGTCCAGAAATGCTCTGGGCATATTACTCCCCTCCTCAAAAACCTCCGATGGCTACCAATCAATCTGCGCATCAGGCAGATACTCCTCACCCTGGGCTTCAAGGCTGTCCATCACCTTGCCCCCTCCTACCTCACCTCCCTTCTCTCCTTCTACAGCCCAGCGCGCACCCTCCGCTCCTCCGCCGCTAATCTCCTCACCGTACCTCGTTCTCTCCTGTCCCACCATCAACCCCCGGGCCACGTCATCCCCCGGGCCTGGAATGCCCTCCCTCTGCCCCTCCGCCAAGCTAGCTCTCTTCCTCCCTTCAAGGCTCTGCTGAGAGCTCACCTCCTCCAGGAGGCCTTCCCAGACTGAGCCCCTTCCTTCCACTCCCCCTCGTCCCCCTCTCCATCCCCCCGTCTTACCTCCTTCCCTTCACCACAGCACCTGTATATATGTGTATATGGTTGTACATATTTATTACTCTATTTATTTATTTATTTATTTATTTTACTTGTACATATCTATCCTATTTATTTTATTTTGTTGGTATGTTTGGTTTTGTTCTCTGTCTCCCCCTTTTAGACTGTGAGCCCACTGTTGGGTAGGGACTGTCTCTATGTGTTGCCAATTTGTACTTCTCAAGCGCTTAGTACAGTGCTCTGCACATAGTAAGCGCTCAATAAATACGATTGATGATGATGATGATGATGATGATGACAAGGAACGAGTCTACAAATTGTTACAGTTTATATCGTACTCTCCCAACGGCTGAATGCAGCGCTCAGCACACACTAAGTACTCAATTAATATAATTGATCGATTGATTGATCAATTGTCTGAAATCAGGTTCTATCACAAGATGCCTAAAGGTATCCCTCCAGAGGTCGCCAACGTCTCTACGGTAACGGGATTCCTCCTGTTTGGGTTATCCGAGATCCTGGAGCTGCAGCTGGTTCAGGCCCGCTCTGCTCCTCCTGGTCTACCTGGCGGCCCTGACAGGGAATCTCCTCATTATCGCTGTCACCATCCTCGACCGGAGCTTCCACATCCCCATGTACCTCTTCCTCAGGAACCTGTCAGTGGCCGATCTCTGCTACATCTCTGTCACTGTCCCCAAATCCATTCTCGTCTCTCTGACGCACTGCCACTCCATCTCCTCCCTGGGCTGTGCGGGGCAGGTCTGTCTGGTGATAGTGTTTGTGGGGTCTGAGTACTTCGTCCTCCCGGCCATATCCTATGACCGCTACACCGCCATCTGCCTCCCCCTGCGCTACGAGGTCCTCATGGACCGAGAGGCCTGTGGGAAGATGCCTGCCGCCTCTTGGCTCAGTGGGGGGCTGATGGGAGTCGTGTTTGTGGCTTCGGCCTTCTCCCTGAGCTTCCAATGCCGTGCTTCAGTTCTTCTGTGCCGCCCCGTTGCTGCTGAAGATCTCCTGCTCCGAGACCCATCGATGTCGCCATCGATGTGAGCATTGCTGTGGCAGTTTGCTTGGCTTCGCTCTGCTCCGTGCTCATCGTCGTCTCCTAAGTGGGCAACTTCCGGGCCGCGCTGAGGATGATGGCCAACGAGGGCCGGGCCACAGCCTTCTCCACCTGCCTGCCCCACCTCTTTGTCGTCACCGTTTTCTTCTGAACAGCCTCCATAGCCCACCTCAAGCCTGCGTCAGACTACCTTTCAACTCTGGACCTGCCGATGTCCGTGTTCTGCACCGTGGTGCCCCCCTCCCTGAACCCCCTCATCTACAGCCTGAGGAACCGGGACCTGAAGGCCGACTTGGGTCTTCTCCTTGGGGAAATCTCTTCCATCTCGAAAAGAAAATGCCCATTACCCCCGTCAGGCTGATGATGGATACTGGTAAATCACCCCAGAATGAGTAATGATAATACCAATAAGAGTGGCATTTGTTTAGTGCTTACTGTGCTCCAAGCACTCTATTAAGCACTGGAGCTGTTACAAGATAATCAGGCCCTACATGGAGGTCATGGTCTAAGTAAAATGGAGAACAGGGGTTGAATCCCCATTTGGCAGATTAGGGATCTGAGGCACAAAGAAGTGAAGTGACTCACCCAAGTTCACACAGCAGGTAAATGGCTGGGCCGGGATTAAGACCCAGGTCCTCTGTCTTCCAGGACCGTGCTCTTGAGCCCGCTGTTGGGTAGGGACCGTCTCTAAATGTTGCCAACTTGTACTTCCCAAGCGCTTAGTACAGTGCTCTGTACACAGTAAGTGCTCAATAAATACGATTGAATGAATGAATGAATGAATTACACCACACTGCTTCCGACTGGTTAGACATCTTTACCCCTTAGTGTGCATTCTCTACCATCTAGACTGTAAGCTCGTTATGGGCAGGGAAAGTGTCTGTTGCGTTGTGTTCTCCCAAGTGCTTAGTACAGTGCTCTGCATAGAGTAAGAACTCAATGAATATGTTTGCTTGATTGATTACTCCTCCTACATAATGCTTGGGAGGGAAAATACATCAAGCCCGTTGTTGGGTGGAGATTGTCTCTGTTGCCAAATTGTAATTTCCCAGTACAGTGCTCTGCACAGGGTAAGCCCTCAATAAACACGATTGAATTAATGAACTAAGCGTGGTAAGTAGGAGTCCCTCGTTTCCAAAAACCAAACCAGTAGGTCAGGCCGGACACATTTTTTATGGTATTTATTAAGCGCTTACTATGTGCCAGGAACTGTACTGTTCTTAG
This sequence comes from Tachyglossus aculeatus, assembly GCF_015852505.1. Taxonomy (NCBI): domain Eukaryota; kingdom Metazoa; phylum Chordata; class Mammalia; order Monotremata; family Tachyglossidae; genus Tachyglossus; species Tachyglossus aculeatus. The sequence goes on along the minus strand of NW_024044843.1, from coordinate 1,532,999 downwards.
GGGTAGATTCAAAGTAATCAGTTTGGACACAGACCCTATCTCAAATGGGGCTAACGGTCATCATCACCATTTTGCATTTGAGGGAACTGAGGCCCAGAGAAGTAAAGTGACTTGCCCACAGTCACTCAGCAGACAAGTGATGGAGGCAGGATTCTAACCCAAGTCCATCTGTCTCCCAGGCACGCACTCTACCCTCTAGCACTTCACCTGTTGACCACCCTCAGTCTTATGCCACATGAGTGACCCAGGAAGTAAAATCTGAAATCAGAACAGTTTGAGCTGGAATTGATTTTGCCTCAGGAACAATTCTATCACTGATATTTTCATCCAAATTACCCAGGATTGTGTATTCAGTCTATTATCAGTCAATCAGCCAATCGATCGATCAATGGTAAATATTGAGCACATACTATGTGCAGAGCACTGTACTAACCTCTCGGGAGAATCAAATATAGCAGAGTAGGTAGACTTGTTTCCTTCCCACAATAAGTCTACAGCCTAGACGGGAGACAGACATCTATGTAAATATGAATATAAATCAATCAACAGTTTTTATTGAGGACTTACTGTGTGTAGAACACTGTATTTCCCACCGTCTATACTATAAGCATGTTATGGGCAATCAGTCAAACAATGATATATATCGAGCATTTACTATGTGCAGAGCACTGGTCTAAGCGCTTGGGAGAGCACAAAACAAGAGAATAAGCAAAAACGTTCCCTACCGATAATGAGTTTGCAATCCAGGGAGGGAGGGCAAGGAGCGTATCCACTAATTGTGTTGTACTGTACTCTCCCGAGAGCTTAGTAGTGTTGTGTACATAGTAAGTGCTCAATAAACAGATGAAAAATACAGTTAAAATATCTATATCGAATAAGACAAGCTCCACTGCAGCATGTAGTGAGAACAAGATTGTAAGATTCTTGAGGGCAGAGAATGTGTCTCCCAACTTTATTGTCTCTCAAGCTCTTACTAACAGCCCTCAATAAATACCTTTAATTTAATGAATACACAAGAGAAGAAGTGTTGTCTAGTGGATAGAGCACGGGCGGGACTGGGGGTCAGAAGGGCATGAGTTCTAATCCCAGCTCGGCCTCGTGCCTGCTGTGTGACCCTGGTGATGTCACTTCACTTCTCTGTGCCTCAGTTCCCTCATCTGGAAAATGGAGATTAAGATTGTGAGCCCCATGTGGGACATGTACTGCGGCCAACTTGACTAGCATGTACCTACCCCGGGACTTAGTACAGTGTCTGGCACATAGTAAGTGCTTAACAAACACCCTTGATTGACCTGTCATTCTTCCCGCGTAACCCCACCTGGTGATCCAATCAATCAATTTATCAATCATCAGAATTTAAGCCTGCCCCTTCCCATCTTTTCTGACTTTTCTCATCCCCTGAGGGAGGGTTTTCTCCCGCTCAACCCTCTCACTTTCTCCCTCTCAATCCTTTCACCCCACTCCCTGCCTCAAAATTATTACTTGTTGCCTGCCCCTCCAACCCCTCAACAACCCCTGAACAAACATCTCCATGACCTCTGGAGCTAAATCCATAAAGTATCCTAGCATTGCAAAGCTGAAATTGGGAGTAACTGTAGAAATACTGGTGGTCAGGGCTGTCTACAGGGGTGGTTTCAATCAACCAAACCATTAATCATATTTATTGAGTAGTTATTGTGTGCAAAGCGTTGTGCTAAGTGCATGGGAGAGTACAATAAAACAGAGTTGGTAGACACATTTCCTATCCACTAAATCAATCAATCGCTGGTATTTACTGAACATTTATTATATGCAGAACACTTTACTAAGGAGAGTACAGTGGAGTTGGTATTCATTCAATCGTATTTATTGAGCACTTACTGCCTGCAGAGCACTATACTAAGTGCTTGGAAAGTACAATTCAAAAACAAATAGGTACAATCTCTGCCAACAGTGGGCTCACAGTCTAGAATGAGGGAAACAGACATCAAAACAAGTAAAAAGGCATCAATCGCAACAATATAACTAAATAGAATTATAGATATATACACGTCATTGATAATAAATAGAATTATAAATACGCACATATATACACAAGTGCTGTGGGGCGTGGAGGGGGGTAGAGCAAAGGGAGTGAGTCGGGGTGATGGGGAGGGGAGAGGGAGCTGAGGAAAAGAGGGGCTTAGTCTGGGAATGTCTCCTGGTGGAGGTGAGACTTCAGTAGGGCTTTGACATGACATGGTAGGTGTGAAGAGGGAAGGGGTTTCAGGGCAGAGGGAGAGTGTGGGAAAATATGGCAGAATCAATCAGTCAATAGTATTTTTTGAAAACTTACTGTGTGCATACATAGCCTTATTTTTTTAAGGATTTTAATGGTATTTGCCAAGTGCTTACTATGAGCCAGATACTGTACTAAGTATTTGGGAAAGTAGGCAGTCAGCCGGCCAGTCAATCATATTTATTGAGAGCTTACTGTGTGCAGAGCACTGTACTAAGCACTTGGGAGAGTATGGTAAAACAATATAACATACACATTCCCTGCCTACACAAGCTTACAGTCTTTAGTCTACACTACAATACAATAGAGTGCTAGGCAGGTTTCATGTTCTCAAAGAGTTTACTATCTAGTCAGGGAGACAGACTGCAACAGAAAACAGAAATAGGGTAAATGGCAGAGTATAAGGATTCATTCGTTCAATGGTATTTACTGAGCACTTACTGTGTGAAAAGCACTGTATTAAGCACTTGGGAGAGTATATTATATCAGTACAGACACATTCCTTACCCACAATGAATTTACAATTTTGAGGGGAGACAGACATTAATATAAATAAATTAATTACAGATATGTACAGAAGATATAGACAAAAATGCTGCGGGGCTCGGGTGAATATCAAAGACTTCAGGGGATAAAGGCTCAAATATATAGTTGACAGAATAGAGAAAATCAAGGATGGGGAGATGAGAGATTAATTCAGCGTGACTATTGTACAGTGTTCTTGGTACAGGCTCTGCACACAGTAAACGCTCAATAATCAATCAATCATATTTATTTAGCTCTTACTGTGTGCACAACACTGTACTAAGTACTTGGGCTAGTACAGTATAGCAGAGTCGGTAGAATAAATGTAATAATAATAATAATTTGGGTATTTGTTAAGCACTTACTATGTGCCAAGCACTGTTCTAAAAGTTGGGATAGATACAAGTTAATCAGGTTGGACACAGTCCCTGTCCCACATGGGGCTCACACTCTTAATCTCCATTTTACAGATGAGGTAACTGAACCCCAGAGAAGTGAAGCGACTTGCCCTCGTTCACACAGCAGATCGGTGCTGGAGCTAGGATTAGAACTCAGATCGTATCATTAAAAACCATTGATTGATTAATTAAGAGATTTGTCAGGGACAACTTTCTGGAGGAAGTGTAATAAGCAGAAACCTGTGACACAGTTCCTGCCATAAAGAACATATGGGCCAAAGTGAGTATTCACTCAATCGTATTAATTGAGTGTTTACTGTATTGAGAGCACTGTACTAAGTGCTTGGAAAGTACAATTAGACAACAGAAACAATCCCTACTCCATCACTCCATATCTGTCAGTTGTCCATCCATTGTCCTCAACCTGCCTGCTTACTTGTTTTGATGTGTATATATCTAAAATTCAATTTATTTATAATGTTATTATTATTGATGCCTATTTACTTGTTTTGATGTCTGTCTCCCTGCTTCTAGACTGTAAGCCCGGTATAAGCAGGGATTGTCTCTCTTTATTGCTGAATTGTACTTTCCAAGCACTTAGTACAGTGCTGTGCACACAGTAAGCGCTCAATAAATACGACTGAATAAATGAATGAATGAATATTCCAATCTAAACCCTGTTCTCTCTGTGGCTTTCCCATCACTACAATAATGATGGCACTATAGACAATACCACGACCCTCCCTGTCTCACAAGCCTGTAACCTTGACATTATCCTCAACTCATCTCTGCAGAAAGACCTGGGTTATAATCCCAGCTGTGTGACTTTGGGCAAGTCACTTCACTTCTCTGTGTCTCAGTTTTCCCATTTGTAAAATGGGGATTATGACCGTGAGCCGCACGTGGAACAGGGACTCTGTCTGACCTGATTACCTTGTATCAATCTCGGGGCTTCGTATGGAGCTTGGCACAGAGTAAGCGCCAAACAAGCACCCAGATCATTATTCATCCAGGCAAGCCCATGGGGACAGATGACTGTGCCGGTTTCACCCATGGGAAGAAAACTCTCTTTCTTCAGAGCTCCATGCGTCTCCCTAGCTGTTTAGAAAGTCAGCCGTTTCCAAGACAACCTCAACAAGACTGCTTTCTGGTGTTCAGAGACTAAAATCGTGTCTCTGAAAGGAATGGGACATATTTTCTCTTAACATGAAATGAGCATCTTCTAAGGGAGAGAGGAAAGGGGACAGAGGCACCTTAGTAGCTTTCTGGGATCCTGCCTGTCAGAGTAAGTCTCCATAATTTCCGTTCATTGAAATTCCGTTTCAAATGGTATTTGTTAAGTGCTTAACGTGTGCTAGGGAGTGTTCTAAACGTTGCGGTAGATGCAAGGTAATCAGGTGGGAATCCCCTGGCCCACGTCCTACTTCTGGCCTGGAACACCCTCCCTCCTCAAATCCACCAAACTAGCACACTTCCCCCCTTCAAAGCCCTACTGAAAGCTCACCTCCTCCAGGAGGCCATCCCAAACTCAGCCCCCGATTTCCTCTACTCCCCCTCCCCTCCCCATTGCCCCGACTCGCTCCCTCTTCTTTACACCTTCCCCGCCCCACAGCACCTGTATATATATGTACGTATTAATAATTGTAATTCTATTTATTTTTATTAATGATGAGTATATATCTATAATTATTTTTATTTATAATGATGCCACTGTTGCCTGTTTACTTGTTTTGATGCATGTCTTCCCCCTTCTAGACTGTGAGCCCGTTGTTGGGTGTGGGCCATCTCTATAGGTTTCCGACTTGTACTTCCCAAGCGCTTAGTACAGTGCTCTGCACACAGTAAGTGATCAATAAATACGATTGAATGAATGGGTCAGTCCCTGTCCCATATGGGATTTACAGTTTTGCCCTCAAAAATGAGACAAGGACAAATACACACAACATAAAAAGAAAACTGGAATCTGATTAGGACACTGAGGATAGAGGGGCGGAGAAGGAAGATCAATCAATCAATCGTATTTATTGAGCGCTTACTGTGTGCAGAGCATTGTACTAAGCGCTTGGGAAGTACAGTTGGCAACATATAGAAACAGTCCCTACCCAATAGTGGGCTCACAGTCTACAAGGGGGAGACAGAGAACAAAACCAAACATGTTAACAAAATAAAATAAATAGAATAGATATGTACAAGTAAAATAAATAAATAAATAAATAAATAGAGTAATAAATATGTACAAACATATATACATATATAGGTGCTGTGGGGAAGGGAAGGAGGTAAGACGGGGGGATGGAGAGGGGGATGAGAGGGAGAATATCAGATATAATGCCGGTCCTCCTTGAGGCTCATATTCTTAGAGGGCAGGAGAACTTGAACCTTATCTCCATTTTCCAGAGGAGGACGTGTACCGGAGAGATTAAGTGACTTGGAGATGACAAGGGACAAGGAGATGGATCTCTTGTTGGTCAGAGAGCTGTGGATGTATTTGGGGATGGTGACGGAGATGAGGCAGAGGTCGAGGACGGCCAGGTTCCTGAGGAAGAGGTACATGGGTGTGTGGAGGGGCGGGGTGTGGAGGGGCCAGTCGAGGGTGGTGACGGCGACGATGAGGAGATTCCCCCTCAGGGCCGCCCCGTAGACCAGGAGGAACAGCGTGGCATGGGCCAGCTGCACCTCCCGGACCTCCGAGAATCCCAGGAGCAGGAATTCTGTCACAACTGTGAGATTGGTCATTTTCTTGGAAAGTCTGCAGGTTGTCAGAAGAGGCACAGAGAGGGGATTTATTTCCTCAGAGAAATCTGAAAAATCTCTACTATGAAATGGGGATTTAAGACTATCCCATGATGATGATAATGGTATTTGTTAAGCACTTACTATGTGCCGAGGACTGTGCTAAGCACTGGGGTAGTTACAAGGTAATCAGGTTGTCTCATGTGGGGCTTACAGTCTTCATGCCCTTTTTACAGATGAGGTAACTGAGACCCAGAGTAGTTAAGTGACTTGCCCAACGTCACCCAGCAGACAAGTGGTGGAAGTGGGATTAGCACCCATCTCCCCTGACTCCCAAGCCCGTGCCATTTCCACTAAACCACGCTGCTTCTGTATGTGGGACATAGACTGCATCGAACTCAATTTGCTTTTATCTACCCCAGAGCTCACCGTCACCGTGGAGATGTTGGCCACGTCCGGCTGGAGGCCTCTAGGCATCTTGTGATAAGACTTGATTTCAGACAATCAATCAATCAATTATATTTATTGAGTGGTTACTTGGGAGAGTGCAATCTGAACAATGTAACAGAGTTGATAGACCCATTCCCTTCCCACAAGGAATTTAGAGTCTAGAGGGGGACTGAATCAGTTAATCAATCAATCACATTTATTGAGCACATACTGTGTGCAGAGCACTGTATTGAGCATTTGGGTGAGTACAATGCAACAGAGCTGATAGACACAATAAAATCAATCAATCAATCAGTGATATTGATTGAGCGTTTACTACTATGCACTTGAGAGAATACAATACAATCTATGGTATTTATTAAATAACATTCATTCATTCAGTCAGTCGTACTTATTGAGCACTTATTGTGTTCAGAGCATTGTACTAAGCGCTTGGAAAGTACAATTCGGCAACAGATAGAGACCATCCTCACCCAACAACGGGTACCATGTGCGGAGCACCGCAATAAGCACTTGGTAAAGTACAATATATCAGAGTTTCATTCATTCATTCATTCATTCAATCGTATTTACTGAGCGCTTACTGTGTGCAAAGCACTGTACTAAGCGCTTGGGAAGCACAAGTTGGCAACATGTAGAGACGGTCCCTATCCAGCAACGGCCTCACAGTCTAGAAGGGGAAGACAGACAACAAAACAAAACAAAACATATTAACAAAATAAAATAATTAGAATAGTAAATATGTACAAGTAAAAAGAATAGAATAATAAATCCGTACAAACATATATACAGGTGCTGTGGGGAGGGGAAGGAGGTAGGCCGGGAGTACTGGGGAGGAGGAGAGTAAAAAGGGGGCTCAGTCTGGGAAGGCCTCCTGGAGGAGGTGAGCACTCAGTAGGGCTTTTTAGGGAGGAAGAGAGCTAGCTTGGAGGATGTGCGGAGCGAGGGCATTCAAGGACAGGGGGAGGACGTGGGCCGGGGGACAATGGCGGGACAGGTGAGAATGAGGCGCAGTGAGGAGATTAGAGGCAGAGGAGCAGAGGGTTCAGGCTGGGCTTTAGAAGGAAAGAAGGGAGGTGAGGTAGGAGGGGGCGAGGTGAGGGAGAGCCTTGAAGCCGAGAGTGAGGAGTTTTTGCCTGATGCGTAGGTTGACGGGTAGCCACTGGAGATTTTTGAGGAGGGGAGTAACATATCCAAAGCTTTTCTGCACAAAGATGATCCGGGAAGCAGCGTGAAGTATAGACTGAAGTGGGGAGAGACAGGAGGATGGGAGATAAGAGAGGAGGCCGATGCAGTAATCCAGTCGGGATAGCATGAGAGATTGAACGAGCAGGGTAGCGGTTTGGATGGAGAGGAAAGGGCGGATCTTGGCGATGAGACCGGCAGATTTTGGTGACGGATTGGATGTGAGGAGTGAACGAGAGTGCAGAGTTGAGGATGACACCAAGGTTGCGGGCCTGTGAGATGTGAAGGATGGTAGTGTTGTCTACAGTGATGAGAAAGTTAGGGAGAGGGCAGGCTTTGGGAGGGAAGATAAGGAGTTCAATCTTGGACATATTGAGTTTTCGGTGGCTGGTAAACATCCAGATGGATATGTCTTGTAGGCAGGAGGAGACACGAGACTGAAAGGAGGGAGAGAGAGCAGGGGCAGAGATGTAGATTTGGGTGTCATCAACGTAGAGATGATAGTTTAAGCCGTGGGAGCGAATGAGTTCACCAAAGGAGTGAGTGTAAATAGAGAACAGAAGAGAACCAAGAACTGACCCTTGAGGAACACCTACAGTAAGGGGATGGGAGTGGAAGGAGGAGCCCGCAAAGGCGATTGAGACTGAAAGGCCGGAGAGATAAGAGGAGATCCAGGAGAAGATGGAGTCTGTGAAACCAAGGTTCGATAGCGTGTTGAGGAGAAGGGGGTGGTCCACAGTGTCAAAGGTTGCTGAGAGGTCTTGGAGGATTAGGATAGGGTAGGAGCCGTTGAGGTGGGCAAGCAGGAGGTCATTGGTGACCTTTGGGACGGAAGCCAGATTGGAGGGGGTCGAGCAGAGAGTTGGAGTTGAGGAATTCGAATCAGTATGTGTAGACGACTCGTTCAAGGAATTTGGAAAGGAATGGTAGGAAGCAGATAGGGCGATAACTAGAAGGGGAAGTGGGGTCAAGAGAGGGTTTTTTAGGATGGGGGAGATGTGAGCATGTTTGAAGGCAGAGGGGAAGGAACTAGTGGAGAGTGAGCGGTTGAAGATGGAAGTTAAGGAGGGGAGGGATGGGCCGAGAGATTTAATACTATGAGAGGTAATGGGGTCAGAAGCACAGGTGGCCGGAGTAGCACTTGAGAAGAGGTAGGAGATCTCATCTGGGAGAGGGCTGAGAACAGGGGGATTGGAGAAAGGGGAGGAGTCTTCTAGACTGTGAGCCCACTGTTGGGTAGGGACCATCCCTATATGTTTCCAACTTGTACTTCCCAAGCGCTTAGTACAGTGCTCTGCAGACAGTAAGCGCTAAATAAATATGATTGAACGAATAATTGAAAAGGGAGGAGTGACTTTGGGGAGCTCAGACCTGGTGAGTTAATTTTACTAATTTTATTAATTTTACTAATGAAGAAGGAGGCCAAATCTTTGGGGGTGAGGGAAGGAGGAGGGGGAGGAACACGGTGTCTGAGAAGGGAGTTAAATGTACGGAAGAGCTGACGGGGATGAGGGGCATGGGTGTCAATAAGGGAGGAGACATAGTATTTTGTAGCAGAGAAGAGGGCAGAGTTAAGGAAGGAAAGGATAAACTTCAAGTGAACGAGGTTGTCTTGGTGTTTAAACTTTCGCCAGCAGCGTTCAGCAGCTCAAGCATGAGAGCGAAGGAGGTGGACAGTGGCAGTGATCCAGGGCTGTGGGATAGTGATAGCGGCGAAGGGAAAGAGGAGTGAGTGAGTCGAGCTGAGTAGAGAGGGTAGATTTGAGAGCAGTAATCTGATCATCAAAATTGGGTACAGAGGAAAGAGAGGCGAGGTGGGGTGTGAGGCGCTCAGAAAGATGGATGTGGTCGAGAGAGCGGAGGTCTCTGTGAGGTAGTAATATAGATTTACAGGGGAGAGGAGTGTGAGTGAGGAGGCAGGTGAGAAGGTAATGATCAGAGAGAGGGATTTCAGAGTTGGTGAGGGTGGAGATGGTGCAGCGGTAAGAGATGATGAGGTCGAGGGTGTGACCAAGTTGGTCAGTGTGCGAGGCTGGGTGGAGCAAGAGGTTGGCAGCATCAAAGAATGATAGAAGGTGGACGGCAGAGGAGTCACAGGGATATCCATGTGGATGTTGAAGTCTCCGAGGATCAGAGTAGGCATGGAAAAGGAGAGAAGGAAGGTGAGAAAGGGGTCAAAATCGTTAAAGAAGGTGGAGGTGGAGCCGGGGGTGGGGGGACGGTAGATGATGGCTACAAGAATCCGGAGAGGGTGGAATAATGTGGGCTTCAGAGGAAGGGAAGGAAAGGGAAGGGGGAGGAGGGATAGTGCGAAAGCGACTTTGGGGAGCGAGAAGGAAACCGACATCTCCTCCTTTTCCGGTGAGTCTGGGGAAGTAGGAGAAGAAGAGGCCTCCACTGGAGAGAGCTGCAGAAGAGACCGTGTCGTCTGGAGACAGCCATGTTTTAGTTAGGGCGAGGAGGAGTAGAGAGCTGGAAAGCAATAGGTCAAAGATGAAAGGGAGTTTACCTATAATGGAGCGGGGGTTCCAAAGGCCACACCTGGCAGCAGCAGTGGAGGGAGGGGAGGGAGGGGGAAGGGTGCAAGGGCTGGGGAGTGTTTGGATTGGGAAGAGTTGGCAGGGGCCTGGCGATGAGAAAAGAGAATTGGGATGGGGAGGGGGCGGGGAGGAGGGGAGGGAGGAGGCTGGGAGGGAGGTGTTGAGGGTTGGCGCAAGTACAGATGGATCCTGGGTAGGGGGTAAGGGGGAGGGGTGGTGGTGGGGTAAAGGAAGGGAAAAACCTGGGTGGGAGAGGGGAAGGGGAAGGTGCGGAATGGGAATGGCAGTTGGGAGCGAGGGAATTGATAGTTCATGGTGAGGTCATCAAGGTAAATGGCAGCACAGTGGGAGGTTAAGAATTGAAATGCAGTAGCAATAACGCAGTAGCAATGATATAAGTAGGTGAAGGCATCACAGAGGGTAGTTAACAATTTACATGCTATGGCAATAATAAAATAGACGGATGCTTGTATCACAGAGAGCAGATAACAACTACTATGTGATGGCAAAAAATAAGCAGATGATGACATCGCAGACAGCAGTTAACAACTGACATGCAGAAGCTACCATAAGATGGGCAGATGATGCTCAAAGCAGAAGGATGAACTGTACATAGGTTAGTCAAATCGGGTCAAAGAGGATAATGGCAAGCAGAGTCCAGGGGCTCTTGGCAAAATTGTCTCAGAGATTGAGGAGGATGGAGTCCTATGGATGACAGCTCTGGAGTAGGGGGGAACTGTTAAGGAGGGTGGGTCATGGGAGCGGAGATGCCTGGGGAGAGGAATGAACAGCAAATAGCATGGGAGGGCTGACTAGGTGCGAATGAGGTTGTCGTTAAAGTAACTTGGTGATAACAAAGGCCTATATCCCAGGGCAGGGGAGGCCCGGGCGCGGGGTGAAATCAGTCAGGTCCGGACCGGGAAAGGCCGGGGGGGGAGGTGGAGGGCTCCTCAAAGACGGTGGCTTTCCTGCCCATAAGGAACTTGCAGTCTAGAGAGGGAGACAGAATTTATCAGTCTACTCTATTCAGGACACTGTCCTATCACAGTGGACCGAACCCAGACACGGAAACTCGAACTCAGTTCAGAACCTCTATTTCCATCACAGCCTCATCTGATTCTCCCCTGCCCCCCAACTCTAAAGAACACACAGACACTTTTATTCACTCCTTGGTCTTCAGAAAACTGCTGTCCCCTGTTCCTTTACTGTTCGGGTGCCCGGAAGCATCACTCGATCAGTGACATTTATTGAGAGCTTCCATAGGCCGAGAGAGAGAGCACTATACTAAGTTCTTGGTAGAGGACAGTACAATAGAGTTGAAAACCTTCCCAGCCCTTAACCACTCCTGGGAACGGTAGGTCAGTTTGCTTGGCCGGAAGTGAGAAGCTGCTGAACCTGGATTTGTTTTCAGACCCCCGGGGTGGACGGTGAGGGGATATCTGCTTAGGGCTCTGAGTCTCATCCTTCTCCAAGGTCACGGGCACGAGTCCCGCCCTCAGCCCTGTAGGTCAGAGTCTCAGATGCTGTATGGTATCGTGGCTTCGCCATGGGGAGGAACACAAGGGAATGCCCCCCACCCCGAGAGATTGGGGTGATTACTTACCACCCCATCTAACAGCCACTGATACCACCAAGAAAGCGGGATTGGGAGACTGAAGAGAGCCCTTCCTTCTATCGGACTTCCGTTCACAGACACGCCGATGATCTTCTCCTTCTTTGGACCCTGATTCCCAGATCTTTTGCTGATTTTCTCTTCTCTCAGATCCTGATTCCCAGATCATTACCTGATCTTCTCTCAGACCCTGATTCACGGAACAGTTCTTGATCTTCTCCTCTCTCGGACCCCGACTGACAGACCTGTTCCTGATCTTCTCCTCTCTTGGACCATATCTCTTCTGGAAGGTCACATCTCCTTGTCTTCCCTCCCAAACCCTGCCCTCTCCCTGCCTTTCCCATCACTGTTGACGGAACTACAATCCTTCCCGTCTCACAAGCCCGAAACCTTGGTGCCCTCCTCGACTCCGCTCTCTCGTTCACCCCTCACATGCAAGCCGTCACCAAAACCTGCCGGTCTCAACTCCGCAAAATTGCCAAGATCCGCCCTTTCCTCCCCATCCAAACAGCTACCCTGCTCGTTCAAGCTCTCATCCTATCCTGTCTGGACTGCTGTATCAGCCTCCTCTCCGATCTCCCATCCTTCTGTCTCTCCCCACTTCAATCCACACTTCACTCCGCTGCCCGGATTGACTCTGTCCAGAAACGCTCTGGGCATGTTACTCCCCTCCTTAAACATCTCCATTGGCTACCAATCAACTGGCGCATCAAGCAGAAACTCCTCACCCTCGGCTTCAAGGCTCTCCATCACCTCGCCCCCTCCTACCTCACCTCCCTTCTCTCCTTCTACAGCTCAGCCCTCACCCTCCGCTCCTCTGCCGCTAATCTCCTCACCGTGCCTCATTCTCACCTGTCCCGCCGTCGAGCCCCGGCCCACATCATACCCCTAGCCTGGAATGCCCTCCCTCCCCGCATCCGCTAAGATAGCTTTCTTTCTCCCTTCAAGGCCCTACTGAGAGCTCACCTCCTCCAGGAGGCCTTCCCAGACTGAGCCCCCTCCTTCCTCTCTCCCTCCTCCCCCTCTCCACCCCCGGCCTTACCTCCTTCCCTTCCCCACAGCACCTGTATATATGTATATATGTTTGTACGTAATTATTACTCTATTTATTTATTGTACTTGTACATATCTATTCTATTTATTTTATTTTGTTAATATGTTTTGTTTTGTTCTCTGTCTCCTCCTTCTAGACTGTTGGGTAGGGACCGTCTCTATATGTTGCCAACTTGTACTTCCCAAGCGTTTAGTAGACTGCTCTGAACACAGTAAGCGCTCAATAAATACGATTGATTGATTTATTGATTGATTTATCTCCTCCAAGAGGCTTTCCCTGATTAAGCCTTCTGTACATTAGTCTTCCCACAGCGTCATGTACATATCCGTAATTCAAATATTTATATTAAAGTCTCTCTCTCCCTCTAGACTATAAGCTCATTTTGGGCAGGGAATGTGTCTACCAACTCTCTTATATTGTTATATTGTACTCTCCCAAGCACTTAGTACAGTACTCTGCACCCAGTAAGTGCTCAATGCTCAATAAATACGATTGATTTATTGGTCCCTGCCCACAATGAATTTACAGTCTAGAGGGGGAGACAGACATTACTATAAATAAAAAAAATTATGGATCTCTACATAAGATCTGTGAGACTGAGGGTGATGTGAATAAACAATGTGGCTCAGTGGAAAGAGCCCAGGCTTGGGAGTCAGAGGTCGTGGGTTCTAATTCCGGTTCCAACACTTATCAGCTGTGTGACTTTTGGCAAGGCACTAAATTTCTTAGGTGTGTGCTTTGAGTAAGTCACTAAACTTCTCTGTGCATCCATTACCTCATCTGTAAAATGGGGAGTAAGACTATGAGTCCCACGTGGGACAACCTGATTACCTTGTATCTTCCCCAGTACTCAGAACAGTGTTCGGCACATAGTAAGCGCTTAACAAATACCATAATCATGAAGGGTATAAATCCAAGTCTAAGGGTCATGCAGAGGGGAGTGGGAGAAGAGGAAATGAGGGCTTAGTCAGGGAAGATTTCTTGAAGGAGATATGCCTTCAGTAAGACAGAGGAGGGTTAGGTCAGATGGAAAGGGGGAGGGAGTTGCTGGCCAGGGAGAGGGCTTGGTTCATTCACTCATTCATTCAATCATTCATTCAATTGTATTTATTAAGCACTTACTGTATGCAAAGCACTGAACTAAGTGCTTCGGAGAATACATATAACAATAAACAGACACATTCCCTGACCACAAGAAGCTTACGGTCTAAGAGGGGGAGAAAGACATTAATATCAATAAATAAAATTACAGATATGTACATAGGTGCTAAGGGGCTGGGAAGGGGATGAATAAAGGAATCAAGTCAGGGCCAAGCAGAAGGGAGTGGGAGAAGAGGAAAGGAGGTCTTAGTCAGGGTAGGCCTGCTGGAGGAGATGGGCCTTCAATAAGGCTTCGGGGAGGGGGGAGTTATGGGTGAGAAAGACAAGCTTCCTTTCTTTGTCCCGCAAATCCTTCCTCTTGTGACTTTTGGGGACTCAATTGGGCTGATAAAGGGAAGGGAAATGATGCTGTGGGTGTCACACCAAAGTAAGGACAGGACATAATACGAACTCATTTTTTGGCATAGCACTTTTATATTTCCAAAGCACTTTCACGTCAGTGATCTCATTTCAGCTTCTCAAGAGACGGGGATCAGAAGGACCTGCGTTCTAATCCCGACTCTACCTCTTGTCTCCTGTGTGTCCTTGGGCAAGCAACTTCACTTCTCAGTGCCTCAGTTACTTCGTCTGTGAAAATGGAGATTAAAATTGTGAGCCCCACTTGGGACAGTGACTGGTTCCAACCCGAGCATCTTGTAACTACCTAAGCACATAGTACAGTGCTTGACACATAGTAAGCAATTAACAAATACCATCATCATCATCATTATCATCATCATTACCATCTGGAAAATTGGGATTAAGACTGTGAGCTCATGTGGGACATGGACTGTGTCCAACCTGATTACCTTTTATCTACCCTAGCATTTAGAATAGTGCCCGGCATCTAGTAAGTGCTTAACAATGCCATAAAAAAAGAAAAGAATGGCCACTTTGGTCAGGGAAGAGTGTGGAAGCTGGGAGGTCAGTGAAAGGTCAGGAGAGAGAGGAAACAGGGGAGATCAGTGCAGGGCTAGGAAACATTTCAGGGGGCCACTGTGAGGACAGAGATTGAGAGATTTTATACTGGAGGAATGGATGCCCCCTAAGAATCCTCCCCAGGGCAACTTCCATGTCCCGGGTCCTCAGGATGTAGATGAGGGGGTTCAGGAAGGGGGCCAACACGGTGTAGTACACGGACACCAGCAGGTCTAGGGTCGAGGCGGAGTCTGACACGGGTTTGAGGTAGGCAACGTCTCCAGTCCAGAGGAAGACGGTGATGATGACGAGGCGGGGTTGGCAGGTGAAGAAGGCTTTGGCCCTTCCCTAGGCAGCCGGCATCCTCATCACAGCCCGGAAGATGTTCACGTATGGAGACGAAAGAGATGAAACCAAAATGGATACACTGGTATCGATGGCAACGTGAGTTCAAGAACGAGAGACCTTCAGCAGGAAGCGGACATTACAGAAGAAATGCTGGGCCTCGTGGAGTCTGCAGAAGCCTAAGGAGAATGGCCCGGCTGTATACATTGCCCCAAACAGTCCCGTGCGCTGAGCCAGCAGGCAGCAGCCATTTTTACGCAGCACCCTCGGTCGACGATGACCCTATAGAGCAAGGGGTGGCAGATGGCCACTTAGCAGTCATAGCACATCGCCGTGAGGACAAACAGCTCTGAGGTGGCAAACGGAACCACCAGGGAAACCTGAGCCACACAACCCCAATAACAGATGGAGCTTTGCTTGGTCAGGGAGTTGTGGATGGACTGGGAGATGGTGACAGAGATGAGGCAGAAATAGAAGATGGACAGATTCCTGAGGAAGAGGTATATGGGGGTGTGAAGGAGCCGGTCAAGGGCGGTGACGGTGACGATGAGGTGATTCCCCCTCAGGGCAGCCCCGTAGACCAGGAGGAACAGCGTGGTATGGGCCAGCTGCAGCTCCCGCACCTCCGAGAATACCAGAAGCAGGAATTCTGTCACAATTGTGAGATTGGCCATTTTCTTGGAAACTCTGCAGGTTGTCTGAAGAGGTACAGAGAGGGGATTTATTTCCTCAAAGAAATCTGAAAAATCTCTACTATGATATGGGGATTTAAGATTGTCCCATGTGATGATAATGGTACTTGGTAAGCACTTACTATGTGCCGAGCACTGTTCAAAGCAATGGGATAGTTACGAAGTAATCAGGTTGTCTCACGTAGGGCTCACAGTCTTCATCCCCATTTTACAGATGAGGTAACTGAAGCCCAGAGAAGTGAAGTGATTTGCCCAAGGTCACCCAGCAGACAAGTGGCAGAGGCGGGATTAGAACCCACCTCTTTTGACTCCCAAGCTCTTGCCATTTCCACTAAGCCATGCTGCTTCTCTATGTGGGACATAGACTGCGTCGCGCACAATTTGCTTTTATCTACCCCGAAGCTCACTCAGTACAGTGCCTGGCACATAGTAAGCACCTAGGAAATATAAAAATTATTAATATTATTATTACAACAAGCAGCAAGAGGAACCTGGCAAGAGGTGTTTTCTCATCTCCATCACTCTCCTAAGCCCATGCCAGATTCAGACTCACCGGAGCGGTCTAACATCGGAGACAGTAACTGCAGAAGGATTCTAGATGCTCACTCTCTAGATGTTCACTAACAAAATAAAACAAATATAATAGATAGGTACAAGTAAAATGAATAAATAAATAGAGTAATAAATATGTACAAACATATATACATATATACAGGTGCTGTGGAGAAGGGAAGGAGGGGGATGGAGAGGGGGACGAGGGGAGAGGAAGGAAGCGGCTCAGTCTGGGAAGGCCTCCTGGGGGAGATGAGCTCTCAGTAGGACCTTGAAGGGAGGAAGAGAGCTAGCTTGGCGGATGGGCAGAGGGAGGGCATTCCAGGCCCGGGGGAGGACGAGGGCTGGGGGTCGATGGCGGGATAGGAAGGCTGAGTAGGTGCGAATGAGGTTGTCGTTAATGTAACTTGGTGATAACAAGGGCCTTTTTCCCGGGGTGTCGGGGGGGAGGGAGTCAGTCAGGACCGGACTGGGAAGGGGGGTTGGGGGGCACTATAAGGAAGGTCGCTTAAGTGGGTGAGGGTGGAAGCAGGGGGCGTCTATGGCAGCGCTCGGAGGAGAGGAGTCTTCCGGAAGCAGCGGGGCCCATGCGGTTTAATGGCGGGCGGGCGGGCCTCTCGGGAACGGAGTCCCGGGCGTCTATGGCGGGCATCTCTGGCGCTCTGAGGAGAGGATCCTTCCGGGAGCAGCGGGGTCCATGCGGTGTGATGGCGGGCGGGCCTCTCGGGAACGGAGTTCCGGGCGTCTATGGCGGCGCGCTCTGAGGAGAGGATCCTTCCAGGAGCAGCATGGCCGCGTGGTGTGATGGCGGGCGGGCCTCTCGGGAACGGAGACCCGGGCGTCTGTGGTGGCGCTCTGAGGAGAGGATCCTTCCGGGAGCAGCGGGGGTCACGCGGTGTGATGGTGTGCGGGCCTCTCGGGAACGGAGTCCCGGGCGTCTATGTTGGCGCTCTGAGGAGAGGATCCTTCAGGGAGCAGCGGGGGCCACGCGGTGTGATGGCGGGCGGGCGGGCCTCTCGGGAACGGAGTCCCGGGCGTCTGTGGCGGCGCTCTGAGGAGAGGATCCTTCCAGGAGCAGCGGGGGCCACGCTGTGTGATGGCGGACGTTCCTCTCGGGAACGGAGTCCCGGGCGTCTATGGGGGCATTCTGAGGAGATGATCCTTCCGGGAGCAGCGGGGGCCACGCGGTGTGATGGCGGGCCTCTCTTGCACTCCGATGGCTTCAGGCTGTGCTGTGGTCAGCCAGGACGGCGGCACTCACATCTACTGGATCTCCCCGTACGGGCCACCAAAATGATCTTACTGTGTACCAGGTACGGTACTAAGCGCTTGGGTGGATACAGTAATAATATTAATGACGTTTGTTAAGTTCTTCTATGTGCCAGGCACTGTAATATGCATTGGGCAGAGTCCACCGTGGCTCAATGGAAAGATCATGCGCTTGGGAGTCAGAGGACGTGGATTCTCATCCGGGCTCCACTACGTCTCAGTTTTGTGCCTCTGGGCAAGTCACTTAATTTATCTGTGCCTCAGTTACCTCATCTGTAAAATGGGGATGAAGACTGTGAGTCCCACGTGGGACAACCTGATTATCTTGTATTTACCCCAGTGCTTTGAACAGTGCTTGGCAAATAGTAAGCGCTTAACAAATGCCATCATTATTATGATTATTATTATTACATGGGACTCACAGTCTCAATCCCCACTTTACAGATGAGGTAACTGAGGCAAAAAGAAATGAAGTGACTTTTCCTAGGTAACCTAGCAGACAACTAATGTTACCTTCCTCACTCAGGGGACACTAGACCATGCCCAGAGAGGTCAAGCACCCTGATTATGGTGGGCAGCTTAGTTGCGAGTCATTGTGTCCCCAGTGCAGTGATTGAGTCAGGGGTCAGTCCCTCCTCTATGCCCCCCTCCCCCCGAGGCTATGCCCAAGCTCAGGTGGACTTGGATGAACTCAACACAATGTTGTGTATAATAATAAAAATGACTGTGGTATTTGTTAAGTACTTACTATGTGCCAGGCACTGTACTAAGATCTGGCGAAAACAAGCTAACGGGTTTTGACACAGTCCCTGTCCCACATGGGTCTCACAATCTTGTCACCATTTTTCAGGTGAGGTAACTGAGGCACAGAGAAGACAGATGACTTGCCCCAGGTCACACAGCTGACAAGTGACGGCCCAGGCCCATACTCTATCCATTAGGCCACACCGTTGTTATGGTGTGATCTGACATTGCCCACGTGACCTCACGTGGTACAGGGGGTCTAGTATCCATCGGGACTACCACTGGACACCATTGGTGTATCTGGGCTCCCTGTGATACTAGCATTCACACTCCGAGGTGAGCCCAAAATCCGTCCCCCAACACCCCCAATACAGGAATTCCTGCCCCCCCCGCCACATCCCCCACTCCTTGCCATTGACATCAATCAAGCAATCAAATATGGTACTTATTGAGCCCATACTAAAGCTCTGGGAGAGTACAATAAAATAGAATTAGCACCCATTTGCCCCCTGCTCCAGCCCAGGAAGGATTCAATCAATTCTTGGTTGGTATGTATTGAATGCCTCCTTTGGGCAGAGTACTGCACTAAACATTTATGAGAATACAATACAATTGGACCTTGGTTCTAATCCTGTCTGCCGAGTGACATTGGGCAAATGACTTCACTTCTCTAGGCCTCAGATTCCTGATCTTTAAAATGAGGATTCATTATCGGTTCTACCTCGTACTAAGACTTTGAGCCTCGTGGAGGGCAGGGACTGTACTCAACCTGATGAACCTTTATCCACCCCAGCCCTTAGAACAGTGCTTGACATATAGTATGCGCTTAACAGATACCATAAAAAAAACCAGAACCATGACTTTGAAGACTTGGAGACAGAAGTAAGGATTAGATTTTGAGTCTATACATAGACATAGTTTAGAGGATGAGGAAAACATTATTAGTAATAAATCATAGATATGGACATAGGTCCTGTGGGGCTGAGGGAGGGATAATAAAGGGAGCTAATTCAAGTGCAAGGGCGAAGCAGAAGGTCGTGGAAGAAGAGCAAATGAGGGCTTAGACAGGGAGGAGATGTACCGTCAATAACGTTTAGACGATGGGGAGAGTGATGCTGTTTCTGATATGAAGGAGGAGAGAGTGACGTTGTCTGGAATGATTGCAATATTCTCCTCCCACCCAGACAAATCCAGAGAAATGGAAGTATTAATCAATCCATCCATCAATCAATCAATCGTATTTATTGAGCGCTTACTGTGTGCAGAGCACTGTACTAAGCGCTTGGGAAGTACAACTTGGCAACATATAGAGACGGTCCCTAACCAACAGTGGGCTCACAGTCTAGAAGGGGGAGACAGAGAACAAAACAAAACATATTAACAAAACAAAATAAATAGAATAGATATGTACAAGTAAAATAAATAGAGTAATAAATACGTACAAACATATATACATATATACAGGTGCTGTGGGGAAGGGAAAGAGGTAAGGCGGGGGGTGGAGGGGGGAGGAGGGAGAGAGGAAGGAGGGGGCTCAGTCTGGGAAGGCCTCCTGTAGGAGGTGAGTTCTCAGTAGGGCCTTGAAGGGAGGAAGAGAGCTAGCTTGGCGGATGTGGGGAGGGAAGGCATTCCAGGCTAGGGGGATGATGTGGGCCGGGACCCGACGGCAGGACAGGCGAGAATGAGGCACGGTGAGGAGACTAGCGGCAGAGGAGTGGAGGGTGAGGGCTGGGCTGTAGAAGGAGAGAAGGGAGGTGAGGTAGGAGGGGGCGAGGTGATGGAGAGCCTTGAAGCCGAGGGTGAGGAGTTTCTGCCTGATGCGCCGGTTGATTGGTAGCCAATGGAGATGTTTAAGGAGGGGGGTAACATGCCCAGAGCGTTTCTGGACAAAGACAATCAGGGCAGCGGCGTGAAGTACGGATTGAAGTGGAGAGACAAGAGGATGGGAGATCGGAGAGGAGGCTGATACAGTAGTCCAGACAGGATAGGATGAGCGCCTGAACGAGCAGGGTAGATGTTTGGATGGAGAGGAAAGGGAGGATCTTGGCAATGTTGCGGAGCTGAGACCGGGAGGTTTTGGTGACAGCTTGGATTAATCTCACAAGTGCACACAACTACTCAGGGGCAAAGCCGGGACTTGAATTCAGACTACCGGATCCCATTTCTGGACTCTTCCCACTAGGCCACACTACCTCCCTTTCCTTATTGTCTCTTTCGCTTTTCCTGAAACCCATGATTCGTGTGATTGTCGGTGTCAGAATGTATTCTCACATGCGCTCTAGAACCCACAGGTAATTAACGACATAATACGTGATGAAGAGGACGTTATGAGAAGAAGTGGTTTAGTATTAATGATAGTAAAAGTGATAATGATAATTACTATGTGCCAGGCACTGTTCTAAGTGTTGGATATATCCAGGTTTTATCGGGTTGGGAACGGTCCTTGTCCCACATGGGGGTCCCAGTCTAAATAGGATTTAATCTCCATGAATCAAAGAGGAAATTCTCATGCAGGGCTGAGATGCCCTCACGCACAAAATCAAGCTGTACTCTCCCACCCAAGTCAAGTAGGCATCCACTTGAGAGAAGGGGGCTCGGATTCCCATGGGAGAGGTCTCAAATGGGAAAGCAGCCAGGAAAGGATGAGTAACCGGAAGTCAGGATATTTGGGTTGCAGGTCCACCTTTCCCTAGTCTTTGGCAGGTCCCTTCAACCAAACAATTAATTTGGGTATATATTGAACATATACTGTATGCTAAGCACTGCTGTAAGCCCTTGAGAGAGCACAGTGCAATAAAGGTAGTAGACAAAGACCTTCTCCAGCGCTTAGAACAGTGCTTGGTACATAGTAAGCGCTTAACAAATGCCATCATCATTAGTATTATTACCCTCAAAGTCAGCAGTGTGGTCTAGTGAGCAGCAGCGCGATCTAGTGGAAGGAACCCAGGCCTGTGAGTCAGAGCACCTGGCTTCTACTCCCGGTTCTGCCCCCTTCTCTGCTGCGTGATCTTGGGCAAGTCACTTCACTTCTCTGGGGCTCAGTTACCTCATCTGTAAAATAGGAATTAAGACTATGAACCCCATTTGGGACAGGGACTGCTTACTTTAGCTCTTAGAACGTTGTTTGTCACGTAGTAAGTACTTAGCAAATACCATACCATGTGGCACACGGACGGGTGTCCAATCCAATTTGCTTGTATCTACTCCAGAACTCAGTACAGTGCCTTATACATAGTAAGCACCTAAGAACTCAGTGCTTTGAACAGTGTGCGGCATATAGTAAGCACTTAACAAATACCAGAGTTATAATAATTATTATTAACTGCCACAATTATTAATATTATTATTACAGTGAGCTGCATGAGGAACTTGGTAAGAGGTGTTTTCTCGATGTTGTCACCAATTTCAGCCCACCAAGTCTTCCTCGACTCAACCCCACCGGAGCCATCTAATATTGGAGATGGCCACTACAGGCAGGTTCTTCATGAGGACAGAGAGTTAAGATGCTCACTCTCAGTCCTCGTCCCTTCTTGCACATTTGTGGCTGTGACAGGAAAGGCTCTGTGAAGTAACCAGGCATACGTTTCCCCTGATGACCCGAGGGTCCCCTCAGAGAAGGCATCCACTGTTTCGGCGTGATGGTTGTGGGGAGGGGGTCCCCAGCACGGACCAGCTCTGGGCTCTGCCCGAGAGACCTTGTTACCTTGGAGACTCCTGACCACATCGGTAACATCAACCCCGAGGTTCAGCAGGGCTCGGACCGGGCCACTAATAATAATTGTGGTATTTGTATTTGTGGCACTGTACTAAGCGCTGGGGTGGATACAATAATAATAATAATGGCATTTGGTAAGCACTTACTATGTGCCAGGCGCTGTACTAAGCACTCAGACGCAGTCTCTGACCCACAAGGGACTCACGGTCTCAATCCCCATTTTATAAATT
Organism: Tachyglossus aculeatus; assembly: GCF_015852505.1. Lineage (NCBI taxonomy): Eukaryota > Metazoa > Chordata > Mammalia > Monotremata > Tachyglossidae > Tachyglossus > Tachyglossus aculeatus. Next base: position 1,510,640 of record NW_024044843.1, on the reverse strand, counting down.
TTACAAGTACTTTACGGGGTAGGGGCTTCCTAACTGCACTTTTCCAAGATCACTGCATTTTCCTCTCCACTCCCAGGGAACACGATGCCACTGGGGAGACAGGGGAACGGGAAAAGAAGACATGAAACAAAAGAAATTTGTTCCCTTAAACTAACGTTACAAGACATAAAGGCATTGGGAAACGAATTTGTATGGGACAGGGGACAAGCCAGTTGGAAACAGTGCAGCCTAGAGGTCAAAACTCAGACCTGCAAGTCTGAGGACCTGGATTCTCATCCCCGGTTTGCCATTTGTCTGCTGCATGACCTTGGGCAAGTCACTTATCTTCTCTATGCCTCCGAATCTTCATCCGTAAAATGGGGATGAAATCCTATTCCCCCTATTAATTATAATAATAACTATAGTATTGGTTAAACATTTTCTATGTGTAAAGCACTGTTCTAAGCACTGGAATAGACAACAAGCTGATCAAGTCGGACAAGAGCTCTGTCCCATTTGGGGTCAGAGAAATGAAGTCGTTTCCCAAGGTCACATACCAAGCAAGTAGCAGAGGTTGAATTCGAACCCAGGTCCTCTGACTTTCCAGGCCCATGTCTTTTCCACGAGGCTATTTGGACGCAGAGCCTTGTGTGGGACAAGGACTCTGTCCATCCTGATTATATTCTGTCTGCTCAGATACATAGTACAATGCTAGGCACACACTAAGTACTTATTAAATATTGTTACTACTACTACTACTACTACTACTACTACTACTACTACTACTACTACTACTACTACTACCAGGCGTGGGGCACCATGGTGTAGACCACGGAAACCTGCGGCTCCAGAGTTGAGGAGGAGTCAGACATGGGCTTGAGGTAGGAGGAGACGGCCGTACAGAGGAAGGTGGTGATCACGATGAGGTGAGGCAGGCAGGTGGAGAAGGCTTTGGCCCGGCTCCCGGAGGCCGGCCTTCTTATCACGGCCCAGAAGATGTGCGTGTACGAGACCACGATGGAGATGAAAGAGATGAAACCAAAAATGGCACCAACAGCGACAGTGCTATTGATGACAAGGTGCGTCCCAGAACCAGAAACCACCAAGAGGAGTGGACATCACAGAAGAACTGCTGGACCTCGTGGAGTCCGCAGAAGCTTAGGGAAAACGTTCCTGCTGTGTACATCGCTCCGAATAGCCCCCCAATGAACCAGGAGGCGGTCGCCATCTTCCCACAGGCCCTTCGGTCCAGGAGAACCTCGTAGTGCAGACGGCGGCAGATGGCCACGTAGCGGTCATAGGACATCGCCGTGAGCAGGGACAGCTCCGAGGCAGCAAACAAGACCACCAGAAAGACTTGAGCCACACAGTTCCAATAACAGATGGGCCGTTGGTCGGTCAGGGAGTTGTGGATGGATTTGGGGACAATGGCGGAGATGTAGCAGAGATCGAGGACGGACACGTCTGAGGAAGAAGTACATGATGGTGTGGAGGCTCTGGTCGAGGGCGGTGACGGCGAAGATGAGGAGGTTCCCCATCAGGACCGCTAGGTAGACCAGGAGGAACAGCGCGGCCTGGACAAGCTGCAGCTCCCAGACCTCCGAGAATCCCAAAAGGAGAAATTCTGTCATCGTGGTGAGGTTGGCCATGATCTAAGAAATGTGAACCAGACATAGAGAATAGTTACATTTCCAGCAGGAAATTGGGACATATGATGAGATAAGAGCTATACGTTCCAACCCGTTACCTCAGTCAATCAATCAGTAGTATGTACTGAGCACTCACTCTATGCAGAGCACTGTTCTAAGCGCTTGGAAGAATACAGTGCAATAGAGTTGGTAGACTCATTCAATTATATTAGTGTCTGTTTTCCCTCTCTAGACTGCAAGCTCACTGTGATGAGGGAGTGTGTCTACCTACTATATTGTACTGTATTCGTTCATTTGTATTTCTTGAGCACTTACTGTGTGCAACGCACTGTACTAAGCGATTGGGGGAGCACAGGTTAACAGTATCGAGCATAAGCACTTAGTACAGTGCTCTGCATAGAGTAAACTCTCAATAAATGCCATTGATGATGATGAGTATACTCTACCAAGCTCTTAATACAGATCTCTGCACACAGTAAGTGCTCAATAAATACCATTGATGATGATGATTGTACTCTCCCAAGTTTTTAGTACAGTGCTCCATATACAGTAAGCGCTCAATAAATACCATTGGTGATGATAATTATACTCTCCCAAGTGCTTAGTACAGTCCTCCGTACACAGTAAGAGCTCAATAAATACCATTGGTGATAATTGTACTCTCCCAAGTGCTTAGTACAGTACTGTGCGCACCGTAAGCGTTCAATAAATACCACTGATGAAGTTGATTGTACTCTACCAAGCTCTTACTACAGTGCTCTGCACACAGTGAGTGCTCAAGGAATTGCATTAGTTGATTGATAGATTCAATCTCTGCCCATAATGAGAGTTATTTTTTAACCATCTCACGCATAAAAGTCTCACCTACCCTCATTCACCAACTAATTTTTTAAGGAAATTGAAATCATCCAGCGGGGTCTCCCCTAAACTCCACCACATCCCCTTTTCACCTCAATTCCCTCCCCTCCCTTAAACTGCTTTCCCAGGCATTTCGTAGGTGGGAATTTTTTTAATGGTATTTATAAAGCACTCACTATGTGCTAGGCTCTGTACTATGCGCTTGGGTAAGTACAAGCTAATCAGGTTGGACATAATCCATGTCCCCCTTGGGGCTCCCAATTTTAATTCCCATTTGACGAATGAAATAACTGAGGCCCAGAGAAGTAAAGCGACGTGCCCAGAGTCACACAAAAGATAAGTGGCAAGGCTGGAATTAGCACCCAGATCTTCCTGATTCCCAGGCCTGGGCTCCTTCCACTTGATTTCCCAAGTGCTCCGCAAGTCTTCATCCAACGGGTACTGGGAAAAAACAATGATCAAGAGCTTGTATTTGACCTCTTTTCTCCGAACCGTTACTGCTGTAGAACTGCTTGATCGCCTCTGGTTTCCAAGGCAATCCAGTTCAAAACATATCTTCATTTGTTCTCTAGTTTTCTGAAAGGAATAGCAGAAAACAAGACGAAGCTACTCATGTAGTGAGGTTGGGTGGGGCTTAATCACCTTGAGAACAAAATAGAAAACCCCATCCCCAGGGATGTTCCTGCCCATCCTGATGTATTTATCCTGTATTGTACTTTGATTAAATTAGATGCTATATCTGAACCTCTGGTTTACTCAAAACCGAGCTGGCCTTGAGTAGCAGGGGAATCTCTGCCGCTTATCTGCCTCTCCCTACTAGTGCTAGAAGAAGAACCAGTAGTAAATTGTTATTATTATTATTATGGTATTTGTTAAGCGGTTACTATGTGCCAAGCACTGTTCTAAGCGCTGGGGTAGATACCAGTAATCGGGTTATCCCACGTGGGGCTCACAGCCTTAATTCCCATTTTACAGATGAGGTAGCTGAGGTACAGAGAAGTGAAGTGGCTTGCCCAAGGTCACACAGCAGGCAGGTGGCAGAGGCGGGATTAGAACCCACACCCTCTGACTCCCAAGATCGGTCTCTTGCCAGTATTACAGTGCTCTGCACATATTAAGGGCTTAATAAATACGGTTGAAAGAATGAATTAGGCCACGTTGATTCTCGTCTAGAACATATCCGCTCAAACACAACGTAGGGTCCGTGAAGTTTTTCTTTGATAGTATTCAATCTTCTCATCTTCCCAAACTTTCTTCCCTCCCTAACTGCCATCGTTAACTTCTCACTCCAGTGTTTTGTTTTTTAAATGGAATTTGCTAATCGTTTACTATGTGCCAGTTACTGTACTAAGGGTTCCTTTAAATTGTGCTACTAGAGGAGCAGCATGGCCTAAGGGATAGAGCTCGGGCCTGGGAGTCAGAAGGACATAGGTTCTAATCTTGACTCTTCCACTCATCTGCTCTGCGACGTTGGGCAAATAAGCTCACTTCTCTGTGCCTCAGTTACCTCGTATATAAAATGGGGGTTAAGGCTGAGAGACCCTTGTGGGACATGGACTCTGTCCATCCTGATTAGTTTATATCTACTACAGTGCCTGACACATTGTAAGCGCTCAACAAATGCCATTACAAATGCTCACCCCTCCTTTATATTAATTTTAATTGCATTACTAGTATTACCAACCACGCAGTATTGTACTCTCTCAAGAGCTTGGTACAGTGCTCTGCACTCAGTAAATTGCATTGACTGATTACAAATATTTAATTTAATGACTATCTCTCCCCACTAGACTAGTCTAGCTCCTTGATTGTAGGTACCATGTCTACCAACTCTAACTCTACCAACTCAAACCACAGTGCTCTCCACACAGTAAGAGCTCAATAAATGCCACTGATGGATTCATTGATTGGACAGAGATAGTGTATTTTGACACTACTTGCACTCTCCTAAGAGCTAAATACAGAGCTCTGCACACATTAGGTTCTCAGTAAATCTTACCAACTAAATGATTCTGAAATATTTCTCAGGATGATTTTTCCCCAGTCTTTACTCCTGTCTTCCTGTCTCAAACCTTTCCTTAGCTGCACAAGGCTCATCAGATTTGCTATTGCCTGGTCTCTATCTTCATCACCAATGGTACTTATTGAGCACATCCTGTGTGCAGAGCACTGTACTAAGCGCTTGGGAAAGTACAATGCAACAAAGCTGGTAGACATATTTCCTGCCCACAATGAGATTACCATCTAGAGGAAGAGACAAACATTAATACAAATAATTAATAATATATAATTTATAGTTATGTATGTAAGTGCTGTAGGGCTGAGGAGGGGGGCGATTATCAAATGTTTTAAGGTCACAGATATTAATGATCTTATCAGAGTGTGTCTTGACTTCCTTCTAATTCCCTTCGTCTTTCTCTAATGAAGCCCTATAGGAAACCTCACCATGCCTCCATCTCATCTATCTCACTGCCAACCCCTCGCCCATGCCCTGCCTCTGGCCTATAATGTCCTCCCTCATATCTGACAGACAATGCCTTATCGAAGGCTCGTCTCCTCAAAAAGGACTTCCCTGATTTAGCCCTCCTTTCCTCTTTTCCCACTTCTTTCTGCATCACACTGACTTGCTCTCTTTGTTCTTCCCCTTTCAGCCCCACAACATTTAAGTACATAACTGTAATTTATTTATATTAATGTCTGTCTCCTCCTTCCCCGCAGACTGTAAACTCGTCGTGTACAGGGAATGTGACTCTTTACTGTTGTATTGAAATTTCCCAAGTGCTTAGTACAGTGCTCTGCACACAGTAAGCGTGCAATAAATGCAACTGAATGTATGAATGAATGAAATAAACTGTGTCATCTTGTTTCTGCCACACTCGGTTGACTCAATTTCAGTATTGCTCTATCCGGTTTACTACAGTGCTACTTCACCTAATAATAATTACAGAATTTGTCAAGCGCTAACTCTGTGCTAAACGCTATCCTAAATGCTGGGGTGGAGGCAGGATAATTCATTCGTTCAATCGTATTTATTAAGCGCTTACTGTGTGCAGAGCGCCACACTAAGCACTTGGGAAGTACAAGTCAGCAACATATAGAGACGGTCCCTACCCACAAATGGGTTCACAGTCTAGATCAGGTCAGATCCAGTCCCTGTCCAACACAGGACTCATACGGAGAACAGGTATTGAATCCCCATTTTACTGATGAGGAAACTGAGTGTAGCGATTTGCCCAAGGTCACACAGCAGACAGGTGGCCCAGCTGGAATCAGAACCTAGGTCCTCTGTCTTCCATCCCGTGCTCTATCCACTAATCCACGCTGTCCAGAAAAGTTTAAACCGTGTAGCAGGTGAAGCTAATAATAATAGTTGTGGTATTTGTTAAACAGTTACTATGTGCAAAGCACTGATCTAAGCACAGTGTTCTTCACATAGTGAGTGGTCAATAAATGCTATTATTGATGAGACAAGATCATCAGGTCCTACATGGGCCTACTGGTATAAATAGGAGGGAGAACAGGGATTGAATCCCCACTGTGCAGATGAGGGAAGTGAGGACCAGAGATCTGAGGTGACTTGATGATGACTGTATTTGTTAAGCACTTACTATGTGCCAAGCACTGTTCCAAGCGCTGGGCTAGATACAAGGTAATCAGGTTGTCCCATGTGGATTCACAGTCCTAATCCCCATTTACAGATGAGGTGAGGCACAGAGAAGTGAAGTGATTTGCCCAGTGTCACACAGCTGTAAAGTGGGCGGAGTCAGGATTAGAACCCACGACTTCTGACTCCCAAACCCGGGCTCTTTCCACTGAGCCACGCTGCTTCTGCTTCTCGACCTTCCCAATGTCAGACAGTGGGTAAGCGGCCTTGGGAGTGGGGCGAATGTCAGATGTCCAAAAGTCACAGATTCAAGTGCACAGACAAAGCGGAAGGGAAAAGGAGAAGGGAAAAAGAGGGCTTAATTGGGGAAGGCCTCACGGAGGAGATGTGAGCTTGATACGCTTTGAATATGGAGAGAGTGGTGGTCTGGCCTGTAAGGAGGAGGAGGGCGAGGGTTGCAGGCTAGGGGGAAGACCGGGGAACGGGGTCGGCGGTGACATAGACGAGATCGGGGCCCAGTGAATAAGCTGAAGCTAGAGGAGCAGATTGTGCGGGCTGGGCTGGAGTAGATGATCAGAGAGGTGGGGTAGGAGGGGGTGAGTTGACTGAGTACCTTAGGCAGCATGACTTAGCAGAGAAGCAAAAACATCAAGCACAAACTCCTCACTCTCGGCTTCAAGGCTTTCCATCACCTCGCCCCCTCCTACCTCACCTCCCTTCTCTCCTTCTACAGTCCAGCCCGCACCCTCCGCTCCTCTGCCGCTAACCTCCTCACTGTACCTCGTTCTCGCCTGTCCCGCCGTCGACCCCCGGCCCACGTCTTCCCCTGGCCTGGAATGCCCTCGCTCTGCACATCCGCCAAACTAGCTCTCTTCCTCCCTTCAAAGCCTTAATGAGAGCTCACCTCCTCTAGGAGGCCTTCCTCCTCCTACCCATCCTCCCCGCCCTACCTCCTTCCCCTCCTCACAGCACCTGTATATATGTTTGTACAGATTTATTACTCTATTTTACTTGTATATATTTACTATTCTATTTTGTTAATGATGTGCATCTAGCTTTATTTCTATTTTTTCTGATGACCTGACACCTGTCCACATGTTTTGTTTTGTTGTCTGTCTCCCCCTTCTAAACTGTGAACCCATTCTTGGGTAGCGACCGTCTCTATATGTTGCCAACTTGAACTTCCTAGGCGCGTAGTACAGTGCTCTGCACACAGTAAGCGCTCAATAAATACGATTGAATGAATGAATGAATGAAAGCAGCGTGGCTCACTGAAAAGAGCCTGGGCTTGGGAGTTCTAATGTCGTGGGTTCTAATGTCGGCTCCGTAACCTGTCAGCTATGTGACTTGGGCAAGTCATTTCATTTCTCTGTGCCTCAGATACCTCATCTGTAAAATGGGCATGAAGACTGTGAGCCCCACGTGGGACAACCTGATTACCTTGTATCTCCCCCAGAGCTTAGAACAGTGCTTGGCACATAGAAAGCACTTAACAAATACTCTATCGCTATTAGTATTATTATTAAGACGATGGTGAGGAGTTTCTGTCTGATGCAGAGGTGAATGTGCAACAACTGCCGGTTCTTGAGGTGTGGTTAACTGGTTGATCTCCAGAACTCTCCGCAACCACACACACAGACACACACAGAGACACAGACACAGACACAGACACAGACACAGACACAGACACAGACACAAACACACACACACACACACACACACACACACACACACACTCCAAACTTGGCCCCCCTTTTCCCTCTCCTTCCCTCCTGCACCGAAACTCACCTCCTCCGTCCCAAGGCTGGGATTAGGCCTTCTCTTATCCGGGTGCGTGCGTGGGTCCTGATAGAGATTTCAGGGATAGATAAAGGCTCAAAAGCATCCTTGTCCCCTGTGGGACTGTTCGGGAAACCCCTCCACAAAGATGTCCCCTCAGAAAAAGTAGCTGGTACCCCTTGGGATCTTGAGCAGAAGGCCCATTCAGGGTGCCGGGAAAAGCTAAGCTCCCCCCGGTTAGGTCCTATGCAGCAATGACCCACACTCCTCGTGGATTAATTGGGAGTTTCCCCATGGGAATTCCCTCTACGTCCTCTTCAGCCAACATAATTAGGCAGAGGCAGAGTGGCCTAATGGACAGAGTACGGGCCTGAAAGTCAGAAGGACCTGGGTTATCATCATCCTGACTCTGCCACCTGCCTGCTGTGTGACCTGGGGCAAGGCATTTTAATTCTCCGTGCCTCGGTTCCCTCATCTGTAAAACGGGAATTAAGTATTTGAGCCCTATGTAGGGTAGGGGCTGTAACCAACCAGACTATCGTGTGTTTACCCCAGCGCTTAGAACTGTGTCTAGCACATAGTAAGCACTTAGCGAATACCATTTGGTATTATTATCACCACCAATAATAATGGTATTTATTAAGTGCTTCCTCTGTGATAGTCACTGTTACACTGTCAGAGAATGTGTCCGTTATATTGCTAAAGTGTGCTCTGCAAACAGTAAGCACTCAATAAATACGATGGGCTGATTGTTCTAAACACTGTTCTTAACATTTCCCTATTTTACAGATCAAGGGAATGAGGCACAGCAAAGTTATATGATTTGCCCAAGGTCACACAGCAGGGACTGTCAGGTCCATGCTCTAGCCACTAAACCACGCTGCTTCCATGCTTTATGCCACAAAGCCAAAGACCAGTAGACAGCTGTCAGAGTTGGCATTTCTGGAGCTGCTGAGAATTCGTTGCTCTCACATTAATCAGACATTTTCAGGATTCCTTCCTTTCTAGACTGTGAGCCCGTTGTTGGGTAGGGACCGTCTTTATATGTTGCCAACTTGTACTTCCCAAGCGCTTAGTACAGTGCTGTGCACACAGAAAGCGCTCAATAAACATGAGTGAATAAATTAATACCTCTTGCACCCCACAAATCACCTCTTGTGTGGTAGCTGTACAGAAGGTATCTGTCTTCTGTAGAGAAGCAGTGTGGCTTACTGGAAAGAGCACAGGTTTGGGAGTCAGAGGTCATAGGTTTTAATCCTGACTGAGCCACTTGTCAGCTGTGTGATTTTGGGAAAGTCTGTTAACTTCTCTGTGCCTGTTACCTTACCTGTAAAATGGGGATTAGGACTGTGAGCCCCACGTGGGACAGCCTGGTTACCTTGTATCTACCCCAGTGCTTGTTACACAGTAAACGCTTAACAAATTCCATAATTATCATTATTACTATTATTAAAGAGGGTGCCTGTGCCATCATATCTGTGCCACTCTGAGGCAACCAAAGAAGCAGTATGACAGAGCACAGAAGAACAGAATTGGCAGAAAAGTTTCCAGCCCATAAACAATCAATAGTATTGATTGAGCGCTTACTGTGAGCAGAACACTGTATTAAGCTCTCGGGAGAGTCCAATAAAACTGAGTTGATAGACCCGTTCCCTGCCCACAGTGAGCTGACAGTCTTGAAGGGGAGACAGGCATTAAAATAATCACACAATCAACGGTATTTATTGAGCGCTTACTATGTGAAGAGCGCTGAGCTAAGCACTCGGGAGAGTCCACTAGAACAGATTTAGTAGTTGACCACAGTGAGCTTAGCACCTAAAAGGTCGTTTGGAAGGGGACAATTTCGCTGACAGATACAATCCCTGCCTTCCAGGAGCTGATAGTACAGTGTCGATGACAAACGTCCTTGGGGAGAGATTCAAGGGAGTTTTTTGTCATCTCTCCCTCTTCCACTCATTTCCTTGTCTAGAACCCTCTGACCCATTGGTGGACGTGAGAGGAAATGATCGCAAAGAGGGGAAGGACAGAGCTAGTAAGAAGGCTCGCTTGAATCGTTGGGAGTGATTTACCAGTCCCTCGTAAACTGGAAACTGGTTATGGGCAGGAAATATGTCTGCCAATATTGTTGTTCCGTACTCTTCCGAGTTCTAAGTGCAGCGTTCCGCGCACATTCATTCATTTATTCATTCATTCAATCGTATTTACTGAGCGCTTACTGTGTACCGCGTACTGGACTAAGCACTTGGAAAGTACAGTTACAGCAGTAAAGAGAGATAATCCCTGCCCACAGAGGGCTTACAGTCTACAGGGGGAGATAGGCATTAATCTAAATAAATATATTACAGATATGTACAGATTACAGATATTTAATTGCACACAGTAAAGACTCAGTGAATACCATTGATGGACTGATTGAAGAGGGGGAAATATGGATGGTAAACGCTCAATAAGTACCACCGTACTTACAGTAGAGAAGGTGGGCAAGGAACGTGGGCCATAAAGAACCCAGAATCCTGGGTATCCTGATGCTTGGAGACCCCCCAAGTCCATCTTTCATCCACTGGATTAATACACGTACATCCTGTGATTGGAGTGAGGCCTGATTTAGTAGGCTGGTACCTCAGAGATCAGAGTCCTGGTCTACTGAGATCCTCGTGGTCTGAAAGCCCAAATGTTAGAGAATCCCAGTACAGGCAGGGCACGAAGCCAATCCCTTAGGCACTGAGAAACACGGCAGCTAAAGGAGGAACGAAGTGGTAGATTTATAGGGGAGAGACGGTGTGGTTCTGAAGCACTTTTCAACTTGGAGCGGGAGGCAAGGGGAGGAACTGGGATATGTTCTCTTTCTGACACTTTTCCTCAGGCCGCTGTGACCCTAGCGAGGTGTGGAGGGGAGAACCCAGCATCTGGAAATCCCAGAGCCCCCAGGTAAGTCAGGCACCCAGAGGGAGACGGGAGGCTCTGGGAGTCTAAGAAGCAGCATCTGTCTTTTGTGTAAACTTAGGCAAGTCGCTCATTGTGAACATAGAATGTGTTTATTTTTATGCAGTACGCTTCCAGGTGCTTAGTACAATAGTCTGCACCCAGTAAACGCTCAATAAATGCGATTGAATGAATGAATGAATGAATGAATGGGTCTCAGTTTCATTAGCTGTCGAATGAGGATGAAATGCCTGTCTTTCTTCCCTCTTAGGCTGTGAACCCTGTGTGAGATAGGGACTGAGTCTGATCTGATTGTATTGCGCTTAGCACACAGCAAGTGCTCAACAGATACCACAATTATCATTATTATTATCATTATTATTAATCAGTACCACAACAAGGAGTCTTTCAGGACAAGACGGCATCCACAACCGTTCAAGGAACAGATTCCGATGCCTCGCTGAGTGTGTCAATTACCTCCCTCTCTAGGAAGAGATTCCATAAGACTCATATTCTGCGGGAGCCAATGGGAACGGATGTATTTCTGCTTTCCCCAAGCGCAGTGAGAGTCACAAGGTCCTCCTGATTTTTTCCAAGCTGGGACCTTCCCCTGTGGGATCCCCCATCTCATCCACGGAGTCCGGCTGTCCTTAGACACAGCCTGGTCCCAATGACCCTAGGACGATGGGTGTGCGCTTCACTGGCCTGATTTTGGAGGGAGGAGGGGAGGTGGTTCTGTCATGAATCCAGACTTCAGGATATGCCGTAGACATAGAGAGTGTCCCAGGACCATGAAAGCCCAGTCTAAAACCTAGAACTGACTCCAATCAATCAATCGATGGGATCAGATTTATGGAGCGCTTATTGTGTGCAGAGCACTATTCTAAGTGCTCAGGACAATACGACATTAGTGCCAGTTCAAATCTGCCCAGTCCTAATCCAGGGTCCTTAAGCTGAAATGGAATTTTTCAGGATTCGTTGGTGGATGGGGAATATTCAGAACTTCAGAAGAGAAGTTCAGCAGTTTCAGCCCCAGGGTCCAGCTGCTATTTGCCTTCCACGTAATCCACTTACTAAGCAGTTAAACCCTAGAACAGAAATCCCCTTAGAGTCTGGAGGAAATCGAACATTCCTGGCTGCCTCTCTCCTCCTCAACTTCCCCTCATCTCTTGGAACTCTTCCAGTCTGCTCCTCCCCTTCTTCCTCCTCCTTCTCCACCTCATTGTCCTTCCTTCTTCTGTGTGTTGCACAGGGATGGGATGCTTGTGTGTGGGTACGACTGTGGCGTGATCGGTGTATGTTTGAAACAGGTGAGGGATGTATGTTTATGTGTGTGACAGTGGTATGAGGCTTGTGTGTCTACGTTGTATGTGTGTGTATAACAGTGGGCTAAGGGGTGTGTGTGTGTGTTTGTGAGAGAGAGAGAAAGGTGGGAGTGAGACAGTGTTACGGGGTGCTCCCTTGTTTGTCTACAAATGCTCTGGATTTCAATCTGGCCAGGGATCAAGGCAGGGTCAGAGGTCTACGGTCCTCATCTCCTGTCCGAGGTGTTGACAGGTGTCTTCGTCCCAGCCCTGGGGTGACAGACTCCCGCCCCTCCCTCAGCCTAGACAACCCGAAAACTCTTCCTCCACCACCTCCCAGACTCACCGGATCACTCTGCTTCCCTAAAACGCCAGAGTGCTGGGTCAGTGCTGCATTCATCCATTCAATCGTATTTATTGAGTACTTACTCTCAATAAACTGTAAGCACTGTAAGCTCTTACTGCGTGTGCAGCACGGTACTAAGCGCTTAGGAGAGGACAATGCAACAATAAACAGACACATTCCCCGTCCGCAACGAGCTTACAGTCTAGAGATAGCGAGGGTATCGGCTAAGTGCTTACTATGTGTCTAGCACTGTACTAAGCGCTGGAGTAGATACAGGATCACCAGGTTAGACACAGTCCGTGTCCCATATGGGACACATAGTCAAAGAGTGAGGGAGAAGAAGGATAGAATCCTCATTTTATAGATGAGGAAATTGAGACACAGAGAAATGCAGTAACGCATCCCACCTCTGCTGTTTGCTGGCTGTGTGAACTTGGGCAAGTCACTGAGCTTCACTGGGCTTCAGTTTTCCCATTGGTAAAATGGCTATTCAATACCTGTTCTCCTTCGTACTGAGATATTGAGCCCTGTGTGGGACAGATAATTTGTCCAACCTGAGTGTAGCAGCATGGCCTACTGGATAGGGCTTGGGACTGGGGGTCAGAAGGACGTGGGTTCTAATCCCGGCTCCGCCACCTGTTTGCTCTGTGACATCCAGCGGTTCTTTTGTGATATACCTTCCCTGCTGAAGATTGCCTGCTCCGAGATCTTCACTTCACTTCTCTAGGCCTCAGTTACCTCATCTATAAAATGGGGAATAAGACTGTGAGTCCAATGTGGGACAGGGACTGTGTTCAGCCCAATTATCTTGTACCTACACTAGCGCTTAATACATTGCTTGGCATATAGCAAGCATTTAACAAATACCATTATTATTATTACCCCAGGGTTTAGGGCAGTGTTTGGCAAATGCCATGGTTATTGTTACTATTATTGATGTTGGATGACAAAGGGAAAGACAGGACCTCCTCCATTTGTAAAAAATGGTATTTGTTGAGCGCTTACGATGTGCCAGGCACTATACAATATAATCAGGTTGGACACAGTCCACAAACCAAATGGTGCTTATTTGCTTATTCCCATTTTACAGATGAGGTAAGTAAGGCAAAGAAGTTAAGGGACTTGTCCAAAGTCACACAGTAGACACACCTCCAGACTGGAAACTCCTTCAATCAATATTTCAATAAATGGTATTTACTGAGTTCTTACTATGTGCAGAGCATTTGGGAATGTACAGTGCAACAGAATTAGCAGGCACATTTCCTGCCCATAACGAGCTTACGGGAGCTTACTGTCTAGAGGTGGTAAAGAACATATCTACCAACTCTATTTTGTACTCTCCCAAGAGCTTAATACTTAATACTTAATCCTCTGCTTAAGAGGAGCAGCATGGCGCCGTGAATGGAGCATGGGCTAGGGAGTCAGAAGGTCATGAGTTCTAATCCCTACTCTGCCACTTGTCTGCAGTGTAACCTTGGGCAAGTCACTTCATTTCTCTGGGCCTCAGTTACCTCATCTGTTAAATGAGGATTGATACTGTAAGCCCCATGTGGGACAGGGACTGTTTCCAACCTGATTAACCTGTATCTACACCAGTGCTTAGAACAGTGCTTGCCACATAGCAAGTGCTTAACAAGTACCGTTATCATCATCATCAATATCACTCTAAGTACTCAATAAATACTCCTGATTGATTGATTTCGTCAATGGAACCTGATGAATGGAACCAATCAGGAGCCAGCCGGTGTGCCCCAGGGCACAGCCAATCTCTCCACCGGATTCAAATTCCAGCTCATGGAGTTTTCCAGCATCCGGGAGCTGCAGCTGGTCCAGGCCGCGCTGTTCCTCCTGGTGTACCTGGCGACCCTGAAGGGGAATTTCCTTTTCATCACCATCACCGCTCTCGACCGGCGCCTCCACATCCCCATGTACTTCTTCCTCAGGCACCTGTCCGTCCTCGACCTCTGCCTCATCTCCGTCACCGTCCCCACATCCGTCCACAAGTTCCTGACCGACCGTAGAGAAATCGCTCTCCCAGGCTGTTTGATCCAGGTTTGTCAGTGATCATGTTCTACGTGTCAGCTATTCGTCCTCATGGCGATGTCCTACGACCGCTACGCCCCCACCTGCCACCCCCTGCGCTAAGAGGCTGTCATGGCCCCAGGGGCCTGTGGGAAGATGGCCGCTGTCTCGTTGCTGGCGGGGGTTCTGATTGGCTCCCTGAACTCAGTTGACACTTTCTCCTTCCCCTTCTGCCGCCCCATGGACATCCAGAGGTTCTTCCGTGACGTCCCTTCCCTTCTGAAGATCTCCTGCTCCAAGAGACACGTCATGGAGGATGTCACCTTGGCCTTGGGTTCCTTCCTGGGGTCCCTCTGCTTGGAGTTGACAGGCTTATCATCTCGGCTGTGCTGAAGATGCCGTCCGCTGAGGGCCGGGTCAAAGCCTTCTCCACCTGCCTGCCTCACCTAGTCGTGGTGGTTCGTTTTGTCTTAACTGTGATCGTCGCCCACCTTAAGCCGCTCTAGAACACACCCTCGACCCAGGTTCTGCTGGTGTCGATGTTCTACACCGTGGTACCCCACTCCCTAACCCCCCTCATCTACAGCCTAAGGAACAGGGACAAGAAGGCCTCCCTGGGGAAGGTAGTAGGGGGGAAATTTTCTTCCAAGGGATAAAGGGATCCTCTGCTTCTACTGAAGCAGTGTCTGCCCCATCTCAGGGTGACCTTCTCCGTGGCTCCTTCCTACAACGCATTTGGTCTCTGCTCTGGATATTCAAATCGGGAACCCACCATACGTCAATCAATCGATATGTGATATTTATCAAGCACTTACTGTGTGCAGAACACTGTATTAAGTGCTTGGGAGTGAACGATACGATATTCCTTATTAAATTCAGGGACAGATAAAAAATAATCAAGTCGGACAAAGTCCCTGTCCCTCATGGGCCTCACAAGGTAAGGGGAAGGGAGATCAGGGAGTGAATCCCCATTTTACAGATGAGAAAACTGAAGTACTGTTATAATAATGATGGAATTTGTTAAGCGCTTACAAGTTGCGAATCACTGTGCTAAGCGCTGGGGTGGATACAAGGTATATCAGGTTGTCCCAGGTGGGGCTTACAGCCTTAATCCCCATTTTACAGATGAGGTGCCTGAGGCCCAGAGACTTTAAGTGCCTTACCCAAAATCAGACAGCAGACATGCGGCAGAGCCAGGATTAGAACCCACGACCTCTGGCTCCCAATCCCTGGCCCTTTCCACTGAGCCACGCTGTTTCTTTTATATGTTAAGTGACTTGCCCACGGTCACACAGCAGGAACGGGGTGGAGCCAGGATTATAACTCAGGTCTCTGGACTCCTAGTTTCTTACTCCCTGTGCCTTAACTTTCTCATCTGCCAAATGAGGATTTACTATTTGTTCTCCCTCTTGCTTAAACAGTGAACCTCTCGTGGGACACAGGTGAGTCTGACCTGATTATCCTGTATCTACCCAAGCTGTTACTAATCATAGTAATAACAATTAATGAATGTGGTATTTGTTAAGAGCTTACTATGTCCCTAGTACTGTTCGATACCAATACCAAGTGGCTCTTTTTTTGTTTCAACTGTGATCGCCACCGACCTCAAAGCGCTCTCGGACTCCCTCTAGACCCTGCGACCCTCTGGTGTGTGTTCTACACTATGGTAACTCCCGCCCGGAACCCCCTCCTCTAGCCTGAGAAACCGAGACATGATAACACAGTCCACAATACCAAGTGGAGATACTTGGTGCACATTATGTATTTACAGAGATGGGAGGAGGGAAACGGCTCAAGAGTGCAGTGAGATGCAGAAACGGTTTGTTTGAAATGGGAGGTGGGAGATGGCTCAATAGTGCAGTGAGATGCAGAAAAGATTTGTTTTTTTTTCATTCCCAACTCTCTTAATAAGATCAACCAAATAGCCACCTATATTCTCTATGTACTTATAGGCATCATATTCATTCATTCATTCAATCGTATTTATTGAGCTCTTACTGTGTGCAGAGCACTGTACCAAGCGCCTGGGAAGTACAGGTTGTCAACATATAGAGACAGTCCCTACCCAACAATGGGTTCACAGTCTAGAAGGGGGAGGCAGACTACAAAACAGAACATGTGGACAGGTGTCAAGTCATCAGAATAAATAGAAGTAAAGCTAGATGCACATCATTAACAAAATAAATAGAATAATAAATCTGTACAAGTAAAATAAATGCAGTAATAAATCTGTACAAATATATGTACAAGTGCTGTGGGAAGGGAAGGAGGTAGGGTGGGCGGGATGTGGAGCAGGAGAGGAAAAAGGGGATGCAGTCTTGGATGGCCTTCTGGAGGAGGTGAGCTCTCAAGCTTGGTGAATGAGAGGAGAGAGTGCATTCCAGGCCAGGAGGAGGACGTGGGCCGGGGGTTGATTGAGGGACAGGCAAGAGCGAGGTACAGTGAGGAGGTTAGCGGCAGAGGAGCGGAGGGTGCGGGCTGGGTTGTAGAAGGAGAGAAGGGAGGTGAGTTAGGCGGGGGCGAGGTGATAGAGAGCCTTGATGCCGAGAGTAAGGAGTTTTTCCCTGATGCGCAGGTTGACTGGCAGCCACTGGAGATTTTTGAGGAGGGGAGTAACATGCCCAGAGCGTTTCTGCACAAAGTTGACCCGGGCAGCAGCGTGAAGTATAGACTGAAGTAGGGAGAGACAGGAGGATGGGAGGTAAGAGAGGAGGCTGATGCAGTAATCCAGTCGAGATAGCATGAGAGACTGAACGAGCAGGGTAGTGGTTTGGATGGAGCGGAAAGAGCGGATCTTGGCGATGTTACGGAGGTGAGACCGGCAGGTTTTGCTGACGGATTGGATGTGAGGGGTGAACGAGAGAGCAGTGTCGAGGATGACATCAAGGTTGTCGGCCTGTGAGATGTGAAGGATGGTAGTGCTGTCTACAGTGATGGGAAAGTCAGAGAGAGGGCAGGCTTTGGGAGGGAAGATAAGGAGTTCAGTCTTAGACATATTGAGTTTTAGGTGGCGGGCAGGCATCCAGATGGAGATGTCTTGAAGGCAGAAGGAGACACAAGACTGAAAAGAGGGAGAGAGAGCAGGGGCAAAGATGTAGATTTGGGTGTCATCAGCGTAGAGATGATAGTTGAAGCCGTGGGAGTGAATGAGTTCACCAAGGGAGTGAGTGTAAATAGAGAACAGAAGGGGACCAAGAACTGACCCTTGAGGAGCCCCTACAGTAAGGGGATGGGAGGGGAAGGAGGAGCCCACAAAGGCGATTGAGAATCAACGGCCGGAGAGATAAGAGGAGAACCAGGAAAAGATGGAGTCTGTGAAACCAAGGTTGGATAGCGTGTTGAGGAGAAGGGGGTGGTCCACAGTGTCAAAGGCAGCTGAGAGGTCGTGGAGGATTAGGATACAGTAGGAGTCGTTGTATTTGGCAAGCAGGTGGTCATTGGTGACCTTTGAGAGGGCAGATTCGGTGGAATGTAGGGGACGGAAGCAAGATTGGAGGGGGTCGAGCAGAGAGTTGGCGTTGAGGAATTCGAAGCAGCGTGTGTAGACTCCACGTTCAAGGAATTTGGAAAGGAATGGTAGGAGGGAGATAGGGCGATAACTAGAAAAGGAGGTAGGGTCAAGAGATGATTTTTTAGGATGGGGGAGACATGGGCATGTTTAAAGGCAGAGTGGAAGGAACCACTGGAGAGTGAGTGGTTGAAGATGGAAGTTAAGGAGGGGAAGAGGGAAGGGACGAAAGATTTCACAAGATGAGAGGAAATTGGGTCAAAAGCACAAGTGGCTGGAGTAGCGCTTGAGAGGCGGGAGGAGATCTCATCTGAAGATATTACTGGGAAGGATGGGAGAGTAGAGGAGAGGGTTGAGAGCAGGCGGGTTGGAGAAGAGGGACGTGTGACTTTGGGGATATTTTATTACCCCATGTTCACCTCTTGCTGTTACATGTCTGTTTATACCCATCCTGAACACTTATGCCTGTACGTATCTTCGACTGCAAGCTCTATTATTTAATCAGTAAATGAATCAGTGGTATTTATTGAGTTCTTCCTCGGTGCAGAACACGGTACTAAGTGCTTGGGAAAGTACTATAGAAAAGTTAGATGAGCTTTTGGCCCTCAAAGAGCTTACAATTACCTCAAGCAATGCTCTTTTTTAGTGCTTGCTGTACAGATCACTGTACTAACCTCTTCAGAGTATACAGTAGAGTAACTAGACATGATTCCTGCGTGTGGTAATCAAACTACCTGTAAGATATTATCATTATTGTTGTAATTATTAAACTTTCAATCAATGGTGTTTACTGAACCCCTACTTGTTGCAAAGCGCTGTGCTAAGTACCTGGGACAGTACAATAGAATAAGCAGATCACAAAGACAATGGTTGACACAACACAACTTGTTGATAACAAACAGGTTGTCAAGAAAATGACTACCATGTGATGGCAGGAATACCTGACCAAGGTGTTGAGCTGAATTGCAAACGACATCCTAACAAGGACAAACAGTTTGGCCTAGTGGAAAGAACACAGGCCTGGGAATCAGAGGATCTGGTTCTAATCCTGGCTCTGTTACCAGTCTAGTGTGTGATCATGGACACGTTACTCCATTTTATTATGATTATGGTATTTAGTAAGCGCTTACTATGTGCCAAGCACTGTTCTAAGCGCTGCGGTAGATACAAGGTAATAAGTTTGTTCCACGTGGGGCTCACAGTCTTAATCCCCATTTCACAGATGAGTTAACTGAGATACAGAGAAGTTAAGTGATTTGCCCAAAGTCACACAATTGACAAGTGGCGGAGCCGAGACTAGAACCTACCCCCCCAGACATCCAGGCCCATGCTCTTTCCACTAAGCCACACCACTTCCCTGTGCCTCAGAGAAAGATGGGGATTAAATCCTTCTCCCTTTTACTTAAACTGTGAACGCTGTGTCAGACAGACTGTGTCCAACAGGATTAGTTTGTATCTACCCTAGGGCTTAGGGCAGTGCTTGTCACATAGTAAGCACTTAACAAATACCATAAAAGTGTCCTTGACCTTGAGACAAGGCAGTTTGGAGTGGAATTTCAGCTTGGGACAGGTTTTAACATGATCAATCAATCAATAGTATTTATTAAGCACTTACGTCTGCAGAGCCCTGTACTAAGTGAATGGGAGAATATAGTACAACAGAGTTGGAAGACACATTACCTGCCAACAAGGAGTTTACAGTCCAGGGGAATCACGTCTCACAAGCCCGCAACCTTGGTATAATCCTAGACCCCGCTCTCTAATTCACCCTACACATTCAATCCGTCACCAAAACTTGCCGGTCTCACCTCCACAACATCGTCAAGATCCGCCCTTTCCTCTCCATGCAAACCGCTACCTTTCTGGCTCAATCTCTCATCCTATCTCGACTGGATTACTGCATCATCCTCCTCTCTGATCTCCCATCCTCCTCTCTCTCCCCACTTCAGTCTATACTTCACTCGGCTTCCCGGATTATCTTTGTACAGAAACGCTCCTCAAAAATTTCCAGTGGTTGCCTGTCAACCTACGAATCAAGCAAAAACTACTTACTCTCGGCTTCAAGGCTCTCCATCATCTCGCCCCCACCTACCTCCCCTCCCTTCTCTCCTTCTACAGCGCAGCCCACACCCTCTGCTCCTCTGCCGCTAATCTCCTCACTGTACCTCGTTCTCACCTGTCCCGCCGTCGAACCCTGGCCCACGTCCTTCCCCTGTCCAGGAATGCCCTCCCTCCACACATCTGCCAAACTAGCTCTCTTCCTCCCTTCAAAGCCCTACTCCAGGAGGCCTTCCCAGACTGAGTCCCTTTTTCCTCTCCTCCTCCCCATCCGCCCTGCCCTACCTCCTTCCTTCCCCCACAGCACTTGTATATATTTGTACAGATTTATTACTCTATTCGTTTTACTTGTATATATTTCCTATTCTATTTATTTTGTTAATGATTTGCGTATAGGTTTAGCTCCATTTGTTCTGACGATTTTGACACCTGTCTACTTGTTTTATTTTGTAGTCTGTCTCCCCCTTCTAGACTGTGACCCCATTATTTGGTAGGGACCGTCTCTATATGTTGCCAACTTGTACTTCTCAAGTGTTTACTACAGTGGTCTGCACACAGTAAGCGCTCAATAAATACTATTAAATGAATGAATGAATTGTATTTATTGAGCTCTTACTGTGTGCAGAGTGCTGAACTAATCACTTGAGAGAGTATAATAAAACAGAATTGTTAGATACATTCCCTGCCAAAAAGAGCTTACAGGCTAAATGAATTAATCAATCAGTGGCATTTATTGAGCGCTAACTGTGAAGCAGGATGGCTTAATGGAAAGAGCAACGGTTGCGAGTCAGAGGTCCTGGGTTCTAATCCCTGCTCTGTCACTTGTCAGTTGGGTGACTTTGGGCAAGTCACTTAACTTCTCTGTGCCTCAGTTTCTTCATCTGTAAAATGGGGATTAAGACTGTGAGCCCCACAAGGGACAACCTGTTAACCTTTTATTTATCCCAGTGCTTAGAATAGTGCTTGGCACATAGTAAGTGCTTAACAAATGCCATCATTATTATTATTATGCACTTTGGAGAGAACAATACAACGGAGTGGGTAGATATGTTCTCTGCCTACAACGAGCTTACAGTCTAGAGGTGGAGAGAATGATAGGACGAAAGAGAGAATCTCTTAAAAACAAGAGGACATTTTCCTCTAGGTTCACAATTTTCCACCCAGAATTTTCCACAAAGCCAACTTCATGACCTTGTTCCTCAGGCTGTAGGTTAGGAGATTCACGGCTGGAGGCACCACGGCATAGAACAACGACAGAAGCGTGTCAACGACGGGAGAACCTATTGGATTGAAGTAAACAAAGCCACCCATGGAGAAAAAGAAAGTAACGACGGCGACGTGAGGCAGACAGGTGGAGAAGGCTTTGGCCCGACCCTCGGTAGCTGGCATCCTCAGCACGGCCCGGAAGATGTGCATGTACGAGACGAGTATGGAGGCTAAAGAGAGGAAGGCGAGGCTACCAACGGAGATTGTGACCCACCCCGACTTTTCGGACGATCACGCTGGGGTCAGAGAGCGCCAGAAGCCGGGTGACGTCGCAGAAGAACTGGTGGATCACACTGGATCCGCAGAAAAGGACAGAGAAGGTGGTGGCCGTGTGCATGAGGCCGGAGAGGCCCCCACTGAGCCAGGAGGAGGCCGCCATCTTTCCACAGACCCCTATGCTCATGATGACCTCATAGCGCAGGGGGAGGCAGATAGCCACGTAGCAGTTGTAGGACATCACCGTGAGTAAGGCCACCTCAGCAGATTCCAAAGACATAAAGAAAAGCACTTATGTAATACAGCCCAGAAAGGAAACGGAACGGTTCTGGGTAACGGAGTTTAAGATATATTTAGGGACGTTGATGGAGATGTAGCAGAGGTCAAGGACGGACAGGTTCCTGAGGAAGAAGTACATGGGGGTGTGGAGGCGCAGGTCGAAGGCAGTGACAGGTGACTATGAAAAGATTTTCCGTCAGTGCCGCCCCATAGATCAGGAAAAACAGCGTTGCCTGGATCAGCTGCAGCTCCCGGACCTCCGAGAATCCCAGCAGAAGGAATTCCCTATCTGCCGTACAATTGCTCATTGCCGTCACATCGGTGTTCTGAAAGAAAAATGGGATGGATCGGCACTGTTGAATGGTCTCGTCAATATCTACCAAAATACATACACGATCCCTGCCAAATCAGTTGATCAGGGGTGTCATTCAATCACTCGTATTTATGGAGCGCTTACTGCATGCAGACCAGTGTATTAGGTGCCAGAGAGTACACTAAAACAAGAAAACGGACATACATTCTGCCCACAACGATATTACAGTCTAGCATCTCCTAGCCATTGCCAGAGGGAGTCTAGGTACTTGCCGGCATTGTGTATTATAACAATTGCCCATCCCCATTAGGACAGCTCCATCTCCCTCACCATTGTCTCCACACCAGGCAGGGGCTGGACTCTAGAGTCTAAAATGGTTTCTAGATTGTAAGCTCGTTGTGGGCAGGGAGTTGGGAAGGCAGCATGGCTCAGTGGAAAGAGCACGGATTTAGGAGACAGAGGATGTGGGTTCTAATCCCAGCTCTGCCACTTGTCTGCTGTGTGACCTTGGGCAAGCCACTTAACTTCTCTGTGCCTCAGTTACCTCATGTGTAAAATGGGGATTAAGACTGTGAACCTTATATGGGACAACCTAATTTTCTTGTATCTACCCCACTGTTTAGAACAGTGCTTGGCACATAGTAAGCATTTAACAAATACCATAATCATTATTATTATTATTGTTATTACCAACACTGTTGTATCGTACTCTTCCTAGAACTTCATCATCTGTTCTGCACAAAGTTAGTGCTCAACAAATACCATTGACTGATTGATTAAATAATTAATTAATTCCTGTCTCCCTATCTAGACCGTAAGCTCATTACTGGCAGGGAATGTGTCTACCAAGTCCATTGTATTGTACTCTCCTAAGCTCTTAATACAGTGCTCTGCACACAGTAAGCACCCAATAAATACTATTGATTGATTGATTAATTAAAATATGTCTCTCCCATCTCTCCTATGAATCGACATCTTATCGTGGCAGGAGAGTTTGTGTATGCTGGTGAAGCTCAGAGCTATGCCACATAGGGAAAGATCTAAGCCAAAGTGTCAAAGTCGTTTTGCCTGTGCTAGACAGCAGTGGCATGGGAAAGAGTCAAAGGCAGATGATCAAGTAATCAAAATGTTGATCAAAGACAACGGCAGAGACTCAAGTTTTTACTACATGGAAGAAGGCAGTGGTAAACCACTTCCGTAGCTTTACCAAGAAAAATCTGCAGGTACATATACCAGAATGACCTAATGGCAGAGTACTCCACGGAATTTGAAGAGATGTCTCCCCCTATAGACTGTAAACTCACTGAAGGCAGGGAGCAAATCTGACACTTCTGTTGCATTGTACTCTTCTAATTACTTCATACAGTGCTCTGCACACAGTAAGTACTCACTAAATACCATTGATGATAGTAATGATGACCGCATGGGACCCACACTTTTCAGTAGGAAATAGGACAAATGGCCACCATAGTCAAGGAAGTCAGTGGAGGGGAAATGAGAGAAGAGAAAGGGAAGACTGGCCACCAGGGAAGGCAAAGAAATTACTTAATCAATCAATGTTCTTTATGGAGCACTTACTGGGTGCAGAACACTGTACTAAGTGCTTGAGGGAGTATGGTATAACAGAGTTGGTAGATGCATTCCCTGTCCACAAGAAGCTCACAGTCTGAAGGGGGAGGCAGATAATCAATCAATCAATGGTATTTATTGAATTCTTACTAGTTACAGAGCACGCTGCTACCTGCTTGAGAGAGTACAATATAACAGAGTTTGTAGGCACGTTCCTTCTCCAAAGTAAGCTTACAGTCTAGAGGGGGAGACCGACATTGAAATAAAAATCAGATTCGCACAAAAATGCTCTGGGGCTGAGGGTAGGGTAAACCAAGAGTGCAAATCGAAGTGCAAGAGGGATGTAGAAGGGAAAGGGAGTAGGGAAAATGAGGGCTTAGTCAGGAAAGGCCCCCTGAAGGAGATGTGATTTTAATAAGGCTTTGAAGGTGGGGAGAGTGATCTTGTTTCATATATGAAAGTAGAGGGCATTATAGGGTAGAGGCAGGATGTGTGTAAGGTGTCGGCAGAGAGAACATAGGTCCTTCTGACTCCCAAGCCCATGTAGCATGAAAGGTAGCATGGTCTAGTGGAAGAAGAGCATGGGCCTGGGAGCCAGAAGAACCTGGGTTCTAATCCCAGCTCCATCACTTGTCTGCTGTATGACCTTGGGTAAATCACTTAACTTATCTGTGCCATAGTTCCCTCATCTGTAAAAAGAGGATTAAGACTGTGAGCCCTATATGGGACTGGGACTTTGTCCATCCTGATTACCTTGTATCTACTCTAGTGCTGAGAACAGTGCCTGGCACAAAGTAGGCTCTTAACAAATTCCATTATTATTATTAATAAAATGAGAAGCAGTATGGCCTTGTCCATAGAGCCTGGCCTGGAAGTCAGAAGGACCCAGGTTCTAATCCGACTCTGCCATTTGTCTGCTGTATGACCTTGGGCAAGTCATTTCACTTCTCTGGACTTCGGTTCCCTCATCTGTAATATGGGGGTTAAGACTATGAGCCCTATGTGAGACAGGGACTCTGTCCAACCTGATTAGCTTTTATCTACCTTAGTTCTTAGAACACTGCCTGGCACATTGTAAATATTTAACGAACATTATTATTATTATTATTATTATTATTATTATTATTATTATTATTATTATTCAGTGCCTGGAACGTAGGGAAAGCTTAACAAATATTATTGTTATCGTAATTATTAATAAGGATAATAATAATAAATACGATTGATTGATAGAAATGGAGATCCAGAGATATAAAGTGAGTTGCTCAAGGTCACCAAGGCAACAAAAGGCAGAGCTCAGATTAGAACAATTCTGCTCCTTGACATTAGGCCATTACATCAGCTCATTGGTTTGATTAGCAGTCCTCAGAAGGAAATCTCATGGGGAAGAACAATTAATCCATGTGGAGCCTCGGGAGACACAGAGCAAAAAAGCACTGTAGACACCGGGGTACTCAACTCCTCCTGCGACACAATGGTAGCTTTTCTTTAGGGAAAAATGGAGACATCTTGGCAAAGTATCCTGGTAAATTCGTCCTCCTGAAGAGGTTTTTCTAACTTCTCCAGGAACTCCAATGCATTGATGAGCAGAAGGAGTTATCCTAGACGAGTGGAGATTGCCCCCTTCAAATCTGGGATAGATGAAGGGAGTCTTGATGTTGCAGGGGTTGGGAGAAGAGATAGCTAACTGGGTCCAGGGAATCAGGACAAAGAGGAGGAAAATCGAGCCTGGCGTCACTGCTTGCTGAACAAATCTCCCCCCAACCCCCAAGCTTCTCTGCCTTGCTCGATCAATAGATCCAGCAAGATATTTATTCAACTCATTCATTCATTCATTCAATCGTATTTATTGAGTGCCTACTGTGTGCAGAGCACCGTACTAAGAGCTTGGGAAGTACAAATCAGCAACGTATAGAGACGATCCCTATCGGACAACGGGCTCACAGTCTATAAGAGAGAGACACACAACAAAACAAAACAAGTAGACAGGTGTCAATACCATCAGAATAAATAGAATGATAGTAATATGCACATTATTAATAAAATAAATATAATAAATATGTTCAAATAAAATAAATAGAGCAATAAATATGTACAAATATATACAAGTGCTGTGGGGAGGCGAAGGGGGTAGGGAGGCGTGGTGATATGGAGGGGAGGAGGAGGGGGAGAGGAAAAAGTGGGGGCTCAGTCTGGGAAGGCCTCCTCGAGGAGGTGAGCTCTCCGTAGGGCCTTGAAGGGAGGAAGAGAGCTAGTTTGGGTTGAATGCCTACTGCGTGAAGAGAACTGTCCTAAGTGCCTGGGAGACTACAACAATAAAGAGTGGGTAGAGATGATCTCTGCCCACAGTGAGCCTGCCGTGTTTTATGGGTTTTTTTTGTTTTGTTTTTTGGGTATTTTATAGTCGGGGGATGTTTATGGCATTTGTTAAGCTCTTACTATGTGCCAGGAACTGTAGTAAGCTCTGGGGCAGATACAAGCTGGTCCTAAATGAGGCATCCAAATTTAATCCCCGTTTTATGGATGAGCTAAGTCCCAAAGAAGTTAGGTGGCTTGCCCAAGGTCACACAACAGACAAGTGGTAGAGATAGGATTATAACCTAGGTCCTCTGTTTCTTAGACTCATGCTCTATCCACTAGACCATGTTGCTTCTCAAGTGCAAGAAGCCAATGAACCAGAGACCAGGGAGCATTAGGAAAGATGGTCTGGGGATGACAGACAGAGGGAAACATGCTAGAAGAACCGAGAGGACCAGAAAAGCAACGGTTCAGTTAGTTATTGTATTTATTAACCACCTACTCTTCAGCAGTGTTAAGTACTGAAGTAGATTCGAGATTATCAGTCAGGAAACAGATATGGAAATAGGGTGGCTAAAGACGAGCTTACAGTCTAGATAATCGATCTATCAATCAATCAGTGGTATTTATCGAGAACTTACTGTGTGCAGAGCACTGTAGTAAGCTCTTGGGAGAGTACAATACAGGTCAGTCAGCCAGTCCGTTGTATTTATTGATCACTTGCTGTGTGCAGAGCACTGTACTGTACTGGGGATAGCAGTGTAATACACGGTGGAGAGTACAATATAACAGCAAACAGACACATTTCTTTTCCACAAGGAGCTAACACTCTTTAGAAGGAGGCAGACATTAATATGAATAAATACATTATGGTTGTGAACATAATTATTGGGGGGCTCAAGGTGAGGTGAATACAGGGAGCAAATACAAGTGCAAGGGTGACTCAGAACGGAGAGGAAATCAGGTGAAAGAGGGCTCAATCGGGCTAGGCCTTTTGGAGGAGATGTATCCTTAAATAAGGCTTTGAAATTGGGGTGAGTGGTGGTGTGGAATATATGCAAGAGACGCTGCATGGTGTAGTCGATAGAGCTCGGGCCTGGGAGTCAGAAGATCATGGGTTCCAATCCCAGTTTCAACACGTCTTCTGTGTGACCTTGGGCAAGTCACTTCACTTCTCTGTGCTTCAGTTACCTCATCTGTAAAAACTGAAGTTTAAGAGTGTGAGCCCTGTGGGGGACAGGGATTGTGTCCAAACTGGTTAACTTGTCTCTTGTCTCTTGTCTTAGAACAGTGCTTGGTATATACTACTAATAATGATGGTATTTGTTAAGCGCTTGCTATGTGCCAGGCACTGTTCTAAGCGCTGGGGTAGATACAAAGTAATCAGGTTGTCCCACGCGGAGCTCACAGTCTTCATTCCCATTTTACAGATGAGGTCACACAGGCACAGAGAAATGAAGTGACTTTTCCGAAGTCACACAGCTGACAAGTGGCAGAGCAGGGATTGGAACTCACGACCTCTGACTCCTAAGCCTGGACTCTTGCCACTAAGCCACGCTGCTTCAGCACTTAACTATTATTATTATTACTCTTAAGGGTGAGGAAATTCCAGGGCAGAGAGGGAGGGCAAAGGAAAGTAAAGAGAGTAGCAGAAACCAATTTAGCATCAGGGTGAAAGTGGCAGGTAGAGAGAGGGCCTGGGAGGGTTTCTGGGGTGTGGAACGAGAGTGACAAACCCTTATAATACCTGGGTGGAAAATCCAGGATGGATCAATAATGACAGTATTATTTCTACTACAATGACATTTATTCTCCACCTTCTGAATGCACAGCAGTTACCTCTCTTTATGGGGACAAGGGGATCAGTTTGGGGAGCAGAGGACTTAACCCTACGTCTAGGAGGAGAAACCAAGCAATAATAATCATTGTGGTATGTGTTAAGTGCTCACCTTGTGCCAGGCATTGTGATCAGTACAGGAAAACTAGGTTGGACACAGTCCCTGTCCCACGAGGGGCCCATAGTCTAAGTAGGAGGGAGAACATGTATTGAATCCCCATTGTATAGGTGAAGAAACAGAGGCACAGAAAAATTGAGTGACTTGTGCAAAGTCACAAACTAAGCAAATGATGGAGTCAGGATTAGAATCCAGGTCCTTTGACTCCCAGGCCCGTGTTCTTTCCACTGCTTCTGCTTCCTATTTTACCTGCCTAGAACTCCTTCCCCACAAATATCTGTTCTCCCTGCCTTCAGAGCCTTCCTCAAATCCTGCTCATTTTTAAAAACTGGATTTTGTTAAGTGCTTACTATATGTCAAGCACTGTTCTAAGCAATGGAGTTGATTCAACTTTATGAGGTTGGACACAGTCCCCCTCCCAAGTCACTTCACTTCTCTATTACAGGTGTTCCCTAACCTGTAAAATGGGGATTAAGAAAGATCCCCTTATGACCCATGAACTGTGTCCAATATGATTACCTTATGTCTACCCCAGTGCTTAGTACAGTTCCAAGCACTTAGTAAGGGCTTAACAAATACCATTAAAAAAAGAAGAAACCGATCTCCTCATCTTCCCTCCCAAATCATGTCCTCCACCTAGATTTCCCAGCATAGTTGACAACAACCCCTTCCTTCCTGTCTCAGAAGACTACAATCCTGACATTATATTTAATTTCTCCCTCCTCTTCAGCTTTCGCATCCTGACCATTGGCATATCCAATAGGCATTTCCTCCCCAATATTTCCTAGATCCACCCCTTACTCTCCATCCAAATGGCGACCACCCAGGTCTGGACCCTAGCCATACCCCAGCTAGAATACTGGATCAGTTTTCTACTTAGTCTGAAATTGTTCAATCTCTCCAGTAATTGCATAAATATGCTACCCAGATAATCTTTTCGTAGCATCTTTCTGCATGCATTCCCCCCTCCTCCTTAAATGGTGTTCCACGCACCTCCAAATCCAGCAGAAATTCTTGACTTGTGATTTGAGCCACTCCATCATTCCTTTCCCTCTTACCTACCCAACCTGTTCTGCCACCTCACCTTAGTTAATACTCCCAAGTGCTTAGCAGCGTGTTTGGCATAAATTAAGTGCTCAATAACTAATGTGGATTAGTGGAAAGAGCACGGGCTTGGGAGTCAGAGGAACTGGATTCTATTTCCTGCACCCCTCCTGCCCCGGGCATTCCCCTATTCCCCACCTCTAGACCATAAACTCACTGTGGGCAGGGAATGTGTCTGCTGCATTGTTATATTGTACTCTCCCAAGTGCTTAGTACAGTGCTGTGCATACAGTAAATACACAATAAATACAATTGCCTGACGGACTATTCCTGGCTCCGCCACTGGCCTGCTCTGTGACCTTGGGCAAGTCACTTCACTTCCTCAGTTCTCTCACTGACAAAATGGGGATTCAATGTCTGTACTCCATCCTACTTAAGCTGTGAGCCCCATATGGGACCTGATTATCTTATTTGGAATCATCATGGCCTCGTGGAAGGAGCATGGTCCTGGGAGTAAGGGGATCTAGGTTCTACACCCAGTTCCACCACTTGTCTGCTGTGTGATCTTGGGTAAGTCACTTAAATTCTCTGTTCTTCATTTACCTCACCTGTAAAATGGGGATTAAGACTGTGAGCCCCATGTAGAACCATATTCCATATTCCACTGGGCCCAAGCTGATTAGCTTGTATGTACCCCAGAGAATTGTACAATGCCTAGCACATAATAAGTGCTTAACAAATACCATAAAAAATAAAAGTAAAAATAAATAGTATTGATTGATTTATTGATCCCACTGCCTCCAGAAGTCTTTCCCCAATAAATTTCGAATCTTCCCATCTTGTATCATCTCTTGCAACCTCAGCCCTTCCACTCCACCTAAGGACTTGTCTCAGGTCCCACGAAACATATCCATATATACCCTATTACCCCCCTATCTGTAATTGATTTAGGCATTTGTCTTCTCTGCTAGACTTCAGGGTCAGGGACCATATCTTAAAACTTTTTGCACTCTTCTAATAGCTTAGTAGAATGTTCTAAACCAAGTGTTTCCCCAATACATGGTATTAATGATAATGAAGTGAGGGAAGTTGTAAAACAGCTGTCATGGTAAATATCTCAAAGTGGGAGCAAACCATCAAGTTTGTGATTTTTCATGGGAAGCTCGGGACTGCGAGTCAGAGGATCTGGGTTTCAATCCTAGCTCTGCCACTTACCTTCTGAGTGACTTTGGGCAAGTCAATTCTCTGTACCTGAGTTCTCTCATCTGTAAAATGGAAATTCAATATCTATTCTCTCTACTACTTAGACTGTGAGCCCCATGTGGGACCTGATCATCTTTTATATAACCCAACGCTCAATACATTGCTCAGTACATAGTAAGTGCTTAATAAGTACCACAGTTATTATTAGTGGATAGTCCAGATATGTGAGCGTGAGGTACATTCTATGGTTCTCAGTGGTCCCATCTTGTCAGATGTTCTGATCGAGATGGTTCCCTTCTCTATGTCTGGTTAACATTGGCAGATCATAGTCAACCACACCACAAAGATGGAAGTCCCCCTCCTGGGGTTCTCAGGAGTCGGGAGCTGCAGTTGGTCCATGCCATGCTGTTCCTCTTGCTTTATACCTGATGGCTCTGAGGGGAAACTCGTCATCGTCGCCATCACCACCCTTGACCAGCGCCTCCACAGCCCCATTTACTTCCTCCTCAGACACCTGTCCATCCTCGACCTCTGCCTCATCTCCGTCACCGTCCCCAAGTCCATCCTGGTCTATCTGACCACCTGCTGCTCCATCTCCTTCCTAGATTGTTGTTTGCAAGTCCTTCTGGTGGTTTTGATTGCCACTTCAGAGCCGTTCATCCTCACGGCGATGTACTACGACCATTACACCACCAACTGCCGCCCCCTGCGCTACGAGGTCTTCATGTCCTGAGGGGGTCTGTGGGAAGATGGCGGCGGCTTCCTGGCTCTGCGGGTGCCTCCTTGGAGCGTCCCTCTCAGCTGGTGCATTATCCTTGCGAATCTGTAGGTCCCGTGAGATCCAACAGTTTTTCTGTGATGTCCCCTCCTTGCTGAAGATCTCTCGTTCAGAATTACATGCAACCTTCGATTTGACTGTAGTCATTGGTTTCTGTTTGACTTTGTTCTGCTTTGTTTCCAACTATGTCTCTTATGTGCACATCTTCTCCACTGTGCTGAGGATCCAGTCTGCAAAGAGATGGTACAAAGCCTTCTCCACCTGCCTAAACATTAATTACCTCTGTTTTTTTTCACTACGTATTTAGCGCCTCCCTCAAAGTCCCCCTCAGCCATGGTTCTGTTGTTTACCGTGTTTTACACGATGGTGCTCCCCACCCTAAACTCCCTCATCTATAGTCTGAGGAACAGGGGCATAAAGATCACGCTGGGGAGGGTTCTAAAGGGGGAATTTAATCTCTGAGAAGAGGAGGCCCCTCCTCTTAGCATGATTTACCACAACATCACAACAGATGAGTTTCAGTCAATCGATCTGTATTTATTAAGCGCTTACTATGTGCAGAAAACTGTACTGCTTGGAAGATTACAACAGAGTTGCACTTAGTTTTGTTCCCTCTTCTCATCCAACTCTCAGACCCACAACACTTATGTCTATATCTGTAATTTACTTATTTATATTAACGTCTGTCTTCCCCTGTATATTGTAAGCTCACTGTGGCGAGGGGACGTCTACCAACTCTACGATATTTTCCTCTTCCAAGCACTTAGTATGGTGCTCCGCACATAGTATGACTCAAAAATTACAATTGATTGATTGGTAGACACCATTCCTTCCCAAAAGGAGCTTACAGTTTACAGGGAGATCCCTAGCAAAGACCATTCTGTTCTCTTTCAGTCTCTTCACTCCAGTTTTAACTGGCTGAATAGATTCCCAACCCACATTCCCCACCACACTCATGCACTAGAGCTTCTCCTCTTTCTAGTCTGATAATGTTCATAAACGACAAATCAATTGCGTGGGCCTCCACTCTCATGACCTCCCTCCTCTGTCCTATTTTTATTCACTCTAATTCCAGTACTAACGATCTGCGGAAGGACAAGGCTCATCCTGCCAACTCTTCCCCATTTGTTTTACTCCTAGCCCTTCATTGATCTCATACCACTAACCCACAGCCCTAGGTCACGAACACAGTCTGCCTCCTTTGCTCTTGTGAGTGAGAAGCAGAGTGCTATAGTTGGAAATATAAATATCAGGCTAATTTCGTCCACTTTATGTTTATCCTTGAGTGCTTTAACACTGCCCTCTTCTCCACCCTTGTTGACACCCATGCCCATCACCCTCTCCAGTTGTTCCAGTCATTTAACTCCCTCTTCTGGCCCCCTGGCTCCTCAGCTCTCCCACCTCATGTCCCCGAAGACCTGGTCACCTATTAAGAAAATTGACACTATCAGGTGTGATCTTCCTAAAATCTTACCTGTCCCTCCTCAGTATCTCAACCCTCCTGCCCCCTCTTCAACATTACCATCTTTACCAGCAGTATTTCTAGAGCTAATCTCCTGTCTTCTCTCAAATCCACCACCTCCACCAGCGCCTCTGACCCCATTTCTTCTCAACCCATCAAAACCCATGTCCTCTCCCTTCTTCTCACCCGAATAGTCATCTTCAACTGTTTGCTCTCCGATGGCTTTGCCCCTACTGCTTTCAAACATTCCCAACTCTCCCCTATCCTAAAAAACCCTTACTTGTCTCCATGGCTCCCTCCAGGTATCACCCCATCTCCCTCCTACCATTGTTCTCCAAACTCCAAGAGCAAGTTGTCTGAACCTACTGTCTCAAATTCCTCTCCTCCAATTCTCTGTTCGACCCCCTCCACTCCACAGAAACCTTCCGTCCCCTTCACTCCACAGAAACTGCCCTCTCAAAGGACACCAATGATCTACTTCTTGCCAAATCCAACGGTTTCAAATCCATTCTAATCCTCCTCAGCTTCTCGGCTGCCTTCAACACTGCCGACCACCCCCTACTCCTGGAAACATTATTCATTCATTAAATCGTATTTATGGAGTGCTTACTGTGTGCAGATTACTGTACTAAGCGCATGGGAAGTACAAATCGGCAACATATAAAGACGGTCCCTACCCAACAACGGGCTCACAGTCTAGAATGGGGAGAAAAACAAGAAAACAAAACAAGTAGACAGGTGTCAATACCATCTGAATAAATAGAATTATAGCTACATACACGTGCTCATTGAATGTCTCGTCCTATCTCAACTGGATTACTGCATCAGCCTCCTCTCTGATCACCCATCCTACAGTCTATACTTCACTCTGCTGCCCAAATTATCTTTCTACAGAAACGCTCTGGGCATGTTACTCCCCTCCGCAAAAATCTCCAGTGGCTGCCTGTCAAGCTACGAATCTAGCAAAAACTCCTCACTCTGGGCTTCAAGGCTCTCCTGCTCCTACCTCACCTCCCTTCTCTCCTTCTACAGCCCAGCCCACATCCTCCGGTCCTCTGCCACTAACCTCCTCATTGTGCCCGTTCTCGCCTGTCCCGCCATCGACCCTCGGCCCACGTACTTTCCCTGGCCTCGAATGCCGTCCCTCCACACATCTGCCAAGTTAGCTCTCCTTCTCCCTTCAAAGCCCTACTGAGAGTTCACCTCCTCCAGGAGGCCTTCCCAGACTGAGCCTCTTGTTTCCTCTCCTCCTCCCCATCCCTCCCGCCCTACCTCCTTTCCCTCCCCACAGCACTTGTATAAATTTGTACAGATTTATTACTCTTACTTGTACATATTTACTATTCTATTTATTTTGTTAATGTTGTGCCTATAGCTATAATTCTATTTGTTCTGACGATTTTGACGTCTGTCTACATGTTTTGTTTTGTTGTCTACATCCCCCTTCTACACTGTGGGCCCTTGTTGGATAGGGACTGTCTATATATGTTGCCGACTTTTACTTCTCAAGCATTTAGTACAGTGGTCTGCACACAGTAAGCGCTCGATGAATACGATTGAATGAATGAATCATTAATAAAATAGAGTAATAAGTATGTACAAATATATACAAGTGCTGTGGGGAGGAGGAGGGGGTAGGTCAGAGGGAGGAAAGGGGGCGATGGGGAAGGGAGGAGGAGGAGAGGAAAAAGGAGTCTCAACCTTATCCAACTTTGGCTTCACTAACACTGTCCTCTTCTGGTTCTCCTCATCTCTCTGGCTGCTCATTTTCAGTCTTCTTTGCAGGCTTCTCCTCAACCTCCTACCTCCTACTTGTTGGGGTCCCTCAAGGTTTAGTTATGGGTGCCCTTCTTTTCTCCTCTACACCCACTTACTTAGAGAACTCATTCACTCCAAATAGCTTCAAATACCACTTCTATGTGGATGATATCCAAATCTACATCTCCAGCCCTGATCTTTCTCCCTCTCTGTGGTATAGCATTTCTTCCTGCCTTCAAGACATCTTTACTTGGATGTCTTCCCATCACCTCAAACTTACCATGTCCAAAACGTAACTCCTTATCGTCCCTCTGAAACTCTGTCCTCCCCCTGACTTTCCCATCATTGTAGATCTCACAAGCTCACAACGTTGGTATTATCCTTGACCCTTTTCTCTCATTCAACCCACGTATTCAATTCAGCACTAAATCCTGTCGGTCCCATCTTCACAACATTGCTAAAATCCACCCTTTCTTCTGCATTCAAACTGCTACCATGTTAATACAATCACTCATCCTATCCCTCCCGGATTATTGCATCAGCCTCCTTACTGAACTCCCAGCCTTCTGTCTCTCCCCACTTCAGTCGGTATATCACTCTGCTGACTGGATCATTTTTCTACAGATACATTCAGGACATATTTCTCCACTCCGCAAAAAACTCCAGTGGTTGCCCAACCACCTCTGCACTAAACAAAAACTCCTCACAATTGGCTTTAAAGCACTCAGTCATTCTGTCCCCTCCTACCTCGCCTCACTACTCTCCTACTACAACTCAGCCCACACACTTCGTTCCTCTAAAACCAATCTCCTGGAAGCAGCGTGGCTCAGTGGAAAGAGCCCGGGCTTTGGAGTCAGAGATCATGGGTTCAAATCCTGGCTCCGCCACTTTTCAGCTGTGTGACTTTGGGCAAGTCATTTAACTTCTCTGGGTCTCAGTTCCCTCATCTGTAAAATGGGGATGAAGACTGTGAGCCCCATGTGGGACACCCTGATGACCTTGTAACCTCCCCAGCGCTTAGAACAGTGCTTTGCACATAGTAAGCGCTTAATAAATGTCATTATTATTATTATTATTATTATTATTATTATTATTATTATTATTGTGTTAATGTCCTCTATCCCACCGTTGTCCCGTAGCCTAAATCCTGCCACTTGCTTGGAGCGGCCTCCTTCCTCAAATCTGACAAACAATTATTCTCCCCCCATTCAAAGGTTTATTGAAGGCACCTCTCTTCCAAGAGGCCTTCCCAGACTCAACTCCTCTTTCCTCTTCTCCCACTGTCTTCTGTGTCAACCTGACTTGCTCCCTTTGTTGATCCACCCATACAGCCCCACAGCACTTATGTACATATAAGTTATTTATGTACTTATGTTAATGTCTGTCTCCCCCATTAGACTGTATCCTTGTTTGTGGGCATGGAATGTGTCTATTCATTGTTGTACTATACTCTCCCAAGTGCTTAGTAAAGTGCTCTGCACACAATAAGCGCTCAATAAATACAACTGAATGTATGACTGAATGAATTTTAGACAGCCCTCCAATAGACAGTCCTTAATTTTTTTTCTAAATGGTATTTGTTAAATACTTGTTCTGTGCCAGGCCCTGCACTAAGTGTTGGGGCAGATGCACGTTAATCAGGTTAGACACAGTCCCTGTCCCACCTAGGGCTCACATTTACATTTAATCCCCATTTTGCAGATGGGCAACTCAGGCACAGACAAGGTAAATGATTAACTCAAGGTCACACAGCAGGCAAATGAAGGAGCCAGGATCAGAATCCAGGATAATAATAGTAGTAGTAATAATAATAACAATGGTATTTGTTAAGCACTTACTATGTGACAGGCACTGTACTAAGAGCTGGAGTAGATACAAGCAAATAGGGTAGGACAGGGTCCCTGTCCCCTGTGGAACTCACAGTCCCAATCCCCATTTTACAGATGAGATAGCTGAGGCACAAAGAAGTGAAGTGACTTGGCCAAGATTACACAGCAGATGAGTGGCAGAGCTGGGATTAGAACCCATGACCTCTTTTGATTCTCAGTCCTATGCTCTTTCCAGTAGGCCATATTGCTTTTTAACCTAATCAGTCTAATTTATTGAATGTTTACTGTGTGCAGAGCACTATACTAAAGTTGGTAGACATGTTCCCTGCCCCCCCCACCATGAGCTTACAGTCTAGAGGGGGTGACGGGCATTGAAATAAAAATCAGATGGAGAGGTGTTTACTACCCATTTTACAGAGTTATACCTGAGGCACAGGGAAGTTAACTAACATGCCCAAGGTCAAAGCAGAGAGTGGTGAAGCTAGGACCAGAACTCCAGTCTTCCAGGGATATATTTGCTGTCCACATTAGCCATCTCTTTTGAGGGATATCTACTGGATCCACCCACCTTATACAATACTGATTCTTCGATCGGAAACTTCCACCAGAGGTGGCCCAGTGACAGCCAGCTGAGATAGGGCTTGAAGTGGCCTAGTGGATATGTTGCCAATTTGTACTTCCCAAGTGCTTAGTACAGTGCTCTGCACATAGTAAGCGCTCAATAAATACGATTGATGATGATGATAGTGAGTTGGCACTAGAGGAGCAAGAGTAGTGAAGAGAGATAAAAGGGTCAAGGTGATTGAATATTTTAAAATTGATGGTGTGGTGTTTGTTTTTGATGCAGATAAGATCCATTGTCCAGGTGGACCAGGGAGAGAGGGAGAAATATTGAACACTCTAATGGGCATTCCAACGAATGGTGTAGGGAAACTTGAATCAACTGTCCGTTAGACTGGTAAAATCATTTTTTGTTAGGGGCCATGTCTACCAACTCTGTTGTATTGTACTCTCCATGAGATTAGTGCAGTGCTCTGCACACAGTGAGTGCTCAATAAATACAATTGATTGATTCATTGCTGTAGTATAATTTCGGGAGTAAGGTTTCTGAACAAAGTACCCACTGGGGCCCTGTGGGTAGGAAACGTTTCCATCAACTCTGTTTTTTTTTCTTTAATGGTATTTGTTAAGTGCTTACTATGTGCCAGACACTTCACTAAGCACTGGGGTAGATACAAGTTAATCAGGTTGGACACATTCCCCGTCTTAACTCGGGGCTCAGTCTTAATCGCCTTTAGTCCCTAAGGTCACACAGCAGACAAGTGACAGAGCCAGGATTAAAATCCTGGTCCTTCTGATTCTCAGCTTCAAGGCTCTCCATCACCTCGCCCCCTCCTACCTCACCTCCATTCTCTCCTTCTACAGCCCAGCCCGTACCCTCTGCTCCTCTGCCGCTAATCTCCTCACTGTGCCTCGTTCTCACCTGTCCCGCCATCGACCCCCGGCCCACGTCCTCCCCCTGGCCTGGAATGCCTTCTCTCCGCAAGTCCGCCAAGCTAGCTCTCTTCCTCCCTTCAAACCCCTCCTGAGAGCTCACCTCTTCCAGGAGGCCTTCCCAGACTGAGCCCTCTCCTTCCTCTCCCCCTCCTCCCCCTCCCCCATCCCCCCACCTTACCTCCTTCCCCTCCCCACAGCACCTGTATATATGTATATATGTATATATGTTTGTACATATTTATTACTCTATTTATTTATTTTGCTTGTACATATTTATTCTATTTATTTTATTTGGTTTATATGTTTTGTTTTGTTGTCTGTCTTCCCCTTCTAGACTGTGAGCCCGCTGTTTGGTAGGGACCGTCTCTATACGTTGCAAACTTGTACTTCCCAAGCGCTTAGTACAGTGCTCTGCACACAGTAAGCGCTCAATAAATACGATTGAATGAATGAATGAATGAATGAATGATTTCCAGCCTCATGCTCTATACACTAGGCCACGCTGTCTTTCAACTTAATCAAACAATCATAGTTACTGAGCACTTACTGTTTGCAGAGCTTCTCTGTTATATTGTACTCTCCTAAGAGCTATGTACAGTGCTCTGTGAAAAGTAAGCACTCAATAAATACCACTGATTGCTTCCATGAGGTTCATCTGGAGTCTTCATTAAGAGTTAGCTAATGTGAACAGGGAAGAACACAACTTTTGTCAAAGCAATTACCAGTTAGATCATGGCACCTTGGTACCAGGGAAGAAGTGTGACCTAGGGGAAAAAAAGAACACAGTCTTGGGAGTCAGAGACCCTAGATTTTAGTCCCTGCTCCACCAGTTACCCGTTGGGTGACTTAAGCAAGTTACTTCACTTCTCTGTGCTTCAGTTTCCTCATAAAAATGATCTGGGCAGCTGAGTGAAGTATGTATTGGAGTGCAGAGAAACAGGAAATAGGTATATCAGCAAGGAGGCTGATACAGCAATCAAGGCAGGAGAAGGTAAGTGCTTGGATTAGTGTGGTAGCAGTTGGGATGGAGAGGAAGGGACAGATTTCAGCAATGTGGTGAAGTTAGAACCAACAGGATTTAGTGACATTGAATGTGAGGGTTTAATGAGAGAAATGAGTCAAGGATAATACAAAGGTTATGAGCTTGAGAGACTGGGAGAATAATAATACTGCTTACAGTTATGGGAAAGATAGGAGAAATCAGGATTTGGGTAGGAAAACGGGGAGTTCTGTTTTAGATGTGTTAGGTTGGAGGCACCAGTGGGACATCTAAGTATAGATGTCCTGAAGATAGGAGAAAATACAAGACCGCAGAGAAGAAGAAAGGCCAGAGCTGGTGATGTAGATTTGGAATCATCAGCATAGAGATGATATTTGAAGCTATGCTAGTCAATGAGCTCTCCAAGGGAGAAGGTGCAGATAAATGATAGAGGATAAATGAATATGTTTGAAAGCAGTGGGGAAGGAACCATTGGAAAGGGAATTGTTAAACATCAATGATCGGTAAGGAAGGGAAGAAAGGAGGGGGCAAGTGATTTTATAAAGAACAAAAGGATGGAGTTGGAGGTGCAGTTGGTGGGGGTGGATTTTGAGACGGCTCAGAGCTCCCTGAGATATTGCTGGGAAAGATGGGAGACACGAAGGATTCTTCAACATCCTTTATCCTTCATACTCTCTCTTTATTTTTAATCGTACTTGTAAAGAGCTCACAATGTGTCAAGCATTGAACTAAGCGCTGGGGTAGATTCATTCCTTCACTCAATCGTATTTATTGAGTGCTTCCCATGTGCAGAGCACTGTACTCAGCACTTGGCGAAGTACAATGCAATAATAAACAGTGCCATTGCCTGCCCACAACGAGCTTGCAGTCTAGTCTTATCTGGAGACTAATACAGTTTGGCCACCACACTCTGTTTAATACAGTCTCCTAAAGGATGGGCTGGCCTCCTTGATTAAAATTTCTAATTTCTCATCTATCATTTCACTGTGGGTCAGCGTGCTACCGTGCTACCTAAATAGCAGAATTTTGTGATGGCATCTAGACCTGTGACCATAAAAAGTCTTTGATTGGGTGTAGATGCAGGCTTATTCATCAAAACAGTTTGCAATCATCTGCAGGTTGTCTTTGGTGTGTGATTCTAGGGCACAGCCATCTCTAAACAGCTATTCATGAATGACCATCTCTAGGATTTTGGTTGAGGATCCAAGTCGGTTGAGTCCCAAGAGCTACCCAGAGTAGTGAAAGCATGTTGTACCACCTGCATCCATGTCTCTTGTCACATTTTCCAGCAAGGTTGAGTGGTATCAGTTCAACAGCACCAGGCCCATACTCAACCCTGACTCACTCCACTGGTGGTCGGGAAATAGATAATAATAATAATAATAATAATAATAATAATAATAATAATAATAATAATAATAATTGTGGTATTTGTTAAGCACGTACCTATGTGCCACGCACTCTACTAAGTGCTGGGGTGTATACAAGTAAATCTGGTTGTACACAGTTCCTGTGCCACGTGGGGCTCACATTTTACCCCCATTTTATCCCCATTTTACTGATGAGATAACTGAGGCACAGAAAAATGAAGTGATTTGCCCAAGATCACACAGCAGGCAGGTGGCAGAGGCTGGATTAGAACACATGACCTTGTGAATCCCGGGCCCGTGCACAGCAACCCTGTCTCTGCCACAATCTCAGAACATGAATGACATTTTGAAGATGTATTAAGGTCATTTTCAGAGCCCAGATCTACTGATGTTGACAACGGCTTTCATAAAATCTACTACGACATAACAGCTCAATGAACTTGTGAGGACAAAAAAGCACTTGTTTTGTCTTTTCCTCACAACTGTTTGATCCAGAGAGGGATAGATACTAGACCCGAGTAAGGAGCATTCTAGAACAGGGGCCCTGGTATTCTAGGCTCATTTAGTCAGAACTGCCTGGCAGTCATTTAAAGAGACCTAGTTCCTTTAAATGTTTTCCCTGCTCTGCAGGAGGTTTAGAAGGAAGAAACGTTGCCTCAGTACAACTGGGTTTACCTAGGAAGAAGCCAGACAAGTCTCCCAAATCAGTTTTGTGTGGAGTTCTAATATGCAGAGCTGCCCAATTTCAACTTGTACAAGTTGAAGTGAGAGGAGAGTAGCACGAAAAACACATATTCTACCTAGAGGCATTCTCCAGTAACAACATAGCAGAGGAACAGTTGCCCAGTATCAGTTCATGAGTCCCCATTGGTAATCAGGTTAGACACAGTCCCTGTCGCACATGGGGCTCACAGTCCAAGTTAGATTCTGCCACCTTTCTCCATTGTTCTCTTCATCCTCCATTGTTATCCTTCATCCTCCATTATTTTCCATCATCCTCCATCAACTTCAATCTTCCATCATTGTATGTTATCCTTTGTCATCCTCCATTTTTCTCCACTGTCTTTTGTCATCCCGTATTATTCTCCATCATCCTCTGTCATCCCCCATTATTCTCCATACTCCTCAGTCATCCTCCATTATTCTACATCGTCCTCCATCAACCTCCACCATCTATCATCATCTGTTTTCTTGTCATCCTCCATTATTCCCCATCATTGTCTGAGATCCTCCAGCATTCTTATTCATCCTCCAATATCCATCGTCCTCTACCATCCATCATCCCCTGTCCTCCATCTTTCACCATTCTCCATCCTTCATTTTCCTCCATCATCCTTCATCAACGGTTATTCAATCTTTCAGCCAATTCTCTTATGACAGTTACTACACAAATGGCAAGTGGCCTCAAAATTTTGAATAGGATATTCTGAAAAGCAATATACTAATTAACAGATCTTGGGTATCTTTCTTCTTCCTCCCTCAGCAGGTAACATGGAAGGCTCCGGTAGCTGAACAATCACACCTCAATAACCAGATTCCTCCTCCTAGGGTTCTTGAAGGTCCGGGCGCTGCAGCTGGTCCACGCCACACTGTTTCTCCTGGCTACCTGGCAGCCCTGATGGGAAATTTCATAGTCGTCACCGTCACCGCCGTCGACTAGCCCCTCCACACTCCCATGTACTTTTTCCTCAGGAACCTTTCCATCCACGACCTCTGCCTCATCACCATCACCATCCCCAAATCCATCCTCAACTCTATGTCCCAAAACAGATGCATCTCCTTCCTGTGCTATGTCTTCCAGGTTTTGCTAGTGATTCTGTTTGATGCTTCAGAGATGTTTGTGCTCACAGTGATGTCCTACGACTGCTACGTGGCCATTTGCCACCCCCTGCGCTACGAGGTCGTCATGGACTGAGGGGCCTGTTTAAAGATGGTGATCGCCTCATGGCTCAGCGGGAAGCTGTTTGGGGTTTTATTCTCCACTGATGTATCCTTCCTGCCTTTCTGTGAGTCCCAAG
The DNA here is from genome assembly GCF_015852505.1 of Tachyglossus aculeatus. Taxonomy (NCBI): domain Eukaryota; kingdom Metazoa; phylum Chordata; class Mammalia; order Monotremata; family Tachyglossidae; genus Tachyglossus; species Tachyglossus aculeatus. The sequence continues at coordinate 1,468,756 of NW_024044843.1, read as the reverse complement.
AGGTCCAACAGTTTTTCTTTGACAGCCACTCCTTATCTCTTGTTCTGATGAATATATGGCCGAAGACATAAGAATTACCATGGGGGCATCTTCTACTTTTGATTCGTATTCATTTCTTACATTCACATCTTCTTGGCTGTGCTGAGGATGCTCTCTTCAGATGGGCGGTCAAAGCCTTCTCCTCCTGCTCACTCCACCTGGTCGCGTTTTCACTCATTTTTTTATCACTACAGGTGCCTTTGCCTACCTGACACCACCCCTCGGCCTCCCCTTCCAATCTGAACCTGCTGGTGTCCGTGTTCTACACGGTGCTGCCCCCCACCCTGAACTCCCTCATCTACAGCCTGAGAAACCAGGACATGAGGGCCGCCCTGGGGAGGGTCCGAGGGTCTCATAAATGGTTCATTCTAATGTCATGAACTTCCAATATGTAGAGAGTTTTCCCTCCCCATCCACTTAATGCTAACTGCATAGCACTTTTCCGGACACTGCTAATCCCCTTTGCCTTTCAATCAGTGAAACACTAAGGCAATCGTATTCACTGAGCAACTATTAAGGGGGAAATCATTCCGCTTAGTACTACAGGTGCTACTCCGGCCACCTCTGCTTCTGACCCCATTCCCTCTCATGTCATAAAATCTCTCGCTCCGTCCCTTCTCTCCTCCTTAATTTCCATCTTCAACCGCTCACTCTCCACTGGTTCCTTCCCCTCTGCCTGTAAACATGCCCATGTCTCTCCCATCCTAAAAAAAAACCCTCTCTTGACCCCACCTCACCTTCTAGTTATCGCCCCATATCCCTCCTACCATTCCTTTCCAAACTCCTTGAACGAGTCGTCTACAAATGTTGCCTCGAATTCCTCAACAGCACTCTCTCCTCGATCCCCTCCAGTCTGGCTTCCGTCGCCTACATTCCACGGAAACTGCCCTCTAAAATGTCACCAATGACCTCCTGCTTGCCAGATCCAACGGCTCATACTCTATCCTAATCCTCCTCGACCTCTCAGCTGCCTTCGACACTGCGGACCACCCCCTTCTCCTCAACACGCTATCCAACCTTGGCTTCACAGACTCCGTCCTCTCCTGGTTCTCCTCATCTCTCCGGTCGTTTTTTCTCAGTCTCTTTAGCAGGCTCCTCCTCCCCCTCCCAGCCCCTTACGGTGGGGGTTCCCCAAGGTTCAGATCTCGGTCCCCTTCTGTTCTCGATCTACACTCACTCCCTTGGTGACCTCATTCTCTCCCACGGCTTCAACTATCATCTCTGCGCTGATGACAACCAAATCTACATCTCTGCCTCTGCTCTCTTCCCTTCTCTCCAGGCTCGCATCTCCTCCTGCCTTCAGGACATCTCCATCTGGATGTCTGCCCGCCACCTAAAGCTCAACATGTCGAAGACTGAACTCCTTGTCTTCCCTCCCAAACCTTGCCCTATCGCTGACTTTCCCATCTCTGTTGACGGCACTACCATCCTTCCCGTCTCACAAGAACGCAAACTTGGTGTCATCCTCGACTCCGCTTTCTCATTCACCCCTCACATCCAAGCCATCACCAAAACCTGCCGGTCTCAGCTCCGCAACATTGCCAAGATCCGCCCTTTCCTCTCCATCCATACCGCTACCCTGCTCATTAAAGCTCTCATCCTATCCCGTCTGGACTACTGCTTCAGCCTTCTCTCTGATTTCCCATCCTCGTGTCTCTCCCCACTTCAATCCATACTTCATGCTGCTACCCGGATTATCTTTGTCCAGAAACGCTCTGGGCATATTACTCCCCTCCTCAAAAATCTCCAGTGGCTACCAATCAATCCGCGCATCAGGCAGAAACTCCTCACCCTCGGCTTCAAGGCTCTCCATCACCTCGCCCCCTCCTACCTCACCTCCCTTCTCTCCTTCTACAGCCCAGCCCGCACCCTCCGCTCCTCTGCAGCTAATCTCCTCACCGTACCTCGTTCTCGCCTATCCTGCCATCGCCCCCCGGCCCACGTCATCCCCCGGGCCTGGAATGCCCTCCCTCTGCCCATCCGCCAAGCTAGCTCTCTTCCTCCCTTCAAGGCACTACTGAGAGCTCACCTCCTCCTGGAGGCCTTCCCAGACTGAGCCCCTTTCTTCCTCTCCCCCTCGTCCCCCTCTCCTTCCCCCCATCTTACCTCCTTCCCTTCCCCACAGCACCTGTATATATGCATATATGTTTGTACATATTTATTACTCTGTTTATTCATTTATTTATTTTACTTGTACATATCTATTCTATTTATTTTATTTTGTTAGTATGTTTGGTTTTGTACTCTGTCTCCCCCTTTTAGACTGTGAGCCCACTGTTGGGTAGGGACTGTTTCTATATGTTTCCAACTTGTACTTCCCAAGCGCTTAGTACAGTGCTCTGCACACAGTAAGCGCTCAATAAATACGATTGATGATGATGTGGGTTGAATGAAAAAGAGGAGTCAAGGATAATGCCAAGGCTATGGGTTTGTGAGCCAGGAAGTATTCATTCATTCAATCGTGTTTACTGAGCGCTTACTGTGTGTAGAGTACTGTACTAAGCGCTTGGAAAGTACAATTCGGCAACATATAAAGACAGTCTCTACCCAACAACGGGATGGTGGTGCCATCTACACTGATGGGAAAGTTAGGGGGAGTACAGGGTTTAGGTGAGAACACAAGGCGTTCTGTTTTGGACATGTTAAGCTTGAGGTGGTGGGAGGACATCCAAGTAGAGATATCTTGAAGGCAAGAAGAAATGCGAGATTGGAAAGAGAGAGAGATGGGTGGGCGGGGGGGATGGAGAGAGACCAGGGCTAGAGATACAGATTTGAGTATCATCTGCATAGAGGTAGTAGTTGAAGCCATAGGAACGAATGAGTCCTCCAAGGGAGTAAATGGAGAATAGATGGGGATTAGAACTCAGATCTTCTGACCCCAGCCTGGACTCTTTCCACTAGACCACGCTGCTTCTCTTGACCCAAATCCTTTCCTAAGCACCTGGAATGCCCTCCGTCCTCAAATCTGCAAAGCAATCACACTTCCCCCCTTCAAAGCCATACTGAAGGCTCACCTCCTCCAAGAGTCCTTCCCAGACTAAGCATCCCTATTCCTTAGCTCCCACTCCCCTCCATGTCGCCCCGACTTGTTCCCTTTGCTCTAACCTCCGCTCCCTGCCCCAGAGCAACTGTATATATATATATGTACATATCTGTAATGTTGTTTATTTATATTGATGCCTGTTTGCTTGTTTGGATTTCTGTCTCGCCCTTCTAGACTGCAAGCCCCTACTAAGAGCTCACCTCCTCCAGGCAGCTTTCCCAGACTGAGCCCCCTCCTTCCTCTCCCCCTCCTCCCCCTCTCCATTCCTCCCCGCCTTACCTCCTTCCCTTCCCCACAGCACCTGTATATATGTATATATGTTTGTACATATTTATTACTCTATTCATTTATTTATTTTACTTGTAAATATCTATTCTATTTATTTTATTTAGTTAATATGTTCGGTTTTGTTCTCTATCTCCCCCTTCTAGACTGTGAGCCCACTGGTGGGTAGGGACCGTTTCTATATGTTGCCAACTTGTACTTCCCAAGCGCTTAGTACAGTGCTCTGCACACAGTAAGCGCTTAATAAATACGATTGATTGATTGATTGATTGCAAGCCCGGTGTAGGCAGGGATTGTCTCTCTTTATTGCTAAATTGTGCTTTCCAAACGCTTAGTGCAGTGCTCTGCACGGAGTAAGCGCTCAGTAAATATCATCGAATAAATGAATGAATGAATTAATGAATTAATGAGTGAATGAATGAGCAGTTGAGGAATAGTATGTTTTAAAATTGGGCATCCAGCTGGAGTTTGAAATGAATTCCAATCATCCACTTACTTATTTCCTGTCCACATTATTCCCAAGAAATCCAAGAAGAAAATGGCCAATGTCTCCATGGTGACAGAATTCCTCTTTCTGGGTTTCTCGGATGTCAGGGAGATGCAGTTAGCCCACGCTGCGCTGTTCCTCCTGGTCTACCTGGTGGCCCTGACGGGGAATCTTCTTATCATCATCATCACCGCCGTTGACCAGCACCTCCACAGTCCCATGTACTTTTTCCACAGGCACCTGTCCGTCCTCGACCTTTGCCTCATCTCTGTCTCTGTTCCCAAGTCCATCCTCAACTTCTTGAGCAACAGCAGATCCATCTCCTTCCTGGGGTGTACTACACAGGTCTTTTTATTGATTCTTTCTGGTGGTTCATAGGTTTTCATTCTTTCAGCAACGTCCTTTGACCGCTACGCAGCCATCTGCTGCCCCTTGCACTATGACATCATCATGAACCGAGAGGTTTGTGCGAAGATGGCCGCCGCCTCCTGGCTCAGCGGGGGTCTCCACTCCCTGATGCACATGGCTACCACATTTTCCTCACACCTTTGCGCTCCTTGCATCATCCACCAGTTTTTCTGTGAAGTCCCCCAGTTGCTCAAACTCATATGTCTTGGAGAGGCCCAAGCAGAGGTCAGCGTTCTTGTTCTCAGTGTTATTTTGTTTTTGGGCTTCTTTGTATCCATCCTCATGTCTTATGTCTACATCTTCCTGGCGGTGCTGAAGATGCCGGCCACCGAGGGCCGGACCAAAGCCTTCTCCACCTGCCTGCCTCACCTAGCCGTCGTCTCTCTGTTTCTTTTCACGAGTGCGTTTACCCACCTGAAGCCACCCTCATCCTCCCCATCGACGCTGGATCTGCTGGTGTCCGTGTTCTACACAGTGCTGCCCCCCCACCATGAACTCCTTCCTCTACAGCCTGAGGAACAATGACATGAAGGCCGCCTTGGGGAAGATATTATCTGTCCACTTCATTTCCGGGGTAAACTGATCCTCTCTCTTTGCTGTGGATGTGTACAGAGAGCTCTCCTTCAGGGAGGGTTTGGCCAAAATGGTCCTCAGTATAGAGCTTTCCCTTTCCCTTCCCTTCACTCCCTCCCTGGCATTCCTAACCCTCTAGATAAGCAGCGCTCAATAAATACCATTAATTGAGTGATTGAATTATTAATTTACTGATTAGGACAGTACAATGCAGCAGAATTGGTAGACAGGTTGCCTGTGCACAAGAAGTTGACAGTAGAGAGAGTAAAACGTGTTATGGGGAGGGAACATCCCTGTTAATTATGTTGTATTGTACTCTCCCAAGCACTTAGGTCAGTGCTCGCATAGCAAGCACTCAATAAATACTATTAAAAAAAGAGATCATGTGAGAGAAGAATCTTCTTGGATATTTGGCAAGAAGGTCAGGCTAAGCCGAAATCCTAAAAACGATAGTAGTAGTAATAATATTTATTAAGCACTTACTGTGTTCAGGGCACTGTATTAAGTACTGGGAGGGAATAAACAGATAATAATAATAATAATAATAATAATAATGATAATAATAATAATAATAATGGCATTTATTAAGGGCTTACGTGGACAAAGCACTGTACTAAGCGCTGAGGAGGTTACAAGGTGATCAGGATGTCCCTTGAGGGGGCTCACAGTTTTAATCCCCATTTTACAAATGCGGTAACTGAGGCCTAGGGAAGTGAAGTGACTTGCCCAAAGTCAAACAGCTGACAATTGGTGGAGCCGGAATTTGAACCCATGACCTCTGACTCCAAAGCCCGAGCTTTTTTCACTGTGCCACGGTGGAAATTAGACATGGCCTAGTGGATAGATCCCGGGCTTGGGAGGCTAAATAACCTGGGGTCTAGTCCCATGTCCACGATTTGTCTGCTGTCTGCTGTGTGACATGGGGCAAGTCACTCAACCTCTCTATGCTTCAGTTACCTCATCTGTAAATTGGGGTTTAGGACTGTGAGCTACATGTAGGACACGGGCTGTGCCCAAACTGATTACCAGCGTGGCTCAGTGGAAAGAGCACGGGCTTTGGATTCAGGGGTCAAGGGTTCAAATCCCGGCTCTGCCAATTGTCAGCTGTGTGACCTTGGGCAAGTCACTTAACTTCTCTGTGCCTCAGTTACTTCATCTGTAAAATGGGGATTAAGACTGTGAGCCTCCTTGGGACAACGTGATCACCTTGTAACCTCCCCAGCGCTTAGAACAATGCTTTGCACATAGTAATAAATGTGCACTTAATAAATGCCATTATTATTATTATTATTATTATTATTATTATTATTATTGTTATTATTATTATCTACCACAGTGCTTAGAACAGTGCCTTGGCATATAGTGAGAACTTAAAAATTACCTTGAAGAAGTTCACTGTAGGCAGGGTATGTGTCCATCAAGTAGGTTGCATTTACTCTCCCAAGTAATAGAGCTCTGTAATTTATTTATTTATATTAATGTGTGTCTCCCCTTCTAGACCGTAAGCTCGTTGTGGGCAGGAAAATGGATTGTTGTATAATACTCTCCCAAGCACATAGTACAGTACACTCCACACAGTAAACACTCAATGAATACGATTGAATGAATGATTGAATGAATGAATGAATGAAGGGGAAGCGGCATTGCTTAGTAGAATAAGCATGGGTTTAGGAGTCAGAGGACCTGAGTTCTAAACCCAGCCCTGCCAATCATCCGGTGGGTGACCTGGGGCAAGTTACCCTCTCTGAGCCTCAGTTTCCTCATCTGTAAAATGAGGATTCAATACCTGTTCTCTCTTCTACTAGACTGTGAGTCCCAAGTCGGGCAAGGACTTTGTTTATCCTGATGAACTTGTATCTACCACAGTAGCTTGGCACAAAGTTCTCTGTGGGCAGGGAACCTGATACCAACTCTACCAACTCTTTCACATTATACTTTCCCAAATGCCTAGTATAGTGTTATGCACAAAGTAGATGCTCAATAAATACAACTGATTGGTTTAGCAACAAATACCACAATTATTATTAGTAGTAGCAAAAATGTAGAAGGATGAAAAATAGCTTAATAAATCATAAAAATATGAAATATATGAAAATTTACATAATTGCTAAGGTTAGGAATGCCATCTATATTAAACACTGGGCAGGAGAAATTGGGGTCCTGTGAACTAATCAGGGGAGGATTTCTGAGGAGGAGGGATTTGACATTGGGGAGAGTTGTGGGGTTGGATTGGGAAGTGGGTAGGAAGGCGATGATACTATTAAAGTCTTCTTAAATAATCTGGAGGACTGAATGAGAAGCAAAAATTCTCACCTACAAAATGGGGTTCCTTATCTGTTAAGTAGGTTTCAATTCTGTTCTCCCTCCTACATAGACAGTGAGCCTTACATGGGATGGGGACCACATCCAACTTGATTAACCTGTATCTACCCCAGGCTTAGACCAGTGCTTGACATTCAATTCATTCATTTTTATTGAGTGGTTAGTGTGTTCAGAGCACTGTACTAAGTACTTGGAGAGTACAATAAAACAATAAACGGACACATTCCCTGCCCACCACGAGTTTGTGATCTAGAGTTGGATATAAGAAAGTTTTAGGGCACATGCTAAGAATTTAGCAAATGACATTATCATCATCAAAATATCGAAGTTCACCCTAATTTAACTTGGAGTTGATTTTGCTTAATAGATACATGTTCTAAATTGGAATTTATTCCAGAACCCATGGGAAAAGAATATGAAATTCCACTTTGTGCTATGTTCTTTACATTAACATTGAACTACTGTTTAGTATTTATTAAGTAGCTCATAGCATAAAGAGTTCTATTACTGAGACGCAGCATGGCCTAGTGGAAAGTGCCAGGATTGTGGATTGTGTTCAACCTGATTAGCTTGTATAATAATAATGATAATAATAATGGCATTTTATTAAGCGCTTACTATGTGCAAAGCACTGCTGAGGATACAAGGTGATCAGGTTGTCCCGGGGGGGCTCACAGTCTTCATCCCCATTTTACAGATGAGGCAACTGAGGCACAGAGAAGTGAAGTGACTTGCCCAGAGTCACACAGCTGACAGTTGGTGGAGCCGGGATTTGAACCCATGACCTCTGACTCCAAAGCCCGGGCTCTTTCCACTGAGCCACGCTGCCTCAGCACTTAATTACAGTGCCTGGCAAATAGAAAGCCCTTTACGAATGCCATTAAGAAGGAGGATACCGAAGGTCCTGGAAGCTGGTGGTCAACAGGATTCCAAAGGAATCGGGGATCTGTTTGTCCAGAGACAAATCAGTAGTGGCTAATGGATATGTGGTTTGACTATTTATTAAAGCACTTCCTATGTGCCCAGCATTATGCTAAGTGTTGGAAAAGAATAGCAGTCTTGTCTAGTGAGAAGAGAATGGGCCTGAGATTTAGAGGATTTAGGTTCTAATTCTGGCTTCACTACCTCATTCATTCGTTCATTCAATCGTATTTATTGAGCATTTACTGTGCGCAGAGCACTGTACTAAGTGCTTGGGAAGTACAAGTTGGCGACACACGTGTCAGCAGTGAGGCTTTGGACAAGTCACTTCACTTCTTTGTGCTTCAGTTACTTCATCTGTGAAATAGGAATTAAGATTGTGATCCCCATTTGGGTCACCTGGTTAACTTGTATATACCCAGTGCTCAGTGCTTAGTCTGGTACGTAGTTAGGACTTAACAAATACCATAAAGAATACACCAGTGAGAATTAGAAAGGGATCCTGGACCTCAAGGGGTTCATAGCCTGATTAACTTGTATCTACACCAGCCCTAAGTATAGCTCTTGGCACATAGTAAGTGCTTAGTTGAAGAAGCAGCATGGTCCAGTGGTAAGAGCTCTGGCCTGGGAGTTAGAAGTCCTGGATTCAATCAATCAATCAATCGTATTTATTGAGGGCTTACTGTGTGCAGAGCACTGTACTAAGCGCTTGGGAAGTATAAGTTTGCAACATATAGAGACAGTCCCTACCCAACAGTGGGCTCACAGTCTAGAAGGGGGAGACAGAGAACAAAACCAAACACATTAACAAAATAAAATGAATAGAATAGATATGCACAAGGAAAATAAATAAATGAATAGAGTAATAAATATGTACAAACATATATACATATATACAGGTGCTGTGGGGAAGGGAAGGAGGTAAGACGGGGGGATAGAGAGGGGAAGAGGGGGAGAGGAAGGAGGGGGCTCAGTCTGGAAAGGCCTCCTGGAGGAGGTGAGCTCTCAGTAGGGCCTTGAAGAGAGGAAGCGAGCTAGCTTGGCGGATGTTGGGAGGGAGGGCATTCCAGGCCAGGGGGATGACGTGGGCCGGGGGTCGATGGAGGGACAGGCGAGAACGAGGCACGGTGAGGAGATTGGCGGCAGAGGAGCGGAGAGTGCGTGCTGGGCTGTAGAAGGAGAGAAGAGAGGTGAGGTAGGAGGGGGCGAGGTGATGGAGAGCTTTGAAGCCGAGGGTGAGGAGTTTCTGCCTGATGCGCCGGTTGATTGGTAGCCACTGGAGATTTTGGAGGAGGGGAGGGAGTAACATGCCCAGAGCGTTTTTGGACAAAGACAGTCCGGGCAGCGGCGTGAAGTATGGATTGAAGTGGGGAGAGACACGAGGATGGAAGATCGGAGAGGAGGCTGATGCAGTAGTCCAGACGGGATAGGATGAGAGCTTGAACGAGCAGGGTAGTGGTTTGAATGGAGAGGAAACGGCGGATCTTGGCAATGTTGCGGTGCTGAGGCCGGCAGGTTTTGGTGATGGCTTGGATGTGAGGGGTGAATGAGAGAGCAGAGTCGAGCATGGCACCAAGGTTGCGGGCTTGTGAGACGGGAAGGATGGGAGTGCCGTCAACAGAGATGGGAAAGTCAGGGAGAGGGCAGGGTTTGGGAGGGAAGACAAGGAGTTCAGTCTTGGACATGTTGAGTTTTTGGTGGCGGGCAGACATCCAGATGGAGATGTCCTGAAGGCAGGTGGAGATGCGAGCCTGGAGAGAGGGGGAGAGAGCAGGGGCAGAGATGTAGATTTGGGTGTCATCAGCGTAGAGATGATAGTTGAAGCTGTGGGAGCGAATGAGGTCACCAAGGGAGTGAGTGTAGATCGAGAACAGAAGAGGACCGAGATCTGAACCTTGGGGAACCCCCACAGTAAGAGGATGGGATGGGGAGGAGGAGCCTGCAAAAGAGACTGAGAAAGAACGACCGGAGAGATAAGAGGAGAACCAGGAAAGGACGGAGTCTGTGAAGCCAAGGTCAGATAGCGTGTTGAGGTGAAGGGGGTGGTCCACAGTGTCAAAGGCAGCTGAGAGGTCGAGGAGGATTAGGACAGAGTATGAGCCGTCGGATTTGGCAAGCAGGAGGTCATTGTTGACCTTTGAAAGGGCAGTTTCCGTGGAATGAAGGGGACGGAAGCCAGACTGGAGGGGGTCGAGGAGAGAGTTGGTGCTGAGGAATTCGAGGCAGCGCAGGTAGACAACTCGTTCAAGGAGTTTGGAAAGGAATGGTAGGAGGGAGATGGGGCGATAAGTAGAAGGTGAGGTGGGGTCAAGAGAGGGTTTTTTAGGATGGGAGAGACATAGGCATCTCTGAAGGCAGAGCCGAAGGAACCAGTGGAGAGTGAGCGGTTGAAGATGGAAGTTAAGGAGGGGAGAAGGGATGGAGCGAGAGATTTCATGAGATGAGAGGGAATGAGGTCAGAAGCAAAGGTGGCCGGAGTAGCACTTGGGAGGAGGGAGGAGAGCTCCTCTGACGATACGATACCAATCTTGGCTCCACCACATGTCACCTAGGTGACCTTGGGCAAGTCACATCACTTCTCAGGGCCTCGGTTACCTCATCTGTGAAATGGAGATTATGACTGTGAGCTCATGTGGGTGAAGAAGCAGCGTGCCGCAGTGGATAGAGCACGGGCTTTGGAGTCAGAGGTCATGGGTTCAAATCCCAGCTCCACCAATTGTCAGCTGTGTGACGTTGGGCAAGTCACTTAACTCCTCTGTGCCTCGGTATGTAATCCCTTAATCCCTTAATCCCTCATATGTAAAATAGGGATTAAGACTGTGAGCCTCCCGTGGGACAACCTGATCACCGTGTAACCTCCCCAGGGTTTAGAACAGTGCTGTGCACATAGTAAGCGCTTAATAAATGCCATCATCATTATTATTATTATTACATGGATTGTAACTCACCTGATTAGCTTGTATCGACTCCAGAGCTTAATACAGTGTGAGGCCGGCCCACCATCACACCGCGCGGCCCTGCTGCTCCCTGTAGGATCCTCTCCTCAGAGCGCTGCCAGGAGCGCCGCCATACGAGCCTGGGATCCCGATCCTGAGAAGTCCGCCGGCCATCACACCACGCGGCCCCTGCCGATTCCGGTAGAATCCTCTCCTCCGGACACCGCCCCGAGGGCCGGGGCACCCCACCCTCCCTCCCTCCCTCCGTCCGTCCCCGAGCAGCCTGCTATCGGGCGCCCATGCCCCACGACCGGGCTCCTGGCCGTCCCCCCCCCCACCAGATATCTGCATCCCCGCCTGAGGACACCGAGCCCCGAGGCCCCCAGCATCACTACACTCACACCTCGAAGCCACCTCCACTCTGTCCAAATAGCCAACTGGGATCGTGGGACATTGTGTCACCCTGCTTGATCGTGGACATTGTGTCCCCATGCTTCCATTCCCCCCCCACCCCATAAGCGACATTTTGAGGAGCCCCCCCACTCTGCCTTTCCCGACCTTTCCCGGTCCGGACCTGACTGATTTCCCCCGCTCCCCTTCCTCGGGAAAAAGGCCCTTTTTGTTACTTTAACAATAATCTCATTCGCACCTAGTCAGCCCACTCATGTTATTTGGCTGTTCAATCCTCTCCCCAGGCATCTCCGCTTCCATAACCCTCCTTAACAGTTCCGCCTTGCTTCAGAATTGCCATCCATAGTACTCCATCCTCCACCACTTCGGAGACATTTTTGCTAAGAGCCCCTGGATCTCCTTGCCATTAACCTCTTTGATTTGATTTGACCGACCTATGGACAATTGATTCTTCTGCTTTGAGCATCATGTGCCTATTTTATGGTCGCTTCTGCATGTTAATTATTAACTTCTCTCTGTGCTGTCATCATCTGCTTATTTTATTATTCCCATCGAATGTTGGTTGTTAATGTCTCTCAAGTATGTCATCACCTCCTTATTGTACTGCCATCGCATGTTAATCGTTAACTGCTCTCTGTGATGTCATCTCTGTGTTTTTGCCATCACATATGTTATCTGCTTTCTGTGATATCATCATCACCTTCTTTTATTATTGCCATAGCATGTTAATTGTTAACCACTCTCTGTGGTGTCATCGCCTAGTTATTTTGATATTTCTACTGCATGTTAATTTTGAACTACCCGCTGTACTGTCATTTCATTCATTCACTAATTCATTCAATCGTATTTATTGAGAGCTTACTGTGTGCTAAGCACAGTACTAAGAGCTTGGAAGTACAGGTTAGCAACGTATAGAGATGATCCCTACCCAACAACGGGCACACAGCCTAGAAGGCGGTGACAGACAACAAAACAAAACATGTAGTCAGGTGTCAATTCATCAGAATAAATAGAAGTAAGGCTAAATGCACATCATTGACAAAATAAATAGAATAGTATGTATGTACAAGTAAAATAATTAGAGTAATAAATCTGTACAAACATATGTGCAGGTGGTGTGGGAAGGGGAAGGAGGTACGGTGGGAGGGATGGAGAGGAAAAAGGGAGCTTAGTCTGGGAAGGCCTCCTCGAGGAGGTGAGCTCTCAGTAGGGCTTTGAAAGGAGGAAGAGGGCTAGCTTGGCGGATGTGCGGAGCGAAGACATTCCAGGCCAAGTGGAGGACGTGGGCCGGGGGTCGACGGCGGGACAGGCGAGAACGAGGCACAGTGAGTAGGTTAGCGGCAGAGGAGCGGAGGGTGCGGACTGGGCTGTAGAAGGATAGAATGGAGGTGAGGTAGGAGGGGGCGAGGTGATGGAGAGCCTTGAAGCCAAGAGTGAGGAGTACCTTGCTGACCTCACCATGACCTATCTATTCCCCAGCTCTCAACTGCCCTTCCCATTCCTCACCTTCCCCTTCCCCTCTCCCACCCAGCTCTTTCCCTCCCTTTCCCCCACCCCCACACCTCACCCTCACCCCCTCCCCAGAATCCCTCTGTACCAGCGCCAACCCTCAAGTCCTCCCTTCCAACCTCTCCCTACCCTCCTCCCCTCCCCCACCCCATCCCACTTCTCCTTTCTCATCGCCACCTCTTTTCCACCTCTCCCCGCCCAGGCCCCAGCCAACTCATCCCAATCCAAACCCTCCCCACCCCTCGCACCTTTCACCCTCCCTCCCCTCCCTCCACAGCTGCTGCTAAATGTGGCATTTGGAATCCCCGCTCCATTACAGGTAAGCTCCCTTTTATCCTGTACCTATTCGTTTCCAGATCTCTACTCCGCCTCGCCCTAACTGAAACACGGCTCTCCTCCAGGTGACACGGTCTCTTTTGCTGCTCCCTCCAATGGAGGCCTCTTCTTCTCACATTCCCCCAGACTCACCGGAAAAGGAGGAGGTGTCGGTTTCCTTCTCGCTACCCAGAGTCGCTTTCACACTATCCTCCCTCCCCCTTCCCTTTCCTTCCCCTCCATTATTCGCCACTACCACCCCCTCCAGATTCTTGTAGCCGTCATCTACCGCCCCCCGGCCCCACCTCCAACTTCTTCAACGATTTTGACCCCTTTCTCGCCTTCTTTCTCTCCTTTTCCATGTCCACTGTGATCCTCGGAGACTTCAACATCCACATGGATGTCTCTGATGACCCATCTGGCGCCTGCCTTCTATCTCTCCTTGATGCTGCCAACCTCCTGCTCCACCCCATCTCGCCCAATCAATCAATCAATCGTATTTATGATTGATAAATACTCACCTGGACCTCATCATCTCCTACCACTGCACTATCTCCACCTTCACCAACTCTGAAATCCCCCTCTCTGATCATAGCCTTCTCACCTGCCTCCTCACTCACACTCCTTTCCCCTGTAAATCTATAGTACTACATCACAGAGACCTCCACTTTCTCGACCCCATCGATCTTTCTCAGCGCATCACACACCACCTCGCCTCCCTTTCCTCTATACACAATCTTGAAGACCAAATTACGGCTCTCAACTCTACCTTCTCTACTCAACACAACTCGCTCACACCCCTTTCCTTTCGCCGCTCTCGCACCACTAACACACAGTCTTGGATCACTGCCACTGTACGCCTCCTTCACCCTTATGCTTGAGCTGCTGAACGCTGCTGGCAAAAGTGTAAACACGAAGCCAAACTTGCTCAATTCAAGTTTATCCATTCCTTCCTTAACTCTGCCCTCTCCTCTTCCAGGCAAAAGTATTTCTTCTGCCTTATTGACACCCGTGTCCATCATCCCCGTCAGCTCTTCCGTACATTTAAGTACCTTCTCAGGCCCCCTATTCCTCCCCTTCCTCCATCCCTCACGCCAACGATCTGGCCTCCTAATTCATTAGTAAAATTAACACCATCAAGTCTAAACTCCCCAAAGTCACTCCTCCCCCTTGTCCAACCCCCTCGTTCTCAACCCTCTCCGCTATTCTTCCATCCTTGCCAGCAGTATCTCCAGATGAGATCTCCTCCCTCCCTTCCATCCACGTGTGCTCCAGAACCCATTCCTCTCATCTTATGAAATCTCTCGCCCCTTCCCTCGTTCCCTCCTTACCGTCCATCTTCAACTGTTCACTCTCCACTAGTTCCTTCCCCTCTGCCTTCAAACATGCCCACGTCTCCCCATCCTAAAAATCCCTCTCTTGACCCCACCTCCCCTTCTAGTTATCGCCCTATCTCCCTCCTACCTTTCCTTCCGCTATCCACCCTAACAAAACCCTCCTCCTTGACCCTATAACCCTCCTACCATTCGTTTCCAAACTCCTTGAACGAGTCGTCTACACCCGCTGCCTCGAATTCCTCAACGCCAACTCTCTCCTTGACCCCGTCCAATCTGGCTTCCGCCCTCTTCACTCCACCGAAACTACCTTCTCATAGGTCAATAATGACGTCCTTCTTGCCAGGTCCAACGGCTCCTACTCTATCCTACTCCTCCTCGGCCTCCCAGCTGCCTTCGACACTGTGGAACACCCCCTTCTCCTCAACACGCTATCCAACCTTGGCTTCACAGACTCCGTCTTCTCCTGGTTCTCCTCTTATCTCTCCGGCCGTTCATTCTCAGTCTCCTTTGCGAGCTCCTCCTCACCCTCCCATCCTCTTACTGTAAGGATTCTTCAAGGGTCAGTTCTTGGTCCCCTCCTGTTCTCTATCTACAGTCACTCCCTTGGTGAACTCATTTTCTCCCAGGGCTTCAACTATCGTCTCTACCCTGATGACACCCAAATCTACATCACTACCCCTGCTCTCTCTTCCTCCCTCCAGGTTCGTGTCCTCTCCTGCCTTCAGGACACCTCTATCTGGATGTCTGCAAGCCATCTAAAACTCAATATGTCCAAGACTGAACTCCTTATATTCTCTTCCAAACCCTGCCGTCTCCCTGTCTTTCCCGTCAATGTATACGGCACTACCATCCTTCCCATCTCACAAGCCCGCAACCCTGGTGTCATCCTCGACTCCGCTTTCTCGTTCACCCCTCACAGCCAATCCATCACCAAAACCTGCCGGTCATACCTCCACAACATCGCCAAGATCCGCCCTTTCCCTTCCATCCAAACTGCTACCTTGTTGGTTCAACCTCTCAACTTGTCCCGACTGGAGTACTGCATCAGCCTCCTCTCTGATCTCCCATCCTCCAGTCTCTCCCCACTTCAGTCTATACTTCACTCTGTTGCCAGGATCATCTTTGTACACAAACGCTCTGGACATGTTACTCCCCTCCTCAAAAATCTCCAGTGGCTGTCTGTCAACCTACAAATCAAGCAAAAACTCCTCACTCTCGGCTTTAAGGCTCTCCATCACCTCGCCCCCTCCTACCTCACCTCCCTTCTCTACTTCTACAGCCCAACCCGCACCCTCCGCTGCTCTGCCGCTAACCTCCTCACTGTACATCGTTCTCCCTGTCTCGCCGTCAACCCCTGGCCCACGTCCTCCCCCTAGCCTGGAATGCCCTCCCTCTGCACATAGGCCAAGCTAGCTCTCTTCCTCCCTTCAAAGCCCGACTGAGAGCTCACCTCCTCCAAGAGGCCATTCCAGACTGAAGCCCCTCCTTGCTCTCCTCCTCCCCATCCCCCCCACCCTACCTCCTTCCCCTCCCCACAGCACCTGTATATATGTTTGTACAGATTTATTACTCTATTTATTTTACTTGTACATATTTACTATTCTATTTATTTTGTTAATGATGTGCATTATAGCTATAATTTCATTTGTTCTGACGACTTGACACCTGTCCACATGTTTTGTTTTGTTGTCTGTCTCTCCCTTCTAGACTGGGGGCCCGTTGTTGGGTAGGAACCGTCTCTATACGTTACCAACCTGTACTTCCCAAGCGCTTAGGAAGTTCTCTGCACACAGTAAGTGCTCAATAAATACGATTGAATAAATGAATGAATGGCGAAGTACAAAAGGAGTGAAGCATCGGTTGAGCGTCCATGTAACACTCCAGAGTTACCACAAGATGGCAGCTCTCCGGATTTATCTGGCCCCGAACGGCTCTTCTGGATTCCCAGAGCTCCGCCGCCATCGAGATCAACTCGCACCACCCTCGAGAAGCAGCGAAGCGAGTTGGAAAAGGCGTCGTACGGGGATGTGGCAGTCCTGGTACCATTTCCCGGTTGTGACACTTTTGTGATATGTGACCTTGGCCAAGACACTTTGGAATCCATGTGCCTCAGCGGATGCTCCTGTAAACCTGAGGATGAACTGAGTGTTAAGCCTCTTCCACAGGCTGCGAGCCCCAGTATGGGACGCAGGCTGCCTCTGCTTTGATCGTACCGTCCCCACACCTGTGATTGGCCTAGAGGAATCACTGAACCAACAGGATTGCGAGAAAGCGGAGGCAACAGAGGCAGGTCCAGACACCCACCCTAACAATGCGCCAGGTTGCGGTGGGAGGGAGCGTGCCGTGCCACATGGGGGCACAAAGACCGCTGGGACTCGTAGGCTGACAGTCGCTCTTGATTGGCGTTCACCTCTGCCTCCCGAACATCCAGTCCTATCATGCCCCATGGCTGGGCCCGAGGCCATGGGCCACAGAGCGGAAGGTGCGTGCGGGTCCTTCTGACTCCCAGGCCCGTGCTCTATCCCCTAGGACATGCTGCTTCTCTTCCCCTTTCCCATCTCCCCCTCCTCCCCATCCCCCCACCTTACCTCCTTCCCCTCCCCACAGCACCTGTATATATGTATATATGTTTGTACGTATTTATTACTCTTTCATTAATTTTATTTGTACATATTTATTCTATTTATTTTATTTTGTTAATATGTTCTGCTTTGTTCTCTGTCTCCCCCTTCTAGACTATGAGCCCGCTGTTGGGTAGGGACCGTCTCTATATGTTGCCAATAGTACTTCCCAAGCTCTTAGTACAGTGCTCTGCACACAGTAAGTGCTCAATAAACACGATTTCATGAATGAATGAACGAATGAATGAATGAACAGGAACAGGGGTCAATCAATCAATCAATCAATCGTATTTATTGAGCACTTACTGTGTGCAGAGCACTGTACTAAGCGCTTGGGAAATACAGGTTGGGAACATATAGAGACAGTCCCTACCCAACAGTGGGCTCACAGTCTAAAAGGGGGAGACAGAGAACAAAACCAAACATACTAACAAAATAAAATAAATAGAATAGATATGTACAGGTAAAATAAATAAATAAATGAATAAATAAATAAACGGAGTAATAAATATGTACAAACATATATACATATATACAGGTATATATGTCAGTGTCAGTGTCAGTATATATGTCAGGGTCAGTAAACCAGATATGACCCTTGGACTGCCATTCATGGGGAGGGGTCCATGAGCACTCTCCTAGGGCCTTAGAGAAGAAATATCATCTAGTGGATGGAGCACAGTCTTGGGAGTCAGAAGGACCTTGGTTCTAATCCTGGCTCTGCCACCTGCCTGCTGTGTGACCTTTGCCAAGTCACTTAACTTTTCTGTGCCTCTGTTACCCTAACTGTCAAATGGGAATTAAGACTGTGAGCCTTGTGTGTTACAGGGACTACCTCCAACCTGATTAACTTGTCCCTACACCAGTGCTTTGTACAGTGTCTGGCAGATAGTCAGCGCCTAACAAGTACCATTAAAAAAAAGGACATGGTCTGGGCACAAGGCTTAAATCCCCTTACCACCACTTCCCCGGAGACCTAGAGTCTGGATTGGGGCTGGAAGTCCCCCCTCGGACAACTATCCTGAAAATAGAAAATGGTGGGGAGCTCACTGGATCTTACCTAACAAAGCCCCACCCCCTGCCTGGTGCCTCAAAACATCTTCCAAGATGTCCTTATTTGTACAAGACTGAACTCCTTATCTTCCCTCCCAAACCCTGCCCTCTCCCTGACTTTTCCATCACTGTCGATGGCACTACCATCCTTTCCGTCTCACAAACCCGCAAACTTGGTGTCATCCTCGACTCTGCTCTCTCCTTCACCCTTCACATCCAATCCGTCAGCAAAACCTGCCGGTCTCACCTCCGCAACATCGCCAAGATCCGCCCTTTCCTCTCCATCCAAACCGCTACCCTGCTGGTTCAATCTCTCATCCTATCCCGACTGGATTACTGCATCAGCCTCCTCTCTGATCTCCCAGCCTCCTGTCTCTCCCCACTTCAATCTATACTTCATACTGCTGCCCGGATCGTCTTTGTGCAGAAACGCTCTGGGCATGTTACTCCCCTCCTCAAAAATCTCCAGTGGCTACCATTCAACCTACACATCAGGCAAAAACTCCTTACTCTCGTCTTCAAGGCTCTCCATCTCCTCGCCCCCTCCTACCTCACCTCCCTTCTTTCCTTCTACAGCCCAGCCTGCACCCTCTGCTCCTCTGCCGCTAACCTCCTCACTGTGCCTCGTTCTCGCCTGTCCCGCTGTCGACCCCTGGCCCACGTCCTTTCCCTGGCCTGGAATGCCCTCCCTCCGCACATCCACCAAGCTATCTCTCTTCCTCCCTTCAAAGCCCTACTGAGAGCTCACCTCCTCCAGGAGGCCTTCAAAGATTGAGCCCCTTCACTCCTCTCCCCCTCCTCTCCCTCCCCATCTCCCCACCTTACCTCTTTCCCCTCCCCACAACACCTGTATATATGTATATATGTTTGAACATATTTATTACTCTATTTATTTATTTATTTTACTAGTACATATTTATTCTATTTATTTTATTTAGTTAATATGTTTTGTTTTGTTGTGTGTCTCCCCCTTCTAGACTGTGAGCCCACTCTTGGGTAGGGACCGTCTCTATATTTTGCCAACTTGTACATCCCAAGCGCTTAGCACAGTGCTCTGCACACAGTAAGCGCTCAATAAATGCGATTGAATGAATGAATGAATGAATGAATGAATCTAACCCAACCCCATTCTTTGTCCATGTCTTTACTTGTGGCTGCCTATAGTCCAGTGAGCTGAGCCTAGAGGTCACCCCCAGAGTTCACTGTTCAGTACTCCAAGCCAGGGAAGCCTGCTGATCTGATGGAACCTGCCGTTGTTTTGTCTAGTGGGTCTCTCCTGGACAGCCCCCATTCCCCTGGAGAACCTTAATTTTCTCTCCCCTTTACAGCCCTCAGTGCTCCTTCCCTTCCAGAAAGGATATCTGGACAGGGTCCCACCTTGCTGGCTGAATTTCTTCTCCAGAGATTGGTGTGTGAGAGCATAGGTCCAACCAATTCAACCACCAAGGGACAACAAAGTCCCCTTTCAGGGCTTTTGCTGACATAATAATAATAATAATAATAATAATAATAATAATAATAATAATAATAATAATAATAATAATAATAATAGTTAAGTGCTCACTACGTGCCAAGCACTGTACTAAACACTGGGGTGGATACAAACATATCATCTTGGACACAATCCCTGTCCCACATTAGGCTCACAATCTCAATCCCCATTTTACAGATGAGGTAACTGAGAACCAGAGAAGTGAGGTGACATGCCCAAGATCAAACAGCAGACAAGTGATGGAGTCAGAAATAGAACTCATGACCTTCTGACTCCCAGGCCCATGCTGTATCCACTATGATAATTGCATAGGAACTTGGTGCCTCTTCTTGATATGTCTGCAATAAAGCTGCAATCGTTACATCTGATCAGTCGATTGATTACTTGTACTTATTAATAATGATGGCATTTATTAAGTGTTCACTATGTGTAAAGCACTGTTCTAAGTGCTGGGGGCGGAATACAGGGTCATCAGGTTGTCCTACATGGGGCTCACAGTCTTCATCCGCATTTTACAGATGAGGTAACTGAGGCCCAGAGAAGTTAAGTGACTTGCCCAACCTCACACAGCTGACAGTTGGCAGAGCCGGGATTTGAACCCATGACCTCTGACTCCAAAGCCCAGGCTCTTTCCACTGAGCCATGCTGCTTCTCTGAGTGCTTACTGAGCCTATTGAGTTTACTGAGTTTAGTTTATTGAGTGCTTACTGTGCACAGATCTCAATACGAAGCACTTGAGAGAGTACAATACAACAGTTGTTAGATGCGGTTTCCTGCCCACAGTGAGCTGACAGCCTAGGGGGAAGGCAGACACTAATATAAATGAATAATTAACAGATATGTACATAAGTGCTTATATGTGCACTAGCCCCATTCCCAACCCAAAGTACTTGTGTACACATCTTTAAATCACATAGTATAAACTACTTATTTGTTCATGTTAATGTTTTTCGCTGCCACTAGACTATAAACTGGTTATGGGCAGGGAACATGTCTGCTAAATCTGTTGTACTCTCCCAAGTTTAGTACAGTGCTCTCTGCACATAGTAAGCGCTCAATAAATGCCATTGATTGATTGTAGAGCTGAAGGAGGGGTGAATAAAGGGTGCAAATCCAAGGGCAAGGGCAATGCCAAAGGGAATGGGAGAAGAAGAAATGGGAGCTTAGTTGGGGAAGGCCTCTTAGAAGAGATCGGGGAATTGTACAACATATTCCATATTCTTTACAAGGTAACAGGGTAAAACTTTCTTTCCCTAGTTCTACTATTGTCCCCCCCACTCTGTCTCCTCACCCCTCTACCGCCAAGATGTTCTGTAGAGAAGTAGTGTGGCTCACTGGAAAGAGCACGGGCTTTGGAGTCAGATGTCATGGGTTCGAATCCCGACTCCGCCACATGTCAGCTGTGTGACCTTGGGCAAGTCACTTAACTTCTCTGAGCCTCAGGTACCTCATCTGTAAAATGGGGATTAAGACTGTGAGCCTCACGTGGGATACCTTGATCACCTTGTATTCCCCCCCCCCCCGGGCTTAGAACAGTGCTCTGCACATAGTAAGCGCTTAACAAATGCCATCATTATTTATATAGAGAAGCAGCATGGCTCAGTGGAAAGAGCCCGGGATTTGGAGTCAGAGGTCATGGGTTCGAATCCCGACTCCGCCAACGTGCCTGCTGTGTGACCTTGGGCAAGTCACTTAACTTCTCGGAGCCTCAGTTCCCTCATCTGTAAAATGGGGATGATGACTGTGAGCCCCACGCCGGCAACCTGATCACCTTGTATCCCTCCCCCAGCGCTTAGAACAGTGCCTTGGACATAGCAAGCGCTTAACAAATGCCATTATTGTTATTAGTATTATTACTTCCCTGTAGCCATCCCAAGGCCCGCGTCCTCCCCGACCCCAGGGGCAGGAGTCCCAACCCTCCAGCATATTGGCTGCTGCTCCCTGAGCCTCCCGGGCCCCTCTACGATGCTTTCCCGTGTCCTACATCTATCCGGGGTCCACAGCATGAGCTCCTCCCCGTGTCCTTCTCTCCCAGGTACACCTGCTCGCTTCCCTTCTCCTCAAAATGGCCAAGGGTAGCAATAGAAATTGCTTCCCTTGTCCTCCCCAGGGTTGGGCCCCTGGGGCAGAGGTATGAGCCATGGACAGTTTCTACTCATTCATTCAATCGTATTTATTGAGCACTTACTGTGCAGAGCACTGTACTAAGCACTTGGGACGTACAAGTTGGCAACATATAGAGACGGTCCCTACCAAACAGCGGGCTCACAGTCTAGAATGGGGAGACAGACAACAAAACATATTAACAAAATAAACTAAATAGAATAGCAAATATGTACAAGTAAAATAAATAGAGTAATAAATATGTACAAACACATATACAGGTGCTGTGGGGAGGGGAAGGAGGTAGGGCGGGGATGGGGAGGGGGGGAGGAAGAGGGAGCTCAGTCTGGGAAGGCCTCCAGGAGGAGGTGAGCACTCAGTAGGGCTTTGAAGGGAGGAAGAGAGCTAGCTTGGCAGATGTGCGGAGGGAGGGCATTCCAGGCCAGGGGGAGGACGTGGGCCAGGGGTTGACGGTGGAACAGGCGAGAACGAGGCATAGTGAGGAAGTTAGCGGCAGAGGAGCAGAGGATGCAGGCTGGACTATGGAAGGAAAGTAGGGAGTTGAGGTAGGAGGGGGCGAGGTGATGGAGAGCCTTGAAGCCGAGAGTGAGGAGATTTTGCCTGATGCATAGGTTGATTGGTAGCCACTGGAGAATTTTTAGGAGGGGAGAAACATGCCCAGAGCGTTTCTGCACAAAGATGATCCTGGCAGCGGCATGAAGTATATATTGAAGTGGGGAGAGACAGGAGGCTGGGAGATCAGAGAGGAGGTGATGCAGTAATCTAGTCGGGATAGGATGAGAGATTGAACCAGCAGGGTAGCGGTTTGGATGCTGATGGGTAAATTTAGAAACTCTTGCACATTAAGTATAGGCCTCGATTTGGCAACGGCTAGACCCACCTGTCCGCTGGACGACCTCGACCGGGCTTGGCAAACAACCAATTGCCAAACAAAGGAGAAGAAAAACAACTTATCTCTGTACTCTGGAAACGGGCCATTTCTTGCAGTACAGAAACATCTTGAATAAACACATCTTCCCAGTGTCACCTGGCCAGTCGCCCGGGAACTTGCGCAATTGGCAAAATGCCTTCTTAGTTTGCAAAGGATTTATTAAGGCTCGTACGTTGGAGCTAACTCGGAATCTCACCCATGGAGAGAATGCTCTGCCTGGGACCTTCCCATT
This sequence comes from Tachyglossus aculeatus, assembly GCF_015852505.1. Classification (NCBI taxonomy): domain Eukaryota; kingdom Metazoa; phylum Chordata; class Mammalia; order Monotremata; family Tachyglossidae; genus Tachyglossus; species Tachyglossus aculeatus. Next base: position 1,445,717 of record NW_024044843.1, on the reverse strand, counting down.
CGGGACCCTGAAAGCTGAAATCCGGGATTCCCCAGCATGAAACTTCAGGAGTTGGTGTTTCCCCCGAATTGGTGATGTAACCCCCTTTTTTGAGTGTGTGTTTGTTCGTTTCCTTCTTTCGTATTCCCTTCCTTCTATTAAAATTGTAACGATACACTTATATTGCTATGTGTCTGCACTTCTTTCTCTGAAAAAAAGGGGCTTGGATTATAGTCGCTAGTCTGAACCTTATTCGTTGGTTAACTGAATAAATATTTCGTTAACCGAACATTTTGGCATAGTCGGCCAGGAGCCGTGATACATCATGCCTTTTTTTCAAGAAAGTAACGCAAATGCCACCAGAGGAGGATATCCCAGGATGGGAGAGTATACCATACCGTTCCCTCGCTAAGGCCTGTGCTAAAGGAACAGGCTCGTGTGAAGATTGGAAGGGATGAGTAAGAAATGCTGAACCTTTGCAGTTAACTGAGTGTTTGAAACGTATTCCTGTAGAAAAGGGAAAAGAGATGACAGGAGTCTGTAGAAGAGGGTGGGCTTTGTTAACTGCTTATGGAAAATGCATGAATTAAAAACTAAGGCTGTTGAAGATAAGTTGTCCTTGGAAAAAGAACTGACGGAGTTACAGAGTAGAATGTCAATGTTGCAGTGTCAAAATTTTATATTAGGTGATCAAGTGCGAAACTCTCAGACGGTGGTGGAGAAAGCTGCAGTTAGAGTGGCGCAGTTTAAATACAGGAAAAGGAAGGGCCCGGTATCAGCGCCACAGAGGAATATTTTAGTCAAAACGGCACCGCCCGCGTTCAAAAATTTAATTATGACTTTACTGTTGAGTGAGTCTGGGAAGCCTCTTTCAGAAGTATCAGATAAAATGTCTCAGGAGATATGGGAGAATGGGATCGCCAGGAGAAACCAGCCGAAGGGGTGTGGTACAATCGTGACCATGGGCGGAATGACACTTGAGGAAATAACCGTATGTCTAGAAAGGACTTGTTCACTGCCCTGTTAAAGGCAGGGGTAAGGAAGGAAACCATTGACAGTATTCCTACGTCCGAGTTGTATCAGATGTATAAGAAACAGAATCTGTCTGAGAGGAAGGAATCCAGAAAGATACAGGTAGAAAATGAACCAGATGCAGAAAAGGAGCCAGAACCTTGGGATTCCCCACTGGTGTCCCTGCCGGCTCCCAATGCCACACTATACCCCTCCCTTGAACCTTTCAAAGGGGAATAGGGGAATGGTCAAGCCCCGGTACGGGTTCAGGAGGTACGTAGGCGGGACTACAGGCCTCATAACGAATTAATAGTTTATTGGAAGAATAGATCTACTACTAAGACCAAAGCGTTAAGTGATACCGGGGCAGAGGCCTCTCTGGTATATGGGAACCCTTCTAAATTTAGAGGAACACCCATTACCATTACTGGATTGGGAGGAAAGGAAATTGAAGCTAAACAAGTAACTTTGCTTATGAAAATAGGACAATTGCCAAAAGGAGAATATTCGGTTGTTGTAGTTCCTATTCCTGAATACATAATAGGAATAGATATATTGAGAGGAATGACCTTATATCTCCCGGATGGAAAATATCAATTTGCAGTAAAAATGGTAGTTATCAAAACTGCACTAGTGGGAAAATTACGGATGCCACCAATTTCCTTGCCCCGACCCAAACAAGTGGTTACTATGAAACAGTACCATATCCCAGGAGGACAAGAGGAAATTAGTATACTATCAAGGAATATGTGGATGCCGGAGTTCTGATCCCTACTACCACTGAATGGAATAACCCAATTTGGCCTGTCCGGAAGGCGGACGGCTCTTGGAGGATGACAGTAGATTATAGACAATTTAACAAGGTCACCCCCCTATTATATGCCGCTGTTCCTGACACAGTTACTCTAATAGAAAAAATTCAGGCTTTTACGGGGCATTGGTATGCGGTAATCGATCTTGCTAATGCTTTCTTCTCCATTCCCATTGTTCAGGAAGACTGGAGACAATTTGCGTTCACATTGCAGGGAAGGCAATACGCCTTCACTAGGTTACCCCAAGGGTATTTACATAGCCCTACAATATGCCATAGAATTGTGGCAGAACATTTAGATGAGATATATTTTCAAGATTTGCAAATAATACATTATATAGATGATATAATGATACAGGGAAAAAGTGAAGAGCTGGTAGCGGAAGGGTTACGCAGTCCCATTGATCACTTAAAAAATAAAGGGTGGGAAGTAAACCCTAGTAAGATACAAGGTCCCTCTACTTCGGTAAAGTTTTTAGGGATCTTCTGGAATCAAGGACATCGAGAAATACTACCGAAATCCCGACAGAAAGTTGTAGACTTCCCCATCCCGAGGACGAAAAAAGAGGTGCAAAAATGTATTGGACTTTTCAGATATTGGAGACAGCATATCCCGCATTTGGGGCAAATATTGAAGCCTCTGTACAGGATAACGTGTAACAAATATGAATTTCATTGGGGATCGGAAGAAGCTAAGGCTTTTGAAGAGGCTAAGGCGGCTATACAAACGGCTTTAGATTTATGGCCGATGAAGGAAGGTCCAGTGGAACTTCAAGTATCAATTCAAGGGGAATATGCTGCGTGGAGTTTATGGAAGACACAAGATGGAAGAAACGTACCTTTGGGATTCTGGTCTAGAAAGTTCCACCCTGCAGGGGAAAATTATACCCCCTTTGAAAAGCAATTGTTGGCCTCTTATTGGGCACTAGTTGACACTGAACATTTAACCCTTAATCATGAAATATGGATGAGACCCCAGATCCCCATTATGGGATGGATATTGGGGACCCCGGCCTCAAATAAGATAGGACACGCCCAAGAATCCAGTATCATTAAATAGAAATGGTATTTGCAGAATGGGATGAAAGCTGGGAAGTCAGGAATATCCTCTCTACATGAAAAATTATTTGATACCCCCACCGATGAGGACAATTCAGACATCCCCTTGTCTTCGGTGGGCTCCCCCGGGGAACCGTCTATTAAATGGAATTCTGGTTTTGACTCACTAACCCCCGAACAAAAGAAGCATGCTTGATTCACTGATGGGTCTGCCAGGTATATTGGACAGACTCGGCATTGGAAAGCGGTGGCATATAACCAAATTACCAAAGTGGTCTTGGAAAGTGTAGGAAAAGGGGGAAGCAGTCAGTGGGCTGAACTAGCCACGGTTTCCCAGGCCCTAAGATAAGACAGAGGGGGGGCAGTGCCACCTATTTACGGACTCTTGGGCAGTAGCAAATGGACTAACTACATGGATGCCCATATGGGAGAATAAAGGATGGGAAATCTGCGGTAAAGAAATATGGGGAAAAGAAATGTGGATCAGCATTTGGGAGACATAAAAGAATACTAACATCTCAGTTTTTCATGTAGATGCCCATGCTGCTGTGAACACCCTGGAACGTGAGTATAATGCTTATGCGGATGGTCTTGCCCGGATAGCTACCATCCCTCAAGAGTCAGTACTGCCACGGGACGACGAAAAAAGTTTTGCAAAACGGGTACACCTCAAGGCAGGACATTTAGGTCCACAAGCCACTCAAAGTCCTCCGTCGAACGATGGAAAGTGAACTGGGTCATCCCTTTTGGAATCAGCTTGATGGGAGTCGGTCTGGCCTGGACTCCAGGAACACAATTAGCCCTTGGTACCGAAATGATCCGACTGGGATGGGTCAATGCCAAGGCAACCAGAACTCAAGACAACTTTACGTGTATTACAAATCAACCTTGTTATATACTGAATATTACTTTCAGTACGAACGTTACATATTGAAGGGGATACTCCCGATTGTATGGCCGACATTTTGTGAAAGGACTAAAGTACAACATGACTGTGCAAACTGAGGACTCCATAAATGTTACATGCTGTATGTATAACGACTCTATAATACTACCTTCTCCTTCTCTCCGAAACGATATCTTGGCTTTAAAAGAGGAATGTAGCATGAGTAACGGTAACAGCACCATTACCCGATACCAGGGCTCTAACTTTACTATTAGTGTGGATCGTGACGCCACACTGTTTTGTTTTAACACCACCACCATAACTAAGAGGACTTGGTGGGCAGACTACGTTAGGTTATTGACCGATATTACCCCCATTTCACAAGAATTAATTATCGTTCGAGTACCTGGAAGTTGTCAGAATGTGACGTTTAACACCCAGGAAAACTTGCTAAATTTTAACATAACTTTTCCCTCCTGGAAACCTTGTAACAGGCGGAGGAGATCATGGTTTGATACTCTCCTTGGTGGGGGGGGCAGGAACAGGTTTGGGTATAGTAAATTCAGTAGACCTTGAGACCCTGGCCAACAGACTGCGCAGTGCTGGCCACGATGTCTCTTAGGCTCTCACAATAAATGCTCAATGGTTACCCACAACGATCTGCCCCACCAACGTACCTTAAACTTCCAAGGACAATTTCTACAGTTGTTTAATGCTTCAACGTTAGCTTCTCTCAACATAGACACTAATTTTTCTAAGCTATTTAATTGGACAAAGTGTTCATTGGAGAATATCTATAGCTTGATACAAAAAGAACGGATTCAAAGAATGTTATCGGCTGGAACCCCGGACATTTGGAGACAAATTCTTTCTCGTTACATTCCTCGAGATAACTGGATATCCAATAGAATTGTGACGCAATGCACTGAGGACATCTGTACGGGGACAATTACTCACTTTAAGGTTAGCTCTGCTATGATCATGTGTAATTATCATGTCATTCCTTTTGTCCTGTCTTCGTATTTCGTTTTGCCCCAGTTGAATGGTGAATATATAGACCAATGTAACAATACTCATATATTGCGGGAATGTACCTCTTGCCTCTAAGGGATGGTATATGGAATGGCCACACGACAGATGGAACCCTGTTTGTTAAACCATTCCTCTAATTTATGTACCTTAACTCTCTATCCACAAACTAACTTCTCTATGTTATATGAGGTATCCCCTCAGCATATATGCATTACCTCTAGTAATAGTACTGATTTGGAATCTGTCGGGAAGGCTTCCCCTTTCTCCGGTTGCCTACGAAATATTAGTTTTCTTCACTGGCAGGGTGATGATTTTTACATTGCCCCTGTACAGGTGAATGATATAAACCTCACTTGGATCCCGAAACCCCTCCCGTTACCCAATACCTATGTATCTATCGAACCCCTAGTGGCCATCCTGAATGCGTCAAAGTTACTAAGCCAATTGCTTATTAAAAATCAAAGAGCTCTTAATGAACATCGCATACAAACTCATATAGTTGCTGGAAAACTGATAGACGCATCTCATGTAATAGGAACAGATACAGATCGTCATTGGTACGATTTCTTCTTTAAATCAGTGACTGCGCAAAAATATTTTAATGCTCTGGTTACCCCTTGGCTAATATTTGCCTGCATTTTCATGATTTTATGTTTATGCAATTGTTATATGTTTTGTAGGATAAAAATGTTGTATACTAACTTTACTCCCAAGTTATTAACGGCCTATACTGCTAATGTGCCTGATTTTGAGGTCGAATGATGGGTAAATTTAGAAACTCTTGCACATTAAGTATAGGCCTCGATTTGGCAACGGCTAGACCCACCTGTCCGCTGGGCGACCTCGACCGGGCTTGGCAAACAACCAATTGCAAAACAAAGGAGAAGAAAAACAACTTATCTCTGTACTCTGGAAACGGGCCATTTCTTGCAGTACAGAAACATCTTGAATAAACACATCATCCCAGTGTCACCTGGCCAGTCGCCCGGGAACTTGCACAACTGGCAAAATGCCTTCTTTGTTTGTAAAGGGTTTATTAAGGCTCGTAAGTTGGAGCTAACTCGGAATCTCACCCATGGAAAGGACGCTCTGCCTGGTACCTTCCCATTCGGGACCCTGAAAACTGAAATCCGAGATTCCCCAGCGTGAAACTTCAGGAATTGGTGTTTCCCCCGAATTGGTGATGTAACCCCTTTTTTGTGTGTGTTTGTTCATTTCCTTCTATCGTATTCCCTTCCTTCTATTAAAATTGTAATGATACACTTATATTGTTATGTGTTTTTACTTCTTTCTCTGAAAAAAGGGGCTTGGATTATAGTCGCGGGTCTGAACCTTATTCGTTGGTTAACTGAATAAATATTTCGTTAACCTAATAGATGCAGAGGAAGGGGCGGATCTTGCCGATGGTGCGGGGGTGAGACCGCCAGGTTTTGGTGACAGATTGGATGTGAGGGGTGAACGAGAGAGCAGAGTCGAAGATGACACCAGGTTTGCGGGTTTGTGAGACGGGAAGGATGGTAGTGCCCTCTACAGTGTTGGGAAAGTCAGGGAGAGGGAAGGGTTTGGGAGGGAAGATAAGTAGTTCATTCTTGGACATTTTGAGTTTTAGATGGTGGGCAGACATCCAGATGGAGATGTCTTGAAGGCAGGAGGAGACACGAGCCTGAAGAGAGGGAGAGAGAGCCGGGGCAGCGATGTAGATTTCGGTGTTATCAGCGTAGAGATGATAGTTGAAGTCATGGGAGCGAATGAGTTCACTAAGACAGTGAGTGTAGATAGAGAACAGATGGGGACCTAGAACTGACCCTTGAGGGACCCCTACAGTAAGGGGTTTCTAACAGGGAGCCCCATGTGTAGAGCGTTTGCTGCTCTTGTGGGCAGGGAATGTGTACTGTGTGTTGCTGTATTGTATTTTCCCAAGCACTTAGTACAGTGCTTTGAGCACAGTAAGTAATCAATAAATATGATTGATTGAAGGAATGAATGAACGAGTGAATGAATGAATGCTGCGGGGCATCCCCCGACCACCATGGTGCTTTTCCCCCAACTTCTGTCCCCTCCCTGGCTCCAAACCGTGGTCTGGGGTGAGCTCTGTCGGGTGGGAAAGGGATTCAAGCTGTGTTGTTGCCCCTGCCATCCTGCTGACTCCGCCCCTCTGCCTTCCCCCGTCTCCTCTCGCTTACAGCACCTGCCGAAGGCCTGACCTGCCACCGGGCCACCGTGGCTCTGCAGTGTTTCCACAGGGTTCGGTGGGGGGGGGTGGCTGTCCCCATGCCCTATTGTAGCACCTCCCACCCCTTTCCAGTCCTGGAGTCCAGAATCGCCACCCCTTTCCTCCCCCACCTCCCACCACACATCCACACCCCAAAACCCAGATGCCTTGGTGTGTCCCCCAGCCTCAGTCCATGGCAGCTCCTAAAGTTGCCGCTGCCAGGCACCTCCAACCCCTGCCATATCATAGTTTGGGACTGATCCTAGAACCCTGTGTTTCCCCAATGCCTTGGTAATTTGGGGGGTGCCCCCTGCTCCCTGTCCCCACAGGCCACATAGCTCTAAGATGGCAGACCGGGCCACAAGGTTGGAGGTCAATGGAATCACTGGAGGACAGATTGAGAGGGAGGAACAGGGACCTTTGAAGAACAAGGGTATTGTTATGTCACGCTCTCCCAATCGCTTAGTATAGTGCTCTGCACATACTACGTGCTCAATAAATATAATTGAATGAATGAATGAGGGATGCCAACTTCTGATCAACTTTTAATGAGAAGCCATGGAACCCGACAGACAGCGTGGGGCACTGATGAGTGTTCTCTCCTGTGCGAGGGAGCATCTTCTGCAGGGTCAAAGGGAGCTACCTCTGTCAGCCAGGGTCGGGCTTATGTAAATGAGAGGGAATTTAACACAACCCCATACGTGTAAGCAGCCCATTGCTCAGGTGCTCAGTATGTGGACGTGGACCGCTCAGTGCCTGGACCAGGGTTTGTGTGCTGAGCCCTCCCGGGAGGGAATGGGATTAAAGGTGCCTGACTTGGAATGAATTGGGGTCTCTGTGTTCTCTATGCTACACATCACCGGGCGTGGTAGCATTAATAGTATCCATTAAGTACTTACTGGATACAGAACACTGTTAAGCACTGGGAAATACACTGTTGGGCATTAAACATGGTCTCTCTTTCTCATGGAGCTAACAATCTAAAGGTCTAAGTGAGGAGAAGTGCCTGAAGTTAGACACATCAGGAATAATGAAATAAGAAAACACAATGCAGAAAAATACGCAAAATAAAATCAAAATCAGATGTTTCAGATGTTTCACCCCCACCAGCTCTTCCGTATATTCAACTCCCTTCTCAGGCCCCCGGTTCCTCCCCCTCCTCCTTCCCTCACCCCCAACGATCTGGCCTCCTACTTCACTGACAAAATTAAATCCATCAGGTCCGACCTCCCCAAAGTCACTTCCCCCACTTCTCCAACCCCCCGGATCTCAACACTCTCTGCTACTCTCCCATCCTTCCCAGCAGTATCCTGAGAGGAGCTCTCATCCCTGCTGTCAAGTGCTACTCCGGCCACCTGTGCTTCTGACCCCATTCCCTCTCATCTCATGAAATCTCTCGCTCTATCCCTTCTCCCCTCCTTAACTTCCATCTTCAACCGCTCACTCTCCACTGGTTCCTTCCCCTCTGCCTTCAAACATGCCCCTGTCTCTCCCATCCTAAAAAATCCCTCTCTTGACCCCACCTCACCTTCTAGTTATCACCCCGTATCCCTCCTACCATTCCTTTCCAAACTACTTGAACGAGTTGTCTACACGCGCTGCCTCGAATTCCTCAACAACAGCACTCTCCTCGACCCCCTCCAGTCTGGATTCCGTCCCCTACATTCCACGGAAACTGCCCTCTCAAAGGTCACCAATGATCTCCTGCTTGCCAAATCCAACGGCTCATACTCTGTCCTAATCCTCCTCGACCTCTCAGCTGCCTTCGACACTGTGGACCACCCCCTTCTCCTCAACATGCTATCTGCCCTTGGCTTCACAGACTCCGTCCTCTCCTGGTTCTCCTCTTATCTCTCCGTTCGTGCATTCTCAGTCTCTTTTGCAGGCTCCTCTTCCCCCTCCCATCCCCTTACTGTGGGGGTTCTCAAGGTTCAGTGCTTGGTCCCCTTCTGTTCTCGATCTACACGCACTCCCTCGGTGACCTCATTCGCTCCCACGGCTTCAACTATCATCTCTACGCTGATTGACACCCAGATCTACATCTCTGCCCCTGCTCTCTCCCCCTCTCTCCAGGCTCGCATCTCCTGTGCCTTCAGGACATCTCCATCTGGATGTCTGCCCGACACCTGAAACTCAACATGTCCAAGACTGAACTCCTTGTCTTCTCTCCCAAACCCTGCCCTCTCCTTGACTTTCCCATCTCTGTTGACGGCACTCCCATCCTTCCAGTTTCACAAGCCCGCAACCTTGGTGTCATCCTCGACTCCGCTCTCTCGTTCACCCCTCACATCCAAGCTGTCACCAAAACCTGCCGGTCTCAGCTTCGCAACATTGCCAAGATCCGCCCTTTCCTCTCCATCCACACCGCTACCCTTCTCATTCAAGCTCTCATCCTATCACGTCTGGACTACTGCATTAGCCTTCTCTCTGATTTCCCATCCTCGTGTCTCTCCCCACTTCAATCCATACTTCATGCTGCTGCCCGGATTGTCTTTGTCCAGAAACGCTCTGGGCATGTTACTCCCTTCCTCAAAAATCTCCAGTGGCTACCAATCAATCTGCACATCAGGCAGAAACTCCTCACCCTCGGCTTCAAGGCTCTCCATCACCTCGCCCCCTCCTACCCCACCTCCCTTCTCTCCTTCTACAGCCCAGCCCGCACCCTCTGCTCCTCTGCCGCTAATCTCCTCACCGTACCTCGTTCTCGCCTGTCCCGCCATCGACCCCCGGCCCACGTCATCCCCCGGGCCTGAAATGCCCTCCCTCTTCCCATTCGCCAAGCTAGCTCTCTTCCTCCCTTCAAGGCCCTACTGAGAGCTCACCTCCTCCAGGAGGCCTTCCCAGACTGAGCCCCTTCCTTCCTCTCCCCCTCGTCCCCCTCTCCATCCCCCATCTTACCTCCTTCCCTTCCCCACATCACCTGTATATATGTATATATGTTTGTACATATTTATTACTCTATTTATTTATTTATTTATTTTACTTGTACATATCTATTCTATTTATTTTATTTTGTTAGTATGTTTGGTTTTGTTCTCTGTCTCCCCCTTTTAGACTGTGAGCCCACTGTTGGGTAGGGACTGTCTCTATATGTTGCCAACTTGTACTTCCCAAGCGCTTAGTATAGTGCTCTGCACACAGTAAGCGCTCAATAAATACGACTGATTGATTGATTGATTGAGGAAGTCACGACTTCTATGGGCCTCAGTTCTGTAAAAATGGGGATCGAGACTGTGAGCCCCATGTGGGACGGGGACTGTGTCCAACCAGATTAACTTGTGCCTACCCCAGTGCTTAGAACAGTTCTTGATACAAAGTAAGTGCTTAACAAATATCATTATTATTATTATAATTATTATTGTTATTATTATTATTTGCTATAATAGTTGAAGAACAGAAGAGTAATTGAGTAGGTTTTAGCTGTAGGATAGAAGGGGACCCCTTCTAGACTGTGAGCCCGCTGCTGGGTAGGGACCGTCTCTATATGTTGCCAACTTGTACTTCCCAATTGCTTAGTACAGTGCTCTGCACACAGTAAGTGCTCAATAAATACGATTGAGTGAATGAATGACTGAATGACCCAGAACTGAGCCTTGAGGGACTCCAACAGTTAGTGGGTGGGAGTCAGAGGAGGAACCTGTGATAGAGATTAAGAATGGGAAGCAAGAGAGATAGGAGGAAGACTGGGGAAGATGGTATTATTGAAGCCAATTTTAGATAATATTTCCAGGGGAAAAGGGTAGTCCACAGTGTCAGAGGCGCCTGAGAGGTCAAGGAGGAGTAGGATGGAGTAGAGGCCATTGGATTTGGCAAATAAGAGGTAATTTTCAAACCGTAACTTCTCATCTTCCACACAAACTCTACCCTTCCTCCCTTCTTGGAAAGAGCACGGGCTTTGAAGTCAGATGTAGTGGCTTCAAATCCCGGCTCCGCCACTTGTCAGCTGTGTGACTTTGGGAAAGTCACTTAACTTCTCTGGGCCTCAGTTCCCTCATCTGTAAAATGGGGATGAAGACTGTGAGCCCCACGTGGGACAACCTGATTACCTTGTATCTACCCCAGCGTTTAGAACAGTGCTTGGCACATAGTAAGCACTTAAATACCAGCATTATTATTATTATTATCTTGAGAAGCAGCGTGGCTCAGTGGAAAGAGCAGGGGCTTTGGAGTCAGAGGTCATAGGTTCAAATCCCAGCCCTGCCAGTTGTCAACTGTGTGACTTTGGGCAAGTCACTTCACTTTTCTGTGCCTCAGTTACCTCATCTGTAAAATGGGGATTAATAATAATGATGGCATTTATTAAATGCTTACTATGTGCAAAACACTGTTCTAAGCACTGGGGAGGTTATAAGGTGACCAGGTTGTCCCGCAGTGGGCTCACAGTCTTAATCCCCATTTTACAGATGAGGTAACTGAGGCACATAGAAGTTAAGTGGCTTACCCAAGGTCACAGAGCTGACAAGTGATGGAGCCAGGATTCGAACCCATGACCTCTGACTCCCAATCCCATGCTCTTTCCACTGAGCCATGCTGCTTCTCTGATTAAGAGAGTGAGCTCCACGTGGGACAACCTGATCACCTGGTAACCTCCCCAGTGCTTAGAGCAGGGCTTTTCACATAGTAAGAACTTAATAAATACTATTATTATTACTATTATTATCTCATGAGGCCATAAACTAGGCAGTATATTCAATCTGTCACCAAATCCTTCACAACACTTATCCTACCCTTCCTTGACTAATGCATCAATCAATAAATCATATTTTTTGAGCACTTACTGTGTGCAGAGCATTGTATGAATTGCTTGGGAGAGTGCAACATGAGAAAGTTGGTAGATACATTCCCTGACAACAACAAGCTTGTAGTCAAGGGTGGGACAAACATTAACATAAATAAATAAATGAGAGATATGCACATAAGTGCTGTGGGGCTGAGGGAGGAAAGAATAAAGGGTGCAATTTCAAGTGCAAATGTGACTCAGAAGGGAGTGGGAGAAGAGGAAATGAAGGCTTAGTCAGGGAAGGCCTCATGGAGATGTGCTGTTAATAGGCTTCGAAGGTGGGGAGAGTGATCATCTGTCCATATGAAGAGGGAGGGAGTCCCAGGCCAGAGGCAGGACAAGAGTGAGAGGTCAGTGGTGAGACAGATGAAATCAAGGTACATTCATTCATTCATTCAATCGTTTTTATTGAGTGCTTGAGATGTGCAAAGCACTGTACTAAGCGCTTGGGGGAGAACAATAGCACAGTAAACAGACACATTCCCTGCTTGCCACAACCTTACAGTCTAGAGGATGCGCTTACACTCTAGAGGACAAGCTTACAGTCTAGAGCATGGGCTTGGGAGCCAGAGGACATGGGTTCCAATTCCGGCTCCCTGGCTTGTCTGCTGTGCGACCTTGGGCAAGTCACTTAACTTCTCTGTGCCCCAATACCCTCATCTGTGAAATGGGGATTAAGAACTGTGAGCCCCACGGGGGACAACCTGATTACCTTGTATTTACCCCAGTGCTTAGAACAGTGCTTGGCACATAACAAGTGCTTAACAAATACCATCATTATTATTATTATTTCCTCCTGCCTTCAAGTCATCTCTACTTGGATTTCCCACCAACACATATGAGAAGCAGCATGGCTTGGTGGCAAGAGCCCAGGCTTGGGAGTCAGAGGTCATGGGTTCTAATCCTCGCTCCAGCACTTGTCTGCTGTGTGACTTTGGGCAAGTCACTTAATTTCTCTGTGCCTCAGTGACCTCATCTGTAAAATGGGGATGAAGACTGTGAGCCCCACGTGGGGCATCCTGACTACCTTGTATCTTCCCCAGTGCTTAGAACAGTGTTTGGCATGAGTAAGTGCTTAACAAATACCAACATTATTATTATTATTATTTTTATATTTTGAACCTAACATGTTCAAAACAGTATTCTACAGTGTGAGCCCGTTGTTGGGTAGGGACCGTCTCTATACGTTGCCGACTTGTACTTCCCAAGCGCTTAGTACAGTGCTCTGCATACAGTAAGTGCTCAATAAATATGAATGAATGAATGAATGAAAGGAAACAGAACTCCTTCATCTTCCCACCGAAACCCTGTCTTCTCCCTGTCTTTCCCGTAACTGTATCCCACATCACCATCCTTCCTAACTCACACTGTACACAGTAAGCTCTCAGTAAATACCATTGATTGATTGACTCCCAAGCCCTGAATACAGTGTTCTCTGGAGAGTAAGCACTAATTCCTTTTGACGGATTGGGGCTCAGGCCTCTCATGCGGCCCCACTTCTGGCCCTGCTCCCGGACGGCCGCACCCACCCGGGGGATCCGCTGGCACTGGGCTGAGCCCGGACAGTTGCGGGAGGAGAGAGTGGGGGTGCTGGGCAGGCGATGGTTGGGACCAAGCTGACCCTCCCTCCGTCCTCCCCCTAACCGCAAGGTGCTTCCCCGGTGCGGATGGGCCGGTTTGCTGGGAAAGTTGTGGAAGGAGACCGGGGCCTCCTCGGAGTTCCCTCAGGGGAGACAAATCGAAATCTCCCTCCTGCTCTTTTCCCACTGAATCCCCGGCTGGCCTATAAACCAAGGTATAGTGAGTAGGTTGGCATTAGAGGAGTGAAGTGTGCAAACAGGGTTGTAGTAGGAACTCAGGGAGGTACGGTAGAAGGAAGCAAGGTGACTGAGTGCTTTAAAGATGATGGAAAGCAGTTTCTGTTTGATGTGGAAGTGGATAGGTAACCACTGAAGGATCTTGAGGAGTGGGGAAACATGGACTGAATGTTTTTGTAGATAAAAGATCTGGGCAGCAGAGTGAAGTATGGAGTGCAGTGGAGAGAGCCAGGAGGCAGGGAGGTCAGAGAGGAGGCCGGTGCAGCAGTCAAGGTGGGATGAGATAAGTGCTTGTTCAGAGTGGAAGCCGTTTGGATGGAGGGGAAAGGGCAGATTTTAGCTATGCTGTGTACTAGGCACTGACCGGATTTGTTGATGGATTCACTTTGTGGGTTGAATGAGGGAGATGAGTTGAGGATAATGCCAAGGTTACAGCCTTGTGAGACAGGGAGGATGGTGGTGTCTCCAGTGGCAGGAAAGTCAGGGAGAGGACAGGGTATGGATGGGAAGATAAGAAGTTATTTTGGGGGTGTTAGATTTGAGGTGTCTGATTGACATCCAAGTAGAGATTCATTCTGTCATATTTAATGAGCACTTACTGTGTGCACAGCACTGTACTAAGCGCTTGGCACTGTACAGATGTCCTGAGGTCAGGAGGAAATGAGAGATCCTCACTGATGATCAGCCACATCAGCCTTCTTGCTGTCCTCCGTGCCTCCTATCTCTCCACACACAGCATTTTGTTTTTCACTCTGCTGCCTGGATCATTTTTCTACAGAAATGTTCAGTCCATCTTTCCCCACTCCTCAAGCACCTCCCGTGCTTTCCCATCCACTTCTGCATCAGTCACAAACTCCTTACCATTAGCTTGGAAGCACTCAATCATTTTGACCTCAGCTATCTTACTTTGATTTCCTAATACATCCCAGCATGCTCACGTCACTCTTCAAATGCCAACCTACTCATTCTACCTCAATATAGTCTGTTTTGCCACCAACCCCTTGCCCATGTGCTCCTCTGGCCTGGAACTCCCTCCCCCTCCATATACAATGGACCATTAACTTTATCCACCTTTGAAGCCTTAATAAAATGTCATCTCCTGCAAGAGCCCTTCTCCAACTAAGACATTATTCCCCCTACCCCTTCTCCCTTCTGGGTCACCCTTGCACTTGGATTTGTACACTTCAAGAACTTTATATTCACACCTCGCCCAACACCACAGCATTTATGTACATGTCCAGATTTATTTTAATGTCTGTCTCCTTCACTAGACTGTAAGCTCCTTGCTAGAAGGGAATATCCAACCTTTGATTCACAGACTCCATCCTCTCCTGGTTCTCTTCTTATCTCTCCGGCCATTCATTCTCAGTCTCTTTTGCAGGCTTCTCCTCCCCCTCCCATCCCCTTACTGTAGGGGTTCGTGAAGGGTCTACCAATCAACCAATCAACCTACGCATCAGGCAAAAACTCCGCACCCTCGGCTTCCAGGCTCTCCATCACCTCGTCCCCTCCGACCTCACCTCCCTTCTCTCCTTCTACAGCCCAACCCGCACCCTCCACTCCTCTGCCGCTAATCTCCTCACCGCACCTCGTTCTCGTCTGTCCCGTCATCGACCCCCGGCCCACTTCATCCCCCCTGGCCTGGAATGCCCTCCCTCCGCACATCTTCCGCACATCTTCCTCCCTTCAAAGCCCTACTGAGAGCTCACCTTCTCCAGGAGGCCTTCTCAGACTGAACCCCCTCCTTCCTCTCCCCCTCCCCCATCTCCCCTCCTTACCTCCTTCCCCTCACCACAGCACCTGTATATATGTATATATGTTTGTACGTATTTATTACTCTATTTATTTATTTATTTTATTTGTACATACTTATTCTAGTTAGTTTATTTTGTTAATATGTTTTGTTTTGTTCTCTGTCTCCCCCTTCTAGACTGTGAGCCCACTGTTAGGTAGGGACCGTCTCTATATGTTGCCAACTTGTACTTCCCAAGCTCTTTGTACAGTGTTCTGCACACAGTAAGCGCTCAATAAATACGATTGAATGAATGAACATGTCTGCCAATTCTGCTATATGGTACTCTTCTGAGCCCTTAGTAAAGTGTTATGCACACAATAAGACAACAACAAATACTACTAATTGACTAATTGGTTGATTGCTAAATCTTGGAGGAAGCAGTTTCCCCGGAAGGAAGAGAGCTCAAGTCAGATTGCAAGGGTTCAAAGAGAGAATTGGAAAAGAGGAAGTAGAGGCATTTGGTGTAAACAAGTGGCCTAAGGGGCTTGGAAAGGAAAGTTAGGAGGGAGAGCGGGTGGTGGTGTATTAGGTGCATTATGAGAAGCAGCGTGCCTCAGTGGAAAGAGCGCGGGCTTGGGAGTCAGTGGTCATGGGTTCGAATCCCGCCTCCTTCACATGTCTGCTGTGTGACCTTGGGCAAGTCGCTTAACTTCTCTGTGCCTCAGTTCCCTCATCTGTAAAATGGGGATTAAGACTATGAGCCCCACACGGGACAACCTCATCTCCTTGTGTTCCCCCCAGCGCTTAGAACAGTGCTTTTCACATAGTAAGCGGTTAACAAATACCAACATTAGTATTATTAGTATTAGGGCCAGGGGAGGGTGTTTTTAGGATAGTGGAGACATGAGTATGTATGAAACCAGTGGGGAAGGACCCATCCTATACCAGCTCCACTACGTACCTGCTGTGTGACCTTGGGCAAGTCACTTCACTTCTCTGTACCTCGATTACCTCATCTGTAAAACAGGGATTGAGACTGTGAGCCCCATGTGGGACAGGGACCTTGTCCAACCTGTCTTGCTTGTATCGACCCCAGTGCTTAGAACAGTGGCTGGCACATAGTAAGCACTTAACAAATACTATAATTATTATTTTTAGTGAACAGTTGAAGATGGCAGTCAAGATGGGAAGAAGGGGTATTTTAATAAGGTGCTACAGAATTGGGTCATAGACTTGGGTCAAATGGGGATGAAGACTGTAAGCCCCATGCAGGACATGGACTGTGTGTAACCTGATTAGCTTGCATCTACCCCAATGCTTGGCACAGTGCCTGGCACATAGTAAGTGCTTAATGAAAACCATAAAAAAGGAACAAGAGTCATTACTGCTAACACCCTGCATGACCATCCCAAGCCTCAGTCACAACCATCCACACGTTCTACCCGCTGCCCCAGTGGCCATGTTGTTGCAGCCTCCTGCCTCTGCTGGGGCACAGTTCTGCACATAGTAAGTGCTCAATAAATATGACTGAATGAATGAATGGAACCTTGGGCAAGTCATGTAAGCAGAGTGACCTAGTGCCTAGTAGTCAGAAAGACCTGGTTTCTAATCTTGGATCCACCAAGTCATTTCACTTCTGTGTGCTTCAGTTCCCTCAGCTGTAAAATGGGGATTAATATTGTGAGCCCCATGTGGGACATGGACTGTGTCCAACTCGATTAGTTGTATCTACCCCAGTGTTTAATATAGTGCCTGGCACATAATAAATGCTTAAAAATACTAACATTATTATTATTATTATTATTATTATTATTATTATTATTATTTTATTTAAATCACTTAATATTTTGTTGCTCCTGCTTCCTGAACTGTAAAAGGGGATTGGAAACCTATTCTTCCTCCTGCCTAGACTGTAAACCCAATGTGGGATAATGAGCCCAACCTGATTATTTTATATCTACCCCAATGCTTATTCTGGTGTTTGACTCATAGTAAGCATTAATTATTATGATTGTTATCATCATCATCATCTTAAAAAAGCTCTCACCCCTTCCCTCTTTCCCTCCTTAACAGGCATCTTCAACTGTTCACTCTCCAATGGCTTCTTTCCCACTGCTTTCAAACATGTCTATGTCTCCCCCATTCTAAAAAAAAACCCTCCCCCTCCTCCCCCTCCCCATCCCCCCTGCCTTACCTCCTTCCCCTCCCCACAGCACCTGTATATATGTATATATGTTTGTACATATTTATTACTCTATTTATTTATTTATTTTACCTGTACATATTTATTCTATTTATTTTATTTTGTCAATATGTTTTGTTTTGTTGTCTGTCTCCCCCTTCTAGACTGTGAACCCGCTGTTGTAGGGACCATCTCTATATGTTGCCAACTTGTACTTCCCAAGCGCTTAGTACAGTGCTCTGCACACAGTAAGTACTCAATAAATACGATTGAATGAATGAATGAATGAATGAATGAATGAATGAATGACCCCCTTCTATTCTCCATCTACACTTATTCCCTTGGAGAACTTCAACAACCATCTCTAGGCAGATGATACCAAATCTCTTCCTCTGATCTCTTTCCCTTTCTCCAGGCTCGGGTCTCCTCCTGCCTTCAGGACATCTCTACTTGGATGTCCTCCAGCCACCTCAAACTTAACATGTCCAAAACAGAGCTCTTTAGCTTCCCTCCCAAATCCTATCCTCTCCCGAACTTCCCCATAACTATTGACAGCACAACCATCCTTTCCGTCTCACAAACCCATAACCTTGGTGTCATCCTTGACTACTCTCTCTCATTGAATCCACATACCCAATCGGTCACCAAATCCTGTTGGTCTCACCTTCACAACATCGCTAAATTCTTCCCTTTCCTCTCTGTCCAAACTGCTAACACGTTAGTACAATCACTCATCCTATACCACCTAGATTACTACATCAGCTTCCTTTCTGACCTCCCAACCTCCTGCCTCTCCTTAGTCCAGTCCATACTTCACTCTGTTGCTCAGATTATCTTTCTACAGAAATTCTCAGGGCATGTCACCCCCCTTCTCAAAAATTTCCAGTGACTGCCTATCCACCTACATATAGAACATAAACTCCTCACTATTGCCTTTAAAGCTCTCCATCACTTTGTTCCCTCCTACCTCACCTCCCTTGTTTCCTTCTACAACTCAGCCCACACACTTCACTCCTTTGGTGCTAACCTTCTCATTGTTCCTCCATCACACCTGTCTCACCTCCGACCCCTTGCCCACATCCTTCCTCTGGCCTGGAACACCCTCCCTCCTGAAATCTGCCCGACGATCACTCCCTCCGCCCCTTCAAAACCCTGCTGAAAGCACATCTCCTCCAAGAGGTCTTAACAGACTAAGCCCCACTTTTCCTAATCTCCCATTCACTTCCACATCACCCTTAACTCACGCTCTTTGTTCTTTCCCCCCTTCCCACCCTACAGCACTTAGAGAAGCAGCATGGCATAGAGGAAAAAGCCCAGGCTTGTGAATCAGAGGTCATATGTTCTAATTCTGGCTCCACCACTTAACAGCTGTGAGACTTTGGGCAGGTCACTTAAATTCTCTGTGCAAAATGGGGATTAAGACTGACAGCCCCACGTGGAACACCCTGATTACCTTCTATCTACCCCAGTGATTAGAACAGTGCTTGGCACGTAGTAAGTGCTTAACAAATACCATCATTATTATTATTAAGTATATATTTGTAATTTAATTTATTTATATTGATGCCTGTTTACTTGTTTTGATGTCTTGATGCTTGTTAACTTGTATTAATGTCTGTCTGTACCCCCAGACTGCGAGCTCGATGTAGGCAGGGATTGTCTATCTTTTTATTGATTTACTGTACTGTCTCAAGCACTTAGTACAGTGCTCTGTACACAGTAATTATTATTATTATTATTATTATTATTATTATTATTATTATTATTTACCATTGAGTCATTTCCAATTCATAGCGACTCCATGGATAAAGGTTTTCCAGAATATCCTGTCCTGTGCCATTATCTGAAACCTTTCTAATGGTTCCTCCTTTATCATTGTTATGATCTGTACCCATGTAGCTGCTGGTCTGCCTCTTCCACTTTTTCCCTGGACTTTTTCTAGCATTAGTGTCTTCTCCAGAGAATTAGTCCTCCTGATTATGTGTCCAAAATGTGCTAATCTAAATCGAGTCATTTGGCCTTCCAAAGACTACTTTGGTTTAATTTGCTCCAAAATCCATTTGTTTGTTTTTTGGGCAGTCCATGGTATTTGCAAAAGCCTTCTCGAACAATCAATCAATCGTATTTATTGAGCGCTTACTGTGTGCAGAGCACTGTACTAAGCGCTTGGAAAGTACAAGTTGGCAACATATAGAGACAGTCCCTACCCAACAGTGGGCTCACAGTCTAGAAGTCTCCAACTCCACATTTCAAAAGAATTGATGTAAGCTCTCAATAAATATGATTGTATGATCAGAAAAAGCTCGGGCCTGAGAGTCAGAGGACCTGGGCTCTAATCCTGGCTCCTCCACTACTTTCCTGGTGTGTGGCCTTGGTCAAGTCACATAACTTCTCTGTGCCTCAGTTTCCTCAACTGTGAAATGATAAATTCAATACTTCATTCCTTCATTCATTCATTCAATCACATTTACGTGTTCTCCCTCCTATTTAGACCTTTCCCATGTCCTTTGTACTTCCCAGGGGCTTTAGACAGTGCTCTGCACACAGTAAGTGCTCAATAAATATGAATCAGTGAATGAATGTCCTCCCGCTGGTCTGAAACTCTCCCCCACCCTACTTCCCGGCCAGTTCTCCATTCTCCCCACCTTCAATGTCTTATTATGGTCACATCTCCTCCAAGAGCCCTCCCCAATTAATCCTTCTTTTCTCTGGCTTCCTCTCCCTCTGTGTTGCCTCACACTTCGATTTACACCTTTTATGCACTCCACCCTCAGTCCCATGTACTTGTGTACATATCTTTAAGTTATTTATATTAGTGTCTGTATCACTTTCTAGGCTGTGAACTCGTGTGGGCAGGGAACATGTCTACCTCCTCTGCTGTACTGTACTCTCATAAGTGCTCAATACAGTGCTGTGCACACAGTAAGGGCTCAATGACAACTACCATGGATTGACTGATAGATACTTGTAATGGAAGCTCTACCTGTAAGCTCCCTCTAGACTGTATGGTAGAGGGTCGGGAGGAGATTTAAGCCTGTGTTTGGACCAGCCCCTCTGGGAGTGTTCAAGTCTCTCTGTCCAGGAATGACATCGTTAAGGTCACACCTGGTTCACTGTCTCCTTCCCCTCTCTGATTCTCCCTCCAGTTCTCTCTTGGGCTGGGAAAGGGGTGGAGAGCATGGAGGAAGGGAGAAGAGACTGCTGAGGTCAGGGGTCCGTGGGGCTGCGGGACAGGGGAGTTTTTTTCCCAGGAAGAGGCAGGAAAGGCTTGTCACCAGGGACTGACAGGGTTTTCCCCGTCTGATGCCCCCTGCAGGTTGCCGTCCTGTGACTTTACCGATGTCTGTTATGAGGATCTGTCCTCAGTTCTCACTGGCAACCAGAAGCTGACAAACCTGGACCTGTGTGGGAATGACCTGCAGCTACAGCAAGACTCAAAACTTGCAAACTTCAACTATGAAAGGAAAAGGTAAACTCCCTTGCCCAAATCCCCGATCTCACATCCACTTTCTAGTCCAGAGAGGGAACTCCATGTATGTGGTGTGGTGTGGTGTTGTGTGGTGGGGTTGGCGGCCAGGGCTAGGTGGAGTGGGCAACCCCTGAGGGCCCAGGCCAAGGGGCTCAGCTGGGACCAAGATGGGGTTTCTCCCAGGGGATTCTGACCCTGGGGCTCCCCGTGCCCCCTGTATCTCCCCAGCTCTGGGACAGGTCCAGGTGGCAGAAGCTCGTTCCCCAGGGTCTACAGACTCTGCCCAACTGGACAGATCTCACACACAGCATTGGAACAGCTGTGTACGCAGGGCACTGCTAGGGGGCACAGCAGTCCAGGCTCTGCCCCAGGGGACAGGGCACAGACCCAGTTATACCAGCTCTCCCTGCAGGGCATTTCCAGGGGCACGGTCCGCCTGGTCTGGGAGCAGGAAATAGACGAGTACTGTTAGCTGTTCCTGCTCCTCCAGTCATCGGGGAAGACTCAATCCCAGCCCTTTCCTGTGGGCATGGACTCAACCAAGACAGACCCCTGCCCGCTGCTCCATCCTACCACCATGCCATCCCAGCCCAACTCCCGTCCTTCCCCTGTGCCACCCCAACCCCCAGGTCTCTGCAGCAGGCCATCCAACCCCCACCCACTTCCTACCCCAGCCCCATTCTTGCTCTTTTCATGCCCCCTGCTCCACCTCCACCCCCACTCTCTCTGCCTCCCTCCCTCCCTGCCCTTCCCAACGCTGCTGCCCTCCTGTCCCCCTGGGAGGTAGTCTGACGTTCTCCAGGGGTTTCTATGGTCAAATCATGGGTGGCAAAGCCCCAGGACGCTCAGGAGGAGCTCGCAGACTCCCGCTTATGTCGCTGGGTCATAAAGCCCTCCCTGTCTCTCGTTTTCTCTTGCAGTTTTTGAGGCAACACATTAGCTGTCCCCGGCGTTGCTGCACCCCCTTTCTGCCACTCCTGTATGTCTGGAGCCCAGCTGTATGCCCCCAGGTGTAAGCGGCATCAGGGCCGAGGCTGCTGCTGCCGGGAGCCTGCACACACACACAGCGGACCAACGCCCAACCCCCACCGCGTCCCAGGTCACGACCCCGAGGCTTCTCACCCAAGCCCCACCACTCTAGATCAATCAGACTGTCAACCAGTCAATCGTACTTATTAAGTGCTTACTGTGTGTAAAGCATCGTACAAAGTGCTTTATTATTACAATCAGGTGTCTTCGAGTTGTTTCCATTCATAGTGGCTCTATGGATTTATTTTCTTCAGAAAGTCCTATCTTCTGGCATAAATGTCCAAGACTGAACTCCTTGTCTTCCCTCCCAAACCCTGCCCTATCCCTGACTTTCCCATCACTGTTGACTGCACTACCAACCTTTCCATCTCACAAGCCCGCAACCTTGGTGTCATCCTCGACTCCGCTCTCTCGTTCACCCCTCACATCCAATCCACCACCAAATCCTGCCGGTCTCATCTGAGCAGGATCGCCAAGGTCCGCCCTTTCCTCTCCATCCAAACCGCTACCCTGCTCTTTCAATCTCTCATCCTATCCAGACTGGATTACTGCATCAGCCTCCTCTTCGATCTCCCATCCTCCTGTCTCTCCCCATTTCAATCCATACTTTAGGCCGCTGCCTGGATCGTCTTTGTGCAGAAACGCTCTGGGCATGTTACTCCCCTCTTCAAAAATCTCCAATGGCTACCAATCGACCTACGCATCAGGCAAAAACTCCGCACCCTCGGCTTCAAGGCTTTCCATCACCTCGCCCCCTCCTAACTCACCTCCCTTCTCTCCTTCTACAGCCCAGCCCGCACCGTCCACTCCTCTGTCACTAATCTCCTCACTGTGCCTCCTTCTCCCTTGTCCCGCCGTCGAGCCCCGGCCCACGTCCTCCCCCTGGCCTGGAATGCCCTCCCTCTGCACATCCGGCAAGCTAGCTCTCTTCCTCCCTTCAAAGTCCTACTGAGAGTTCACCTCCTCCAGGAGGCCATCCCAGACCGAGCCCCCTCCTTTCTCTCCCCCTCCTCCCCCTCCCATCCCCCCGCCTTACCTCCTTCCCCTCCTCACAGCACCTGGATATACGTATATATGTTTGTACATATTTATTACTCTATTTATTTTACTTGTACATATTTATTCTATTCATTTTATTTTGTTAATATGTTTTGTTTTGTTGTCTTTCTCCCCCTTCTAGATTGTGAACCCGCTGTTGGGTAGGGACCGTCTCTATATGTTGCCAGCTTGTACTTCCCGAGTGCTTAGTACAGTGCTCTGCACACAGTAAGTGCTCAATAAATACGATTGAATGAATGAATGAATGAACATATAGAGACGGTCCCTACTCAACAGTGGGCTCACAGTCTAGAAGGGGGAGACAGAGCACATAACAAACATATTAACAAAATAAACTAAATAGAATAAGTAAGTACCAATGAAATAAATAAATAGAGTAATAAATATGTGAAAGCATATATACAGGTGCTGTGGGGAGGAGAAGGAGGTAAGGTGGGGGGGATGGGGAGGGCTGGGGGGAGAGGAAGGAGGGGGCTCAGTCTGGGAAGTCCTCCTGGAAGAAGTGAGCTCTCAGTAGGGCTTTGAAGGGAGGAAGAGAGCTAGCTTGGCGGATGTGAGGAGGGAGGGCATTCCAGGCCAGGGTGATGACGTGGGCTGGGGGTCAACGGCGGGACAGGAGAGAATGAGGCACAGTGAAGAGATCAGTGGCAGAGGAGTGGAGGGTGTGGGCTGGGTTGTTGAAGGAGAGAAGGGAGGTGAGGTAGGAGGGCTCGAGGTGATGGAGAGCCTTGAAGCCGAGGGTGAGGAGTTTTGGCCTGATTACAGATTACAGATGAGGTAACTGAGGCACAGAGAAGTTATGTGACTTGCCCAAATTCACCCAGCTGACAATTGGCGGAGCCGGTATTTGAACCCATGACCTCTGACTCCAAATCCCGTGCTCTTTCCACTAGCCATGCTGCTTCTCTAGAGAAGGCCATACCTCCCTCCATGCCCCACTCTGCGGCCCAGCAACGACGTGTCCTCGAGTGGAACAGCCTAGTTTTTTCACCAATTTCTTCTTCGTTGTTGTTCACAGGATCATGGTCACTTGTAAAGCGGTTTGCTGCTGGCTTGCCACATGCATTTCATGATTTTTTTCCATGCTTTTCAGATCAAATACTCCTAGCATTAATCTTCCATGTATTTCATCACTACTAGTTCCTTTGTTATTATCGATCCCGGGAGAGAAAAATTGTCAACAGTTTCAATCTCTCCATTTGTTATGAATGTGTTAAAACTTCCAGTTGTCATTATCTTTGTTTTCTTGACATTCAAATGCAGGCCCATCTTTTTGCTCTGCTCCTTAACTTTTAGTAATAAGCCCTTCAAATCTTCTTCATTTTCTGCTAGTAGGGTAGTATCTTCAACATATCAAGGTTGTTGATATTCCTTCCTCCAATCTTCACTCCCCATTCTTCTTCATCCAGTCCAGCTTCTATCATTACTTATTCGGAATAAAGGCGCTTTAGAGAGTACACTGTAATAGTATTGGTAGATATGTTCTTTTCCCATTCATTCATTCATTCATTCATTCAATCATATTTATTGAGTGCTTACTTTGTGCAGAGCACTGTACTAAGCGCTTGGGAAGTACAAGTCGTCAACATATAGAGACAGTCCATACCCTACAACAGGCTCACAGTCTAGAAGGGGGAGACAGATAACAAAACAAAACATGTAGACAGGTGTCAAAATTGTCAGAACAAATAGAATTAAGGCTATATGGACATCATTAATAGAGTAGCAAATACATACAAGTAAAACAAATAGAGTAACAAATATGTACAAATATATACGAGTGCTGTTGTGAGGGGAAGGATGTAGGGCAGCGGGAGAGGGGTGATGGGGAGGGGAGGAGGAGAGGAAAAAGGGGGCTCAGCCTGGGAAAGCCACCTGGAGGAGGTGAGCTCTCAGTAGGGCTTTGAAGGGAGGAAGAGAGCTAGTTTGGTGGATGTGTGGAGGGAGGAGGGCATTCTAGGCCAGGGGAAGGACGTGGGCCAGGGGTTGATGGCAGGACAGGCGATAATGAGGCACAGTGAGGAGGTTAGTGGAAGAGGAGCAGAGGATGCATGTTGGGCTATAGAAGGAGAGAAGGGAGGTGAGGTAGGAGGGGGCGAGGTGATGGAGAGCCTTGAAGGGGCGGCAGCATTGATATGAATAAATAAATAACAGATATGTACATATGTGCTTTGCGTCCGAGGGAAAAGTGAATAAATGGTGAAAATCCAAGTGTAAGAGTGACACAAAAGGGAGTCGGAGAAGAGGAAATAAGGGTTTAGTCGGAGAAGACCTCTTGGAGGAGATCTGGGATCTCTACAGTATTTTATACACTCTTTGCAAAGTAACAACCCAAACCACTCCAGAGTAAACTGTCTTTCCCTAGTTCTAATATTGTCCTACCCAGAACTCTCTGCACTTCCTTGTACCAGGTCTGTGTTCTTTCCCAGCTCAGGGACAGGGGCCTCAACCCTCTGGAGTCCTGGGTGCTGCTCCCTTAACCTCCAGGGATCCTCTCCGATGCCTCCCTGTGTCCTGTGCCCGTGGTCCACAGCATGAGTTCTTTCTCCCCCATCCTGCTCTCCTGGGCACACCAGCTCGCTTCCTCTTGCCTCAAAATTGTTAAGGGTAGTAATAGCAGTAGTATCCATTAAACACTAACCAGATGCAGGGTACTGTACTTAGCACTGGTAAAGAATGCACAGGTGGGCATTAAACATGGTCCCTGTATCTCATGAGGTTAACAATCTGAAAGTCTAAGGGAGGAAAAGCACCTGGAGTCAGACACATCAGTAATAATGAAATAATAAAACTCAACTCAGAAAAACACACAAAATAAAAACAAAGTCAGATTGGAGATGTGGCTGGGGAGAAGCTCCACTTGTTTCTCCAGAGAGACAATAGATGGGAGGGAGAGAAAAAAGGAGCTCCCAGGGTTAGGTGTGGGGGAAGGAGGGAAACAGTCACCAGATCTGGGGCCACAACTGTGACTTTGTGTCTCCAGAGACTGGACAAACAACGCAGTAGTAGTTATAGTATTAATAGGATGCATTAAGTGCCTACTCTGTGCAGAGCACTGATCCAGGCACTAGGTGAGAAGAC
This sequence comes from Tachyglossus aculeatus, assembly GCF_015852505.1. Taxonomy (NCBI): domain Eukaryota; kingdom Metazoa; phylum Chordata; class Mammalia; order Monotremata; family Tachyglossidae; genus Tachyglossus; species Tachyglossus aculeatus. The sequence continues at coordinate 1,419,575 of NW_024044843.1, read as the reverse complement.
AGAACTGGGAATTAGACACCATCCCTGCCATTTGGGAGCTCATAGTCTATGAAGATCCCTAAGCGCCCATCCAGTGGGGACAGAGGGTGGGGAAAGGATGGGAGCCAGCAACCCCCACAGCTGAATGACAGGACCTCAACTTCGCACACTCCAGGCCTCTGAGAGACAGTTTCTCTCAGAGCTGGAAATGCCTGGAGTGGTGATTTTCCGGGATATCGGCTCTGTGAAGCCGGATCCTCCCCAACCCTAGGCCCCTTCCAGCCCCGACTCCTCCAAGCCCCAACAGGCCCCTCGCCTCTGGCCACTCTGACCTGTCAGTTTCCGCTCCACCCTAAGACATCATCCCGGAAGGACAATTTCAGCTTCAGCACTTGCTAAGCTGAGTGGGTTACTGAGATGAAGTTCAGTAGCAGAACCAGGCCAGAGTCTGACTGCAGTTAAAGCTGGATATTATTTCTAAAGTCTCTTGTTTGATGTCTCATAGACTGTGCCCAGTAAGGACGTAGGTGAATGCCTGTCTCGGGGAGGGTGTTGGATGAAGCAGGCAGACTCTGGTCCAACTCAAGGAATGTTAAGATGCTTCACCTGATGAGAAGCAGCGTGGCTCAATGGAAAAGAACACGGGCTTTGGAGTCAGAGGTCATGGGTTCAAATCCCGGCTCCACCACTTGTCAGCTCTGTGACTTTGGGCAAATCACCTCACTTCTCTGGGCCTCAGTTACCTCATCTGTAAAATGGGGATTGACTGTGAGCCCCCCGTGGGACAGCCTGATCACTTTGTAACCTACCCAGCTCTTAGAACAGTGCTTTGCACATAGTAAGTCCTTAATAAAATGCCATTATTATTATTTTTCACCTCAACACTACACCCAGCCCAGCCACTGCCAAAACCTGAGAAACTGTGAGTGCTCAGAGTCATGAAGGGGACCAGGTCCCAGAGCTCTGACGGGCAGGAGTGCCCAAAGCAACAATAGGGAAATGCATGTCTTAATGGAAAGAGCACCAGCTTGGGAGTCAGAGGTCATGGGTTCTAATCCCGCCTCTGCCACGTAGCTGTGTGACTTTGGGTAAGTCACTTAACTTCTCCGTACCTCAGCTACCTCATTTGTCAAATGGGGATTAGGGCTGAGAGCCCCACGTGGGACAACCTAATTACCTTGTATCTACCCCAGGGCTTAGAACAGTGCTTGGCACAAAGTAAGTGCTTAACAAATACCATTATTATTGTTATTATTATTATTAATAGGGAGAAATGCTCAGACCCATGATGGGAGGAGTGTCCAGACACATGCTGTGGAGAATTGCCCAGAGTCATGATGGGGAGGAGTGCCTGGATCCAGGATGGGGAGGAATTTCCGGGCCCATAGTGGGGAGGAATGCCTGGATCCATGATGGGGAGGAGTGCCTGAAGCCATGCTGGGGAAGAGATTCCAGAGCCAGGATGGAGAGTAGTGCCCAGAGCCATGATGGGGAGGAGTGCCCAGAGTACCAGTTCCCCACCCCTATCCCATACCACCTACCCACAGCCCCTGCCCTGACCCCCTGACTCTGTACTGCCCCGGCCCTTGCCCCTGATTCTGGCCCTTGGCCTTGCCCATGCTGCCTAATTTCCCTCTGCTTCCCGCTCTGGAGGACTGGAAGCAGGAGCCACACTTCTCACTCCACGCAGGTGGAGTGGCAGAGCCAGGATTCAAATCCAGTGCCGGGCTGTTTCTTTTTAAGTGGTATTTGTTAAGCTCTTACTATGTGCCAGGCACTTTGTTAAGCGCTGGGTGTAGATATAGACTGAATGGGTTGGATACAGTCCCTGTTCCAAGTGGAGCTAGCAGTCTTAGTCCCCATTTAATAGATGAGTTCACTGAGGCACAGTGAGGTGACTTTTCCAAGGTGCCACAGCAGACAAGCCATGGAGCTGGAATTCATACCTAAGTCTTTCTGACTCCCAGGGCTGGGCTTTCTCCACTAGGGCCATGCCGCTTCCGGAACCATCGACGCAGCTGCTCTTACCCAACTGGAGCTTAAAGCTTGAGGAGGCTATTGAGGTGGAAGGTTCTTGGGGCGATCCCATGGGTGGGCTGGTGAGCAGCCTGGAGAACGGGCTGGCGAGCAAGAGGGGATGCGGGATGTGAATGGGTGTCGGGACCTGCAGCTTCACCAAGTTGATGGTGAGGTTTATTCCTCCAGTCCACCTGAGACCTTCAGTCGGTCTCATGGAAATAACTCAAAGGGCTTTAGAGCTTTGTGGATTGTTAATGTTAACTCACTTTGGGCAGGAAATGTGTCATATTGTTATGTTGTACTCTTCTAAGCACTTAGGACAGTGGTCTCCACACAGTAAGCTCTCAATAAATAGGATTGACTGACTGATTCCCAGCCCTGATGACAAGGCTGCCACTGCAGGAGGAGGAGCCGATGGACTTGCTGGAGCCCAAACTGGGGCCCCAGGACCCGGTTTTCCAGCCCCAGCCACAGTTCAAGGAACCAGTGTAGGAGCCTTGGCTTTACTGGCTTGGTCCAGTCCTGGTTTTCCTCTTATCTCTCTGGATGTTCATTCCCAGTCTCTTTCACAGACTCGTCCTCCCCCTCCCATCCTCTAACTGTAGGGGTCCCTCAAGTTTCAGTTCTCGGTCCCCTTCCATTTTCCAACTGCACTCACTCCCTAAGAGAACTCACTTGCTCCCATGGCTCCAGCTACCATCTCTATGCGGATGACACCCAAATCTATATCTCCACCCCTATTCTCTCTCCCTCCCTCCAGTCTTGTATCTCCTCCTGTCGTCGGGGCATCTCTACTTCATTCATTCAATCGTATTAATTGAGAGTTTACTATGTGCAGAGCACTGTATTAATCGCTTACTTGGATGTCCTCCCACCACCTAAAAACTCAACATGTTCAAGACAGAGCTACTTATCTTCCCTCCCAAATCCCGTCCTCTCCTGAACTTTCTCAACACTGTGGATGACACTACCATCCTTCCTGTCTCACAAACCTGCAAACTTGGTGTCATCCTTGACTCTGCTCTATCATTCAATCCACATATCCAATCTATCTTCAAAGCCTGTTGGTCCACCTTCACAACATCACCAAGATTCGCCCTTTCCTCTCCATTCAAACCACTACCATGTTAGTGCAATCATCCTATCCCGACTGGATTACTGCACCAGCTTCCTTTCTGGCCTTCCAACCTCTTGTCTCTCCCCACTTCAGTCTATACTTTCATTCATTCATTCATTCAATCATATTTCCTGAGCGCTTACTGTGTGCAGAGCACTGTACTAAGCGCTTGGGAAGTACAAGTTGGAAACATATAGAGACGGTCCCTACCCAACAGTGGGCTCACAGTCTAGAAGGGGGAGACAGAGAACAAAACTAAACATAGTAACAAAATAAAATAAATAGAATAAATATGTACAAATAAAATAAATAAGTAAATAGAGTAATAAATACATACAAACATATGTACTTCACTTCGCTGCCTGGATTATTTTTCTACAGAAATGTTCTGGGCATGTAACTCCCCTCCTCAAAAATCTCCAGTGGTTGCCTATCAACCTCATGTCAAACAAAAACTCCTCACTTTTGGCTTCAAAGCTCTCCATCACCTTGCTCCCTTCTGACCTCACCTCCCTTCTTTCCTTCTACATCCCAGCCCTCACACTCCGCTCCTCTGCCGCTAACCTTCTCATTCTGCCACGATCTCGCCAGTCTCACTGCCGACCACTGGCCCACGTTCTACCTCTGGCCTGGAACGCCCTCCTTCCTCAAATCCGCCTAACAATCACTCATCCCCCCTTCAAAGACTTACTGAATGCTCACCTCCTCCAAGAGGCTTTCTCAACTCCCCCTCCCTTCTAGGTCACCTCGACTCACTCCCTTTGCTCTATCCACCTCCCCCCCGCCCAGCACATATGTAAATATGTATATATCTATAATTCTATTTAGTTCTATTGCAACCTATTTACTTGTTTTAATGTCTGTCTCATTCATTTATTCATTCAATCGTATTTATTGACGCGTACTGTGTGCAGAGCAATGTACTAAGAGTTTGAAAAGTACAATTCAGCAACAAAAAGAGACAATCCCTACCGAACAACAGGCTCACAGTATAGAAGGAAGGAGAAAGATATCAAAACAAGTAAACAGGCATCAATAGCAGCCATATAAAATAAATAGAATTATAGATATATACACATCTTTAATAAAATAAATAGAATAATAAATATGCACATATGCATAAGTGCTGTAATGCAGGGAACGGGGTAGAGCAGAAGGAGCAAGTCGGGGTGATGTGGAAGGGGGGAGGAGCAGAGGAAAAGGGGGCTTAGTCTGGGAAGGCCTCTTGGAGGAGGTGAGCTTTCAGTAGCGCTTTGAAGGGGGGAAGTGTACTAGTTTGGCAGATTTGAGGAGGGAGGGAATTCCAGGACAGAGGTTGACGGTGGGGCAGGAAAGAAAAAGGCATCGTGAGGTTAGTGGCACCAGAGGAGCAGAGTGTGTGGGCTGGGCTGTAGAAGGCGAGAAGGGAGGTGTGGCAAGAAAGGGGCAAGGTGATGGAGATCTTTGAAGCCAATAGTGAGGAGTTTTTCCTTGATATGGAGGTTGATAGGCAACCACTGGAGATTTTTGAGGAGGGGTTGACATGCCCAGAGTGTTTCTGTAGAATGATAATCCTGGCAGCAGAGTGAAGTATAGACTGAAGTGGGAAGAGACAGGAGGTTGGGAGATCAGAAAGGGTGCGATGCAGTAATCCAGTAGGGATAGGAGGAGTGATTGTACTAACAAGGTAGTGGTTTGGATAGAGAAGAAAGGGCAGATCTTGGCAATGTTGTGAAGGTGAGACCTGCAGGTTTTGGTGACATATTTGCTATGTGGGGTGAATGAGAGAACGGAGTTATGGATGACACCAAGGTCGCAGACATGTGAGGCAGGAAGAATGGTTGTGCCGTCTACAGTGAAGGGAAAGTCAAGGAGAGGACAGGGTTTGGGAGGGGGAATAGTAAGCTCTGTCCTGAACATGTTGAGTATAAGGTGGCGGGAGGACATCCAAGTAGAGGTGTCCTGAAGGCAGGAGGAGTTGGGAGCATGGAGGGAGGGAGAGAGAACAGGGGAGGAGATGTAAGATTGTTTTGTTTTGTTGTCTATCTACCCGCTTCTAGAATGTAAGTCTGTTGTTGGGTAGGGATTGCCTCTCTTTATTGCTGAATTGTGCTTTCCTGGCGCTTAGTACCGTGCTCTGCAAACAGTAAGCGCTCAATAAATATCATTGAATGAATGAATGAATGAGCCCTAGCTCCAGCCCGAGGAGCCGGTGTACGAGCAAAAGCTCGAGGGCGACTATGACGACGTGATGGACCCCCCGGAGCCTGTCTATGACCCGGACGTCGACCCCAAGGGCGCCTAGGAAGCCATAGAGAGCCAGATGGTGTCTCCCCCTCCCGGTCAGTGGGCGCCGCCGCCTCAGCCCGCTCCCTCCGCCTCCTGCTGAGGAGCGGACCCTGCCTGCCCTCGGCTCGGCTCGGGCTCGGGCTCGGCTCGGCTCTGTTGGGGCTCAGCTCGGCTCGGCTGGGGCTGGGCTCAGCTCGGCTCGGCTGGGGCTCGGCTCGGCTCGGCGGGGGCTCGTCTCGGGCTCGGCTCGGGCTCGTCTCGGCTTGTCTCGGGCTTGGGCTCGGCTCGGCTCATTCATTCATTTATTCAGTCGTATTAATTGAGCGCTTACTGTGTGCAGAACACTGTATTAAGAGCTTGAGAAGTACAAGTTGGCAACAAATAGAGACGGTCCCTACCCAACAACGGGCTCACAGTCTAGAAGGGGGAGACAGACAATAAAACAAAATATATTAGCAAAATAAAATAAATAGAATAGTAAATATGCACAAGTAAAATAGATTAATAAATCTGTACAAACATATATACAGGTGCTGTGGGAAGGGGAAGGATGTAGGGCAGGGGGGATGGGGATGGGGAGATGAAGGAGGGGGCTCAGTCTGGGAAGGCCTCCTGGAGGAGGTGAGCTAGGCTCGGCTCTGCTCGGCGCTCCCGCCACAGGCTACCGGCCGGCCAAGGGAAGCCCTGGGGAGGAGCTGCGCTCAAGGCCATCGTGCTCTAATAATAATAATAATAATAATGATAATAATAATTATAATAATAATAATTCCCAGACTGAGACCCACCTTATCCTCTCCTCCTCCTCCCCTCCCCACCCCCCCGTGCCCTTCCCTCTCCCCCACTCATCCATTCATTCACTCAATCGTATTTATTGAGCGCTTACTGTGTGCAGAGCACTGTACTAAGTGCTTGGGAAGTACAAGCCACAGTACTTGTGTATATTTGTACATATTTATTACTCTATTTTATTAATGATGTGTCTATATCTATAGTTCTATTTATTTTGGTGGTATTGGCACCTGTCTACTTGTTCTGTTTTGCTGTCTGTCTCCCCCTTCTAGACTGTGAGCCCGTTGTTGGGTAGGGACTGTCTCCATATGTTTCCAAATTGTACTTTCCAAGCGCTTAGTACAGTACTCTGCACACTGTTAAGCGCTCAATAAATACGATTGAATGACTAAATGAATTATTATTAATCTCCATTTTACAGATGAGGTAACTGAGGCACAGAGAAGTGAAGTGATTTGCCCAAGGTCACACACCCCGACAAGTGGCAGAGTGGGATTAGAACCCACGTCCTCTGACTTCTAAACCCGTGCTTTTGCCTGTAGGCAATGCTGTAGGACGACTGCCTAGGAGGTGGGGCACTGGCAGGAGCAGGGAGGGGAAGGGAAAGCACCCTGCGCTGGGGTCGGGGATAGGTAGGGAAGGTTTGCAGGGGGAGTTGAGGGCTGGAGTCGGGCTCGGGGTGAGGGGTGCGGCTTCTGGGGCCGGCTTCATTCAATCTTATTTATTGAGCGCTTACTGTGTGCGGAGCAGTGTACTAAGGGCTTGGGAGAGTACAACAATAAACAGACATATTCACTGGCCATGACGAGCTTACAGTCTAGAGGGGATCTGGCGCCCGGCTCAGGGCGGAGGGGAGGGAGGGTCGGGGCTCCCGCCGAGACCCCTTTGCACTCCCCTGACCGCAGAAGGCGCTGATGAAATAATAATAGTAATAGTAATAATAATGGTTTTTGTTAAGCGCTTACTATGTGCAAAGCACTGTTCTAAGCTCTGGGGAGGTTACAAGGTGATCAGGTTGTCCCACGGGGGGCTCATAGTTTTAATCCCCATTTTACAGATGAGGTAACCGAGGCACGGAAAAGTTAAGTGACATGTCCAAAGTCACACAGCTGACAGCTGGCAGTGCCGGGATTTGAACCCATGACCTCTGACTCCAAAGCCCAGGCTCTTTCCACTGAGCCACGCTGCTATTTGCTAAGCCCTTACTATGTGCCAAGCATTGTTCTAAGCACTGGGGGTAGATACAAAGTCATCAAGTTGTCCCACATGGGGCTCACAGTCTTCGTTTTCATTTGACAGATAAGGTACCTAAGGCACAGAGAAGTTAAGTGTCTTGCCCAATGTCACACACCTGATAAGTGGTGGAGCGGGACTAGAACCCACGACCTCTGACTCCCAAGCCCGAGCTCTTGCCATTAAGCCACGCTGCTTCTCACATCTCAATCTCCTTCAAACCAGACGACACCATCACCAACTCGGAGATGGTGGGTGTGGGCTAGGTGTGCGTCTCTGACAGGGCAGAGTCGGCTTGTTCCCTGCCTATTACGTCCAAGTTATGCAGTCCCCGCCGCCTCCCGCCGCCCCCTCCCCGTGCCCGGCCGGCCCCCTCCCGCCCCCTCCCCTCGCCCTCCCCTTGCCCCTCGCTCTCCCCTTGCCCCTCGCCCTCCTCCTCTCCCTCTGATGCTGGGACGGAGACCCGGCTGTGGCTGTGGCTGTGGCTCCCCCTGCCGGTGCCACCAAAGCAGAGCCGTGGAGGGTCGCTCCGGCCTTCTTCTCCTTAAAACGCAGGATCGAGGGGCTCAGAGGCCTCGGTTTGGGGGCAGAGGGGACGGGAAAAGGGGGAGCTGGGGTTGGCCGGAAGGGAGGGCCAGACGGTGTGCGGGCACCGATGGTGGCGGTGGCTGTTGTCGCCCTTGTTATGGGAGCCGCTATGGGAGCCGCCCCAGCCCAGGTGGAAGAACATTGAGAACCGTAGTGGTTTAGTGGAAAGAGCACGGGCTTGGGAGTCAGAGGTCGTGGGTTCTAATCCCGCCTCTGCCACTTGTCGGGTGTGTGACCTTGGGCGAGACACTTAACTTCTCTGTGCCTCAGTTACCTCATCCTGCCTTCAGGACATCTCCATCTGGATGTCTGCCCGCCATCTAAAACTCAACATGTCCAAGACTGAACTCCTCATCTTCCCTCCCAAACCCTGCCCTCTCCCTGACTGTTGACGCACTACCATCCTTCCCGGCTCACAAGCCCACAACCTTGGTGTCATCCTCGACTCCGCTCTCTCATTCACCCCTCACATCCAATCCGTTACCGGTAGGGACCGTCTCTATATGTTGCCAACTTGTACTTAGTTCACAGTAAGCACTCAATAAATTCGATTGAATAAATGAATGAATGAATGTCTACCAACTCTACTGTGCTTTACTATCCCAAGCGCTTAGTTCAGTACTCTGCACAATAAATTCTATTGATTGATTGATTGATTGATTCTGTGTCCAGGAACAAGCCTATCGATTCTGCTTTATTGTGCTGTCCCAGATGCTTAGTACAGTGCTCTGCACACAGTAAGAGCTCAATAAATACCGTTGATTGATTAATTTGGGGGGCAGGGAAAATGTCTACCCCCTTCGTTATATTGCACTCTCCAAAGCACTCAATACAGTGCTCCACACAAAGTAACCACTCAGTAAATCTCACTGAATGCTAGATAGGGCATTCCCCTTTTCAACTCTTGCTGGTTAGCAATTGGACAAAGTCCCTAGCAGTTCCCAGGACTCCCAGCCGGGAGAACCAGCCAGGCACCACCCTGCATGGCCACGTGCTCAACCCTCGTCTTCGCCCAGCCCAGGGTAACTCTGGTATCATACTCCCATGATCATTTAGTCTACCCCAGACCCACGCCCCCCTGGACATCCCAACCTCCTGGACATCAAGGCCAACTGGCTCGCCCATCCAATCACTGCTGTCTGCACCCCTGACCTGCCCAAACAGCTACAGGCCACCCCCAACCACCCTGTCCAATCACTGAAGGCCACCCAGCCCAATCGCTGGAGGCTGCCAGTCCCACCACACCCATTCAGGTTGCCTTTTCTGCTCTGCCCATTCGCTGCAGGCCTCCTCTCCCAGCTCTGCCTCTTTCTTATCTCATCCCTTCCTGCTCCACCAGTTTTCCTTGGCCTCACCTACCACCTGCTCAAACCACAATTCTACTACTAGTAGTAGTAGTAATAATAATAATGTGGTATTTGTTAAGTGCTTGCAATATATTAAAAGCTGAGGTAGATGCAAGCCCAACAGGTTTATGGGGTCATAGCCTAAGTAGGAGGAAGAACAGGGATTGAGTTCCCATTTTGCAGATTAGGGAATTAAGGCCCAGAAAGTGAAATGATTTGACCAAGGTCACATAGCACATCAGTGGTGGAGCTGGGACTAGAACCCAGGTCCTCTGTCTCCCAATCTGGGCTCTTCCCGTTAGCCATGCCGTTTCTCTAAGAGAAGAGGGACGACTTGCCCAACATCACCCAGCAGACAAGGGGTGGGGCTGAGATTGGTACTCAGGTCCTCTCACTCCAAGCCGCGGTCTCTTTCTGCTAGGACATGCTCCTTCTCAATGGAAGCCACAATGGAATCTTCTGCTTCCTCTCCCTGCAGTGGAACTGTCTACTTCCTGTCTTTTTTTAATGATATTTGTTAAGTGTTTACTATGTATCAGGCACCTATGTGCCATCCATTTAATTGTAATGACTGAGGTGTTTGTTAAGCAGCAGGGTAATAATAATAATAAAGATGGCATTTCTTAAGCGCTTACTATGTGCAAAGCACTGTTCTAAGCGCTGGGGAGGATACAAGGTGATCGGTTTGTCCCACATGGGGCTCACAGTCTTAATCCCCATTTTACTGGTGAGGTAACTAGGTCACAGAGAAGTTAAGTGACTTGCCCAAAGTCACATAGCTGACAATTGGCAGAGTTGGAATTTGAACTCATGACCTCTTATTCCAAAACCCGTACTCTTTCCAGGAGGCCTTCCCAGACTGAGCCCCCTCCTTCCTCTCCCCCTCATCCCCCCTCCATCCCCCCGTCTTACCTCCTTCCCTTCCCCACAGCACCTGTATATATGTATATATGTTTGTACATATTTATTACTCTATTTATTCATTTTACTTGTACATATCTATTCTATTTATTTTATTTTGTTCATATGTTTGGTTTTGTTCTCTGTCTCCCCCTTCTAGACTGTGAGCCCACTGTCGGGTAGGGACTGTCTCTATATGTTGCCTACTTGTACTTCCCAAGCGCTTAGTACAGTGCTCTGCACACAGTAAGCGCTCAATAAATACGATTGATTGATTGATTGATTGATTTCCACTGAGCCACGTTGCTTCTCAAGATAATCAGCTACAATACAGCCCTGTCCCACATGGGGCTTGAAGTCTAAGTAGGAGGGAGAATCCCCATTTTTCATCCTTTATATCCTCATTTACAGATGAGGAAACTGAGGACCAGAGAAGTGAAATGACTCATCCAAGGTCACATAGCAGACAAGTGCCAGAACTGGGATAAGAACACAGGTCCTCTGATTCCTAGCCCGGGACTCTTTTCACTAGGCTGGGTTGCTTCTCTAAGAGATGTGAAGTGACTTATCCAAGGTCACATGGCAGGCAAGTGGCTGACCTGGGCTTAGAACTCAGGTCCTCGGACTGCCAGTACTGTGCTCCTTCCACTAGGTCATACTGTGCCTCAGATGGAGAGGAAGGGTTGGATTCTGGAAATGTTGGGTAGCAAGAACTGACAAACTGAACATGGAGGTTGAAAGAGACTCTGCTAGGGAAGCAGAATGGTTTAGTGGAAAGAGCAGGGGCTTGGAAATCAGAGGGTGTGAGTTCTAATCCTGACGACCACTTTTCTGCTCTGTGACCTCACGCAAGCCACTTAACTTCTCTATGCCTCAGTTACCTCATCTGTAAAATTGGTATTAAGACTGTGAGCCCTACATGGGACAAACCGATTGCATTGAATCTACTCCAGCACTTTGAACAGTGCTTGGCTCATAGTAAGTGCTTAACCAATACCATAATAATAATAATTATTATTATTGTTAAAGAGGAGTCAAGGATAACGCTCAGGTTGTGGGTTTATGGAATGGGGAAAATGATTATATTGTCTACAGCACCTGTCCCACAGGCAGGATGTGGGCAAGGGGTAGCAGCAAGTTAGATGAGATAAAGATACAGTTGAGAATGTTGGTATTAGAGGAGCGAAGTCTTGGTTGCAGGCTTGGTTGTTGTAGCAGGAGAATAGCAAGGTGAGTTAGGAGGGAGTGAGGTGATTGAGTGCTTAACTTGTATCTACCCTAGTGCTTAGTGCAGTGCCTGGAACATAGTAAACACTTAACAAATGTAAAAAAAAAATTAGACTGCTCATGTCCCTTCAAATCAGTCAATTGTATTTGTTAAGCACTTTATATGTGCAGGGTACCGAACTAAGCATGTGGGAGAGTACAAGGCAATGAATCCATGGTATTTATTGCACACTTTCTTTGTGCAGAGTACTTGTAAACTCCTGAAGCACAGTGATGGTGTGTATTTGTGCTGTATCCTCCCAAAAGCTTAGCACACAACTGTATTTATTAAATGCTCTTAATGTAAAATTGTGCTCACTCTAGTGTTCTAGGCTCTCCGCACACAGTGAGCCCCCTTAAGGGTGGACCACCACAACTTGGGACCAGTCTGACATGGTGAACCCCCTGAGGTCAGGGTGGCCAGCCGTGATCTGTGGCTGTCAGCCCCCTCCCCACCTGCTGCTACTGAGGGCAAGACTGTGGAATGGTCTGAAGCTCTGAGCCCATACAGGGCAGAGCTGCCATGATGTTGTGCCTTGGTGACACTGGAAGGCCCCCTAGGGCAGGGACGCTGCCACGTTGGACCCGTTGAATACTGTGAATAAACCCTGAGGGCAGGGCCACAAAGTTGTTCTGCCCGAGTGACACTGTGAGCCCATCCAGAGCAGAGCTGCCATGACACTGTACCTGTGTGACACTGTGAACTCTCGAGGGCAGGGTCATAGCAATGATGTGCCTGTGTAACACTGTTAGCCTTTAGGGCCTGGGTGCCAGGAAGAATGATTAAAAATATGGGTGGTGGCAAAAGGGAGATAGCCTTGTGCCACAAACCCCAGATTAGTCTTCTCATTTGTATCTTCTTGTCCCAAGCACTGGGAAGAACAAACAGAAATCTGGAATGCCAGAAAAAGGGGGTTGGATTGATGTCATGAACCCCAGATTTATGTCTTCCCAACCTGGGACCCAGGAAGAACAACAACATGGGTGCCCCCCAAAATGGGGACTGGCTACATGTACCAAACCCCACATTTAAGTCTTCCCATTTTGAGTCTTCATGGCCCAGGGGCTGGGAAGAACAATGAAAATTTGGGTGCTGGAAAAAGTGGGGAGTGGCTTCATGCCATGAACCCCAGATTTCAATGTTCCCCTCTGGGTCTTCACGGCCCAGGTGTCGGGAAGAATAATAAAAATATGGGTGTTGACTCAAGGGGGGAATGGTTTCATTCCAAGAACCCCAGATTTCAATGTTCCCATCTGGGTCTTCATGGCCCAGGTGCCAGGAGGAACAATGAAAATATGAGTGCCAGCAAAATGGGGCACTGGCTTCATGCCAAGAACTCAAGATTTCAATGTTCCCATTTGGGTCTTCAAGGCCCATGTGCTGGGAAGAACATGAAACTATGAATGCCAGCTAAAATGGGTATTGGCTTCATGACAAGAACCCCAGATTTCAGTGTTCCCATTTGGGTCTTGAAGGCACAAGTGCTGGGAAGAACAATGAAAACATAAGTGCCAACAAAACAGGGTACTGGCTTCATGCCAAGAACCCCAGATTTCAATATTCCCATTTGGGTTTTCATGGCCCAGGCTTTGGGAAGACCAGTGAAAGTATGGATGCTGGCAAAAATGGGGGGACTGGCTTCATGGCAAGAACCCCAGACTTTGGTGTTCCATTTTAGGTCTTCATGGCCTGAATGCTGGGAAGAACACTGAAAATATGGGTTCCAGCAAAAGAAGGTGACTGGCTTCATGCCAGAAACCTCAGATTTCAATATTCCCATTTGGATCTTCATGGCCCTGGGTACCTGGGAGAATAATAAAAAATATGGGAGCCGGCAAAGGGGTGGGACTGGCTTCATGCCAAACCACCTAGATTTGTGTCTTCCCATTTGGGTCTTCATGCCCCAGGCTTTGGAAAGAACAATGAAAATATGGATGCCGGAAAAACTTGGGGGGACTGGCTTCAAGCCAAGAACCTCAGATTTGAGTCTTCCCATTTGGATCTTCATGGCCCAGGCACTAGGAACAACAAGAAAGATAGGGATGCTGGCAAATGAGATCACAGAGATCTCCGCTCTCTTGACACCATTAATCTTTCTGAGCGCCTCACATCCCACCTCGCCTCCCTTTCCTCTCTACCCAATCTTGATGATCAGATTACTGCTCTCAATTCTACCCTTTCTACGCTGCTAGACTCGCTCGCTCCCCTTTCCATTCGCCGTTCTCGTACCACTAACCCACAGCCCTGGATCACTGCCACTGTCCGCCTCCTTTGCTCTTATGCTCGAGCTGCTCACTGCTGCTGGCGAAAGTCTAAACACCATGCCAACCTCGTTCACTTCAGGTTTATCCTTTCCTGCCTTAACTCAGCCCTCTCCTCTGTCAGACAAAACTATTTCTCCTCCCTTATTGACACCCATGCCCATCATCCCCGTCAGCTCTTAGGTACATTCAACTCCCTTTTCAGGACCCCGGTTCCTCCCCCTCCTCCTTCCCTCACCCCCAACGATCTGGACTCCTACTTCATTAATAGTATTATTAGATCCATCACATCTGAGCTCCCCAGAGTCACTCCCCCCCTTCTCCAACCGTCAGCTCTCAACGCTCTCCACTACTCTCACATCCTTCCCAGAAGTATCCTCAGAGGAGCTCTCCTCCCTCCTCTGAAGTGCCACTCTGGCCACCTGTGCTTCTGAACCCATTCCCTCTCATCTTATGAAATCTCTCCCTCCGTCCCATCTCCCCTCCTTAACTTGCATCTTCAACCGCTCACTCTCCACTGGTTCCTTCCCCTCTGCCTTCAAACATGCCCACGTCTCTCCCATCCTAAAAAAACCCTCTCTTGACCCCATCTCACTTTCAAGTTATCGCCCTATCTCCCTCCTACTATTCCTTTCCAAACTCCTTAAAAGAGTCGTCTACACGCGCTGCCTCGAATTCATCAAAGCCAACTCTCTCTTCGACCCCTTCCAATCTGGCTTCCATCCCCTACACTCCATGGAAACTGCGCTCTCAAAGGTCAACGATGACCTCCTGCTTGCCAAATCCAACGGCTCATACTCTATCCTAATCCTGCTCGACCTCTCCGCTGCCTTCGACATGGTGGACCACCCCCTTCTCCTCAAAACGCTATGCAACCTTGGCTTCACAGACTCCGCCCTCTCCTGGTTCTCCTCTTATCTCTCCAGCAGTTCATTCTCAGTCTCTTTTGTAGGCTCCTCCTCCACCTCCCATCCCCTTACTCTAGGGGTTCCTCAAGGTTCAGTTCTTGGTCCCCTTCTGTTCTCGATCTACACTCACTCCCTTGGTGGCCTCATTGGCTCCCACGGCTTCAACTATCATCTCTACGCTGATGACACCTAAATCTACATCTCTGCCCCTGCTCTCTCTCTATCCCTCCAGGCTCGCATCTCTTCCTGCCTTCAGGACATCTCCATCTGGATGTCTGCCCGCCACCTAAAACTCAACATGTCCAAAACTGAACTCCTTGTCTTCCCTCCCAAACCCTGCCCTCTCCCTGACTTTCCCATCACTGTTGACGGCACTACCATCCTTCCCGTCTCACAAGCCCACAACCTTGGTGTCAGCCTCAACCCCGCTCTCTCGTTCACCCCTCATATACAAGCCGTCACCAAATCCTGCCGGTCTTATCTGCACAACATCGCCAAGATCCGCCCTATCCTCTCTATCCAAACCGCTATCCTGCTCTTTCAATCTCTCATCCTATCCCGACTGGATTAGTGCATCAGTCTCCTCTCCGATCTCCCATATTTCTTTCTCTCCCCACTTCAATCCATACTTCACGCCACTGCCCGGATCGTCTTTGCCCATAAATGCTCTGGGCATGTTACTCCCCTCCTCAAAAATATCCAGTGGCTACCAATCAACCTACGCATCAGGCAAAAACTCCTCACCCTCGGTTTCAAGGCTCTCCATCACCTCGCCCCCTCTTACCTCACCTCCCTTCTCTCCTTCTACAGCCCAGCCCTCACCCTCCACTCCTCTGCTGCTAGTCTCCTCACCGCAACTCGGTCTCACCAATCCCGTCATCGACCCCCGGCCCACGTCATCCCCCCTTGCCTGGAATGCCCTCCCTCTGCACATCCGCCAAGTTAGCTCTCTTCTTCCCTTCAAGGCCCTACTGAGAGCTCACCTCCTCCAGGAGGTCTTCCCAGACTAAGTCCCCTCCTTCCTCTCCCCCTCCTCCCCCTCCCTATCCCTCCGCCTTAACTCCCCACAGCACCTGTATACATGTATATATCAATCAGTCGTATTTATTGAGCGCTTACTGTGTGCAGAGCACTGTACTAAGCGCTTGGGAAGTACAAGTTGGCAACATATAGAGACAGTTCCTACCCAAAAGTGGGCTCACAGTCTAGAAGGGAGAGACAGAGAACAAAACAAACATATTAACAAAATAAAATAAATAGAATAGATACGTACAAGTAAAATAAATAAATAAATAGAGTAATAAATATGTACAAACATATATACATATATACAGGTGCTGTGGAGGAGGGAATGAATGTGAATGAATGAAAAGGAGGTCTTGGCGTCATTCATTCATTCATTCAGTCGTATTTATTGAACACTTACTGTGTCCTACCACTATACTAAGAGCTTGGGAAGTACAAGTCGGCAACATATCGGGACGGTCCCTACCAAACAACGGGCACACAGTCTAGAAGGGGGAGACAGACAACAAAACAAAATATGTAGACAGGTCAAAATCATCAGAACAAATTGAATTAAAGTTATGTGCACATCATTAACAAAATAAATAGAATAGTAAATATGTACAACGATAATAAATAGAATTAGAAATCTGTACAAATCTATATACAGGGCTGTGGGGAGAGGAAGGAGGTAGGGCGGGGGCGATGGGGAGGAGGAGGAAAAAGGGGACTGACTCGGGAAGGCCTCCTGGAGGAGGTGAGCACTCAGTAGGGCTTTGAGGGAGGAAGAGAGCTAGCTTGGCGGATGTGTGGAGGGAGGGCGTTCCAGGCCAGGGGGAGAACGTGGGCTGGGGGCCGACGGTGGGACAGGTGAGAACGAGGTACAGTGAGGAGGTTAGCAGCAGTGGAGCGGAGAGTGCGGGCTGGGCTGTAGAAGGAGAGAAGGGAGGTGAGGTAGGAGGGGGTGAGGTGATGGAGAGCCTTGAAGCTGAGAGTGAGGAGTTTTCGCTTGATTCGTAGGGTGACAGGCAGCCACTAGAGATTTTTGAGGAGGAGAGTAACATGCCCAGAGCGTTTCTGCACAAAGATAATCTGGGCAGCAGAGTGAAGTATAGACTGAAGTGGGGAGAGGCAGGAGGATGGGCGATCAGAGAGAAGGCTGATGCAATAATCCAGTGAGGATAGGATGAGAAATTGAACTAGTGAAGTAGCGGTTTGGATGGAGAGGAAAGGGCGGATCTTGGCTGTGTTGCAAAAGTGAGACCGTTAGGTTTTGGTGACAAATTGGATGTGTGGGGTGAACGAGAGAACAGAGTCGAGGACGACACCAAGTTTGTGGGCTTGTGAAGCGGGAGGGATGGTAGTGCCGTCTATAGTGACAGGACAATCAGGAAAGAGGGCAGGGTTTGGGAGGGAAGATAAGGAGTTCAGTCTTTGACATATTGAGTTTTATATGGCGGGCAGACATACAGATGTAGATGTCCTGAAGGCGGGAGGACATACGAACCTGGAGGTAGGGAGAGACAGCAGGGGCGGAGATGTAGATTTGGGTGTCATCAGCGTAGAGATGATAGTTGAAGCTGTGGGAGCGAATGAGGTAACCAAGGGAGTGAGTGTAGACAGACAACAGAAGGGGACCAAGAACTGACCCTTGAGGATCCCCTAAAGTAAGGGGATTGGAGGGGGAGGAGGAGCCCGCAATGGAGACTGAGAATGAAAGGCCGGAGAGATAAGAGGAGAACCAGGAGAGGGCGGAGTCTGTGAAGCCAAGGTTGGATGGCGTATTGAGGAGAAGGGGGTGGTCCACAGAGTCGAAGGTAGCTGAGCGGTCGAGGAGGATAAGGATGGAGTAGGAGCTGTTGGATTTGGCAAGAAGGAGGTCATTGGTGACCTTTGTGAGGGCAATTTCAGTGGAATGTAGAGGATGGAAGCCAGATTGGAGGGGGTCAAGGAGAGAGTTGGCATTGAGGAATTTGAGGAAGCGGGTGTAGATGACTTGTCCTAGGAGTTTGGAAAGGAAGGGTAGGAGGGAGGCTTCACGCCAAGTACCCCAGATTAGAGCCTTCCCATTTGGGTCTTTATGGCCTGGGCACCAGGGAAAATAATTTAAACATTTTGGTGCCAGAAAAAAGGGGTGGTGGCTTCATGCCATGAACCCCAGATTTGAATCTTCCCATTTAGATCTTCATGGCCCGGGCCCTGGGGAGAATAATTCAAAAATTTGGGTGCCGGCAAAACGGGGTAGTGGCTTCATGCCACAAACCACTGATTTTAACCTTCCCATTTGGGTCTTCATGGCCCAGGCACTGGGAAGAACAATAATGACATGGGTGCCAGCAAAAGGGGGTACTGACTTCATGCCATGGACCCAAGACTTGAATCTCCCCATGTGGGTCTTCATGGCCCAGGCATTGGGAACAACAATAAAGATAGGGATGCGGGCAAAAGGGAGTATTGGCTTTATAATAATAATAATAATGGCATTTGTTAAGCGCTTACTATATGCAAATCACTGTTCTAAGCGCTGGGGGGATACAAGGTGATCATGTTGTCCCACATGGGGCTTACAATCTTAATCCCCATTTTACAGATGAGGTAACTGACTCTCAGAAAAGTGAAGTGACTTGCCCAAGATCAAACAGCAGACATGTGGCAGAGCCGGGATTCGAACCCATGGCCTCTGACTCCCAAGCCCGAGCTCTTTCCACTGAGCCACGTTGCTTCTCTTCACACCTCGAACCCCAGAGTTGAGTCTTCCCATTTGGGTCTTCATGGTCCAGGCACCGGGAAGAACAATAAAGATCGGGGTGCTAGCAAAAGAGGGGAATGGCTTCATGCCATGAACCCCAGGTTTGAGTCATGCCATTTGGTTCTTTATGTCCTGGGCACCAGGGATAATAATTTTAAAATTTGGGTGCCAGCAAAAGAGGGTAATAGTTTCGTGCCATGAACCCCAGATTTGAGTCTTACCTTTTACGTCTTCATGACCAGGCACCAGGAAGAACAATAATAACATGAGTGTTGGCAAAAGGCAGGACTACCTCCATACCATATATCTAAGTTTTGACGGTATCCATTTGGATCTTCCTGGCCCAGGTGCCAGGAAGCACACTAAAAATGCTAGTCAGCAAAATAGGGCTGGCTTCATGCCTCGGACCCATGCGCCTCTCTGACACTGTGAGCCCCACTTCAACGTTGTGCCTATCTGACACTGTGAGCCACCACTGCCCCCCTACCCCAAACCCCCAGCACCGCTCCAAGGGGTAGGGCCACTGTGACTGACAATGTGCCTGTCTGAGACCTCTGGGGGCAGGGCTGCTGTGATGTTGTGCCTATCTGACACTCTGAGCACCCATCTGGGGCAGGGCTTCCAGCTCGTTAGACCTCTCGGGCACTGGCACTGCGAGCTTATCTCCAGACTGTTAACGTATTGTGGGCAGGGAATGCATTTGTTTATTGGTATATTGTACTCTCCCAAGTGCTTAGTACAGTAATCTGCACACAATAAGTGCCCAATCGATACGATTTAATGAATTAATGTCTGACATTGTGAGCCCCCTGGGGGAAGGGTTAGGGTTAGGCAACCATGACATTGTGTCTGTGTGACACTGTGAGCCCCCCACACTACACCAAGGGGCAGGGCCACCACAACTGACATTGGGCTTGTTTGACATTCTGAGCTCCCTGGGGGCAGGGCTGCCATAATGTTGTGTCTGTCTGACACTCTGAGTGCTCCCCTGGGGCAGGGCCGCCGCAACGTTGTGCCTGTGTGACACTTTGACCCCCTCGTACCGCACCGAGGGACAGGGCCACTGCAACTGACAATGGGCTTGTCTGACACTCTGAGCTCAGTGGGGGTGGGGCTGTAATGATGTTGTGCCAGTCTGACTCTCTGAGCGCCTCCCTGGCACAGGGCCACTGCAATGTTGTGCCTGTGTGATACTGTGACCCCCTCGCACCCCACCGAGGGGCAGGACCGTAATGACTGACAATGGGCCTGTCTGACACTCTGAGGCCCCTGGGGGCAGGGCTGCCATGATGTTGTGCCAGTCTAACACTATAAGCGCCCACCTGGAGCAGAACCACTACAATGTTGTACCTGTGTGACACTGTGACTGCCCCCCCTGGGGCAGGGCCACCTAATGTTGTGCCTGTCTGACCCTTGAGCCCCCACACTGCATTGAGGGGCAGGGCTGCCGTGTTGGACAATGGGCCTGTCTGAACCTGTGAGCCTTCAGAATCTGGTCATCGGGAAGAATGACTGAAAAAAACCCAGATTAGTCTTCCCATTTGGGTCTTTGTGGCCTGCTGCCCGGAAGAACAATTAAAATCTGGGTGCTGGAAAAAGGGAGAGCTGTTCTCATGCCACAAATCCCAGATTTGATTTCTCCTTTTGGGTCTTCATGGCCCAGGCTCTGGGAAGAGTGAAGAAGGTATGGGTGCTGTGAAAAGGAGGTTGACTTCATGCCACAAACCCCAGATTTGAGTCTTCCCATTTGGGTCTTCACGGCCCAGGTGTAAGGAGGAACATTAAAAATACGGATGCCAACATAAGGGGTACTGGCTTCATACTGCAAAACCTACAACCCTTCCCGTTGAGGTCTTCGCCGCCAAGGTGATGGAAAGAGTAATAACAAATATGGGTGCTGGCAAAGGGGGAAACGGACTTCATGCCACAAACCTTATGTTTGAGTCTTCCCATTTGGGTCTTCATGGCCCAGGCGCTGGAAAGAACAATAATGTCATGTGTCCTGGCAAAGGGGGAATACTGGCTTCATGCCACCATCCTCGGATTTGAGTCTTCCCGTTTAGGTCTTCATGGCCCAAGCTCTGGGAAGAGAAATTACAAATATGGGTGCTGGCAAAAGGGGAAACTGACTTCATGCCACAAATCTTATATTTGAGTCTTCCCATTTGGGTCTTTCCATCTGGGTCTTCATGGCCCAGGCACTGGGAAGAACAATAATGGCATATATCCTGGCCAAACTGGGTGCTGGATTTATGCTACAAACCCCCAATTGAGACTTCCCAGTTAGGTCTTCATTCATTCATTCATTCATTTATTCTTTCATATTTATTGAGTACTTACTGTGTGCACAGCACTGTACTAAGCGCTTTGGAAGTACAAGTTGGCAACCTATAGAGATGGTTCCTACCCAACAACGGGCTCACAGTCTAGAAGATGACCCTGGTGCCAAGAAAAACGGTAAAAAAATATGGATGCCCTTAAAGTGGGGAATGGCTTCATGCCACAAGCCCCTAATTTGAGTTTTCCCATTTGGGTCTTCACGGCCCAGTCACTGGGAGCAACAATTAAGGTAGCGGGGACTGGTTTCATGCCATGAACCCCAGATTTGAGTCTTCACATTTGGGTCTTCATGGCCCAGGCACCAGAGAAAATGATTTAAAAATTTGAGTGCTGGAAAAAGGGGGAAGTGGCTTCATGCCATGAACCCCAGATTTGAGTCTTCCTATTTGGGTCTTCATGACCTTCGCACTGGGGAGAATTTAAAATTTTGGGTGCTAGCAAAAGGGGGTCTGGCTTCATGCCATGAACTCCAGATTTGAACAGTTTCATTTGGATCTTTTAATGGACGGGGCACTGGACGAACAATAAAAATATGCCAGCAAAAGGGAGGTACTGGCTTCATGCCATGAACCCCAGATTTGACTCCATTATTGGGCCTTCATGGCCCAGGTACTGGGGGCGAGAGAAATGTTGATGCCGGCAAAAGGGGGCGTGACTTCATTCCATGAAGCTCTGATTTGAGTTTTCCATTTGGGTCTTCAAGGCCTGGACACAGAGAAGAACAATAAACATTAATGGTGGCAAAAATTAATGGTGGCAGAGGGTGTGGCTTCATGAAATGAACCCCAGATATGACTCCTTTTTGGGTTTTCATGGCCCAGACATTTGAAAGCTTGATAATAACATGTGTGCTGGCAAAACAGGAGACTGGTTTTATGCCATGAACCCCATATTCAAGTCTTTCCAATTGGGTCTTCATGGCCCAGACACAAAGGCAGCAGGTAATACAAGTGTTGGCAAAATGTGGGCTGGCTTCACACCACAAGCCCCAGATTTGACTCTTCCCACTTGGGTCTTCCTGGGCTGGGCACAGGGAAGAACAATAATAACATGAGGGCTGGCAAAAGGGGAGCTGGCTTTATGCCATGAACCAAAGATTTGAGTTCCCATTTGGGTCGACATGGCCCCAGTAACGGGAAAAGCAATAGTAACATGAGCGCTAGAAAAAATGGCGGGGCTGACTTCATGCCACAAATCCTGCATTTGAGTGTTCCTATTTTGGGTCTTCATGGCCCAGGTGTTGAGAAAAATAAAAATTGACATGTGTGCCAGCAAAGGTGGGGACTGACATCAGGCCATGAATTCCAGACTTCAATCTTCCTATTTTGGTCTTTATGTCCCAGGCACTGGCAAAAACAATGAAATAGGAGAGTCAGCGAAAGGGGGCCTGGCTTCATTCTCTGAGCCCCAGATTTGAGTCTTCCCATTTGGACCTTCATGGCCTGGGTGCAGGGAAGAACAATAAAAGTATGGGTGAAAGCAAAACGGGGGCTGGCTACATGTCATGAACCTCAGATGCAACTCTCCTAGTTGGGTCTTCATGGCCTGAGTATCGGGCACAGCAAGAAAGATTTTGGTGCCAGAAAAATGAGGGACTGGCTTCAGAACCTTGGGTAATTTATTCTCTCAGTTGGCTTTTGTGTCTGGGCTCTAGGGAGAGGAAAGATGGCTTTGGTTTTTTCACTTTCCCCTTGGTTGGACTCTACCCTTGGGTTTGGGGCTCGGCCACATTTGAGGCTCAACAGGTTGAAGAGCTTCCCGCTCATTCAGACGACAATCACCGGAAGAATTTCTACCTGTATCTTTCCCACCAGTCTACTCTACTATCTTTACAGTGCCAGATGAACCATATTCCTCAGATTCTGGGACTACTGAACAGGTTAGAAGCACCATTACCTTGGAGCAAGGTGCTTTTCATCTTTCCTTAAAACTTGGGTTTGGGCAGTGTTGCTGAGCAGGAAAAGTTCAGGCCTGGGCATTGGAGGACCTGGGTTCTAATCCCAGCTCTGTCTCTTGCCTGCTCTGTGATCTTGGGCGAGTCACTTAACCATGCTGTGTCTCAGTTTCTTAACCTGTAACATGTTGATTCAATACCTGCACTTGGATTTGCTCCCTTTATTCACCTCTACCTCAACCCCATAGCACTTTGGTCCATAGCTAGGAATTTATTTAGATTAACAGCTATATCCCCTTACAGACTGTGAGCTCACTGGGGGAAGGGAATGGGTCTTCTTGTTCTGCTGTCTTGTACTCTCTCAAGTGCTTAGTACCCAAAGTAAGTGCTCAGTAAATACCACTGATTGAGTTACTCTAGATCCAACATACTTTGGGTTTCCTAGCAGAGAATTAGATAATATAGATCTAAGCTCTCACTTCTGGCTTGTTCTAAAGAACTTGGTTTTTAAAAAGGGTCCAGTGATTAGTTGAGCCTATGTGCTTCTGCGAGATTGGATTCCTCCTGCATCCCTTTATTGAACTGATCTCAGTCCATGAAGGGTGTTTATGTGCAGAACATTGTACTGAGTACTGAGGAAGGTAAAATGCAGTCGACAGACACAATCCCTACCTATGAGGAGTTGACAATCTTCTGTATATCTTCAGCTCCATCAGATACCGGACAGTCTCTAAATGTCTCTCTTGCATTTTCTATAGATGCAGGGCTCAACCATGACTCCCAGAATGATGGAGGAGAAACCGACAGGTTTGTGGGATTCTTCTGGCTGTGTGTCGGGCCCAGAGTGACTGACTGTTTTCACCAGAGGATTTGGTGTAAGAGAATGATTTTTCCCTGTAAATTCTAATTCCCTTTAGGAGATGGCTTCTCCAGGGATGGCACAGCCGGCAGACCCTGGGACAAGATAGGAGGGGTGAGAGAAGACTTCCAGAGGAGGAGGGCTCCCCAGAGATCCATGGTATGAATTGTGTGGGTGAGGTAATTTCAGGCTGATTCCATATCAGGGCTTTCACCTCTGCCTTGGGTCTTCTCCTTCAAAACCGGCCTAGAGGTAATTTTTACTCTCCAGTTTGAGAGCAGACCCTAACGCTCCTACATCCGGGAAAAACGAGGCAAAGATGCAGGCTGAAAGAGAGACGGCTTCCATGTCCAGCAATTGGGTCGTGCAATTGTGTCTGTATCTGTGGCCAGAGGCCATCTCTGCAGCCCCATATTGCAGGGGGGCAGCAGAGGTGGTACAGTGAGGGGGAGTGGGAGGACAGGGTAGGAAGAAGTGGGATTGTGGGTCTGAACTCCCTTAAGCACTGCCACTAAGTGCCCCCTGACCCTCCTGAGGAAGAGATTGCAGGGGGGATGGTGGTAGTCACGGGGAGGAATGGGCAAGGAGGAGGGCAATGCTCGGGGACTCTTTCTCCCCACATGCCCCTCCCACCCCCATACACTTTCCTTCCTTTGACTTAATCTCCTCTCACTACTCCCACCCCAGCCCCCGCCCAAATAAAGCCAGTGGTAGATAGAGAAGTGACTCCACTTTTGTGGACCACAAGCCTGGAGCCTGTCAGCAGGACCGCCGTCCTCTGGAATCCACCGGCAGACATCCCGGAATGCACCTGATTCACCGTTCCTGGACACCCCCAGCCGAAACCACCCGAGCCACGGTAACAGAACGTTCACCGAGGTCGTCTCTGAACACCATGGGGTGCCCCCTGAGATAGGCCCCGGGACCCTCTGGTCTCATACACACAGGGAAGAATGAATAAAAATGGCTTAGCCCCAGTCTCAGGCCTGTTTGTGGTCCCCTGCTTCTGGAGGGTCTGTGCTTTCCTAAGGGGTGGGGTCTGCTGATAGGCAGGACAGGAGCTCCTTTCACAACCAAGATTTTTGCAGGTCAACGAACAGGTCTACCACATTCTTCCTCATAGCTGGCCGTGGGCTCCGCAGAGCAGGTAGGCATGAGCCCCTAACCCCTTGAAGAAACAGAGGAGCCTAGGTGATAGAATGAGGGCCTGGATTCTGATCCCAGCTCTGCCATTCCTCTGCTGCATGACTTTTAGCAAATCACTTCATTTCTCATCAGTTACCTCATCTGTGAAATGGAGATTAAGACCGTGAGCCTTCTGTGGGAGAGGTACACAGAGAATGTGGTTCTGGGCCCCAAGATACCCCATCAGCTGCCCATCCACCTCCACATCCAGCAGAAACTCCTCTCCTCTGAGCGCTTGTCTGGTTTCACATCATGAACCTCATATTTGAATCTTCCCATTTGGGTCTTCACTGCCCAGTCACGGGGAAAAACAGTAACAACAGCGTGACATACCCCAAAGGAGGGGGTCTGTCTGTGGGCACTCAGATCCACCTGCAGAACAATGAAACTCAAATGCATCGAGTCTTAACCCTAACCCTAACCCTAAGCTAGAGCTTGAATGCATAAACATACAAAAGTTATGAGCTTTAATGCAGAAAACATACATAAACTGTGAACACTGCAAACAGGCGTTTAGTATGGTGCTAAATAGCTCAGGTGTAAATATTTTTTGCTCTTTTCAATGTTTATATCAATTGAATGGCCTTCAAGCGCATGCACCACGCATAAATGTGCAACAGTAGTAGAGTATTTTACTGCACACCCATGGGGTGTGATGTACTGAACTGAGCATTTGAAGTAAAAACAAAGAAATGACACGTTTTAGAGAAGCAGCATGGCTCAGTGGAAAGAGAATGGATTTTGGAGTCAGAGGTCATGGGTTCAAATCCCAGCTCTGCCACTTGTCAGCTGTATGACTTTGGGCACGTTTTTGCTTCTTTTACTTCAACTCTGTGTCAGAACCTGAGAACTGGATGCATCAAAGGTGATATGCAAAGGAAATATCAACTATTGATGGAAACGTGTGCTGGCTCTGCCTCACAAGCAGGCTGGGTATTCATCACCCATACAGATTAGAATTCCTTTAAACCCATATGCATGGGTCCCTCTGGGCCCTTGGGAAGCGCAAAGTGTTCCATCTTTGCGGTACACGACCATGAGAGAAATAACTCAGGGAAAATTATAAGCACCATAAAAATCCAGCTGCTGAACTCTATGGGCCCCAAAGGCCCCAGGTAAACTTTGGGTCTCTGGCTAGTTTTGCAGTTTCTTTATTTTACTATTTTAATATTTCCTTTCGATCCTTTCTTAAATATATTAAAGGTTAAAGAAAACAAATTAGCAGGAATACGATTTCCCTGGGAATAGGGGTGACTGAAGCAGAAAAAAAGCCAGTGATGATCCTTTTCCTAAGCATTAAGTATAGTGTTCTGCACACATTAAGTGTTCAGTAAATACCACTGATTGATTGATCGATTTCCCCAAGACAGAAAACCAACCAATTGAGCAACTGAGGAAGCAGCTCCAAGTCAATTCCCTGCTGTTTTATATAAAGCAGAACAATGGAGTCTGTGAGCATGTTTTCCATTCGATGCAAAAATATATCCTGCCAGCAGTTTTTGTTTGTTAAATCCCATATGCTCCCACAGATGAGTTAATACCCCACAGGGCAGGTTAGCATCTAGCCAAATCAGATCTTTGGAGCTCAAGAGTCTAGGACAATTTTAATACTGGGATTTAGCAGCTTCTATGGGTTTTGAAAATTCTAGATTTGGTTTTAAACCTCGAGCTTCAGGGACTGGAATACACAGCTGGTATATACATAAAAACTGCAGGCAATTTGAATGCTGTTTTGTTCTGCCACCATCAGTGGTAGCAGTATTTACCGAACATCTATTGGCGAAGTATGGTTAAAGAGCACTTGGGAACATGCCATATATAATAAGAATGTTGGTATTTGTTAAGCACTAAGTGCCAAGCTCTATATCAAGTGCTGGGGTAAGTAGAGGCCAGACAGTCTGTCCCACATGAGGCTCAGAGTATAAAGGAGAGGGAGAACAGGGACCGTCTCTAGATGTCGCCAACTTGTACTTCCCAAGCGCTTAGTACAGTGCTCAGCACACAGTAAGAGCTCAATCAATAGGATTGAATGAATGACAATGGTGATGAGCGGAGCCTCTCATCCCGGGCTGGGGAAGGGGGGGCCCAGCACTTATAACAGGGCTTGGCACATTGTAAGCGCTCCCCATGATCGTGATGAAATTTAGTTTGTTCGTGAAGTGCATTTAGCTTTAATTCTATTTGTTTAATTCTACTTGTACATATTTACTATTCTATTTATTTTATTCTGTTAATATATTTTGTTTTGTTGTCTGTCTCCCCCTTCTAGACTGTGAGCCCACTGTTGGGTAGGGACCGTCTCTATATGTCGCCAACTTGAACTTCCCAAGTGCTTAGTACAGTGCTTTGCACACAGTAAGCGCTGAATAAATATGATTAAATGAATAAATGAATGAACATAACTTCTCTGTGCCACATTTACCTCAACTGTAAAATGGGGATGAAGTCTGTGAGACACACGTGGGACACCCTGATCACCTTGTATCCCCCCAGCGCTTAAAACAGTGCCTTGCACATAGTAAGTGCTTAATAAATGCCATTCTTATTATTATTACGTTCCTAGGATCGAAAGAGCTTCCATACTGATGGGGGAGACTGGCATAAAATATTTATAAGTTATGGAGCTAAACCGCTGAATGCACAATTGGCTAAACATGTATACAAAAGAGCTGGACCAAGCACCTCAAACTCTAGGCTTCCAGAACATGTCGTGAGGGGCGTAATCTAGGGGAAGAGCACATTTGATCTCTTCCTAAAACTTTGGTTTAGGCAGTATGACCAAGTGGGAAGAGTCCAGCCTGTGAGTCAGAGGGCCTGGATTTGAATCCCAGGTCTGTCACTTGCCTGCTGTGTGAACCCTAACCCAACCTTAAACTTTGCACTTGGATTTGGACCCTTTATTCACCCCACTCTCATCCCAACATTTATGATGTACATATACCATAACCCTAATCTTAACCCTAACCCTGGGAGTCCTGCATTTTAATCCCAGCTGTTCCTTACCTGCTATGACACTTAACTCTAACCTCAAATTAAACTCCCCTTTTCGGAGTTTGAGAGTTTTGAGAAGTTTTGCCCCTTCCCTTTCAGAGAACTGGCATGGCATAGCGGGTAGAGCATGGGCCTGGGAGTCAGAAGATCAAGGGTTCTAATCCTGTCTCGGCCACTTGTCTGCTGGGTGACTTTAGGTAATTCACTTCACTTCTCTGGGCCTCAGTTCCCTCATCTGTAAAAGGGGGATTGAGACCGTGAGTCTCATGTGGGACAGGGACTGGGTCCAACCCAATTTTCTTGTTTCCACCCCAGCGCTTAGTACAGTGCCTGGCACAGAGTAAGTGCTTAACAAATGCCATAAGTATTATTTTGGGATCCTCATGACCCAGGCACCAGAAAGAAGAATGAAAATATGGGTACTGGCAAATGGGTGACTACTGCCTTCAAGCCCTGAACTCCAGATTAGACTCCCCTTTGGGGTCTTCATGGTCCAGATGCCAGGAGAGTGATAAAAATAATTATGCCAGCAAAATGTTGAGCTGACTTCACGCTATGACCCCAGATTTGAGTCTTTGTATTTGGGTCTTCGTGGCTCATTCTTAGAGAAAGAACAACGAAAAAAATGGTTACTGACTAAAGCAGGGCAGGTCTCAACACTCAAACCCCATACTGAAATCTTCCCAGTCGGGCATCCATGGACCAGGTGCCAGCAAGAAAAATAAAAATATGGCTGCTGCCAAAGGGATGGGATTGGCTTCGTGCCACTAACTTTGGATTTGAATCTGCTATTTGGTGCCTTCATGGCCCAGGCACCCAGAAGAACAATAAGAACAGGGGTGCTGGCAAACGTTGGGACTGGCTGCATGCCATGAACCTCGGGACTTGATTCTCACAATTGGGTCTTCTTGAACCGTGCTTAAGGTTCAAGTGTGAAGTGAAGTGTGAGAGTGAAGATGGGTTTAGCTTCATCACTTTCCCCTTAATTTGACTCGACCCTTAGGTTTTGAAAGTTGAGCTACATTTAAGGCCCAACAGGATTAGGAGCTTTCTGCTAATTCAAGCAGTGATCACCAGAATAGTTTCCACCTGGATCTTTTTCACCATCCCATTCTACTGCCTTTATGGTGGACAGATGGGCCAAGCTTCTTAGCCTCTGAGCCTCTCAATCAGATCAGAAAGTGTGTGATCTTTGGGAAGGGTGCACTTGATTATTTCTTAAAGCTTTAGTTTGGGCAGTATGACTGAACGGGAAAAGTCTAGGCCTGTGAGTCAGAGGATCTGGGTTGTAATTCCAGCTCTGTCCCATGCGTGCTCTGTGACCTCAGGCAAGTCACTTAACTTCTCTGTGCCACAGTTCCTTCAACTGTAAAATGTTGATTGAATATCTGCCCCTGGATTTGTTCCCCTTATTCACCCCTCCCTCAACTCAACAGCAATTAAGTCCATAGCTATAATTTAATCAATCAATCAATCAATCGTATTTATTGAGCGCTTACTATGTGCAGAGCACTGTACTAAGCGCTTGGGAAGTACAAATTGGCAACACATAGAGACAGTCCCTACCCAACAGTGGGCTCACAGTCTAAAAGGGGGAGACAGAGAACAGAACCAAACATACCAACAAAATAAAATAAATAGGATAGAAATGTACAAGTAAAATAAATAAATAAATAAATAGAGTAATAAATATGTACAACCATATATACATATATACAGGTGCTGTGGGGAAGGGAAGGAGGTAAGATGGGGGGATGGAGAGGGGGACGAGGGGGAGAGGAAGGAAGGGGCTCAGTCTGGGAAGGCCTCCTGGAGGAGGTGAGCTCTCAGCAGGGCCTTGAAGGGAGGAAGAGAGCTAGCTTGGCGGAGGGGCAAAGGGAGGGCATTCCAGGCCCGGGGGATGACGTGGGCCGGGGGTCGACGGCGGGACAGGCGAGAACGAGGTACAGTGAGGAGATTAGCGGTGGAGGAGCGGAGGTTGCGGGCTGGGCAGTAGAAGGAGAGAAGGGAGGTGAGGTAGGAGGGGGCGAGGTGATGGAGAGCCTTGAAGCCCAGGGTGAGGAGTTTCTGCCTGATGCGCAGATTGATTGGTAGCCACTGGAGATTTTTGAGGAACTGGAGATTTTTGAGGAATTTACTATTTTAATGTCTGTCTTTCCCTTCCCACAATGAGCTTCAAGTCTAGAGGAGATGTATCTACCGACACTGTTATATTGTCCTTTCCCAAGTGCTTAGTACAGTGTTCTGCAAACAGTTAGTGCTCACAAATACCACGGATGATTTAACTGTTCTCCCTCCCATTTAAAACATGAGCCCCATGTGGGACAGTGACTGTGTCTAATCTGCTTATTTCGTATCTCCCCCAATGCTTAGTATGGTGCCTGGTACCTAGTAAATGCTTACCAAAGACCATCATTATTATTTTTAGTATGCTTTCTGGGTGCAGATGCTGTGCTGAAGTACAAGGGAGGAGCAGGAGTGCATGCCGTGATAGCACGTAGGTTTGCACCCTCTATTTGCCTCACCTTCAGCTCCATAATACTTATGTAAATAGCTCTAATTTAATGATAATTATGGTACTTGTTTAGAGCTTATTATGTGTCAAACACAGTTCTAAGCACCGGGGTAGGTATAAGTTAACCTGGTTGGACAAAGTCCCTGTCCCACATGGGGAGCACAGTCTAAGTAGGACTGAGTAGGATTTAATCCCCATGTTACAGATGACGTCACTGAGGAAAAAAGAAGTGAAGTGACCAGCCCGAGGTCACAGAGCAGATATGTGACAGAGCTGGGATTAGGATCCAGGTCCTCTGACTCCCAGACCTTTGTTCTTTCCACTAGGCCACGTTGCTTCTCCCCCACGAGAGAGTCAGCTCCTAGTAGGCGGAGAGTGTGTTTAAAAACTCTGATATATCATGCTCTCCCAAGTGCTTATGTACATATCTGTGATTTTATTAATTTATATTCATGTTTGTTTCTCTCTAGACTGTAAGATGCTTGTAGGCAGGGAATGTGCCTACCAGCTCTGTTGCACTGTACTCTCCCAACTCCCTGCCAGTCTGTGAATTTGTTGTGGGCAGCGAATATGTCTGTTATATTGTTACTCTTCCAAGCACGTAGTACAGTGCTCTGCACACAGCATTCAATAAATAAAACTGACCGACTGCTCTACACTCAGGAAATGCTTTATTGATTCCATCAATCGATCGATGGTCGATCAGAGCAGGAGGAGGCTGAAAGATCCCGGGCCTTGAGAGTCAGAGGCCGTGGGTTCTAATCCCTGCTCTGCCACATAAAAATCATAATCATAATTGTATTTGTTAAGAATTTACTATGTTCCAGGCACTGTGGTTGGTACAAGGTAATTGGGTTGGACACAGTCCCTGTACCACATAGGGCTCACAGTCTTAATCCCCATTCTCCAGAGGAGGGAACTGGGGCCCAGAGAAGTGAAATGACTTGACCAAGGTCACACAGGAGACAAGTGGCAGAGCAGTTATTAGAACCCAGGTCCTTCTGAATCCCAGGCCCGTGCTTTACCCACTAAACCCTCTGCTAGGTGACACTGGGCAAATCACTTCACTTCTCTGTGCCTCAGGTTTCTCCTCTGTAAAGTGGGGATTAGGATTGCGAGGCCCACGTGAGACAGGGACCGTGCCCAGCCTGATTATCTCGTATGAACAGTGCCTAGCACATAGTGAGTGCTTAACAAATGCCACAGTTATTATAATTATTCCCTGAGGATCCAGAGAAAGGGGGCCCCCCTTCCCCGGATGGCAGGGGACACCTCCCCCTCAAGGAGCAGCCGGCCGGGCAGAGCTGTGGGGGTGAGGGGGGAGGTAGGTGCCCCCACCCCCTGCTCCTTCGGAGGGGCCAAATCTACCCAAAATGTCAGGGGAAAAGGGAATAATGGCATTGTCAAGCCCCTAGTAAAGAGATCAAATGTGGGGCGGTTAGCTCACTGTGACCACGGGTTTCCAGAAAGTGGGTTCACTTGAGAGGGGGGGTGGTCCTGGGGAGACTCTTGGGCCCTGTCCCCACCCTAGCCACTCTCCTCCATGGAGGCCTCTGTGCATTCCTCTCAGGAGGCTGCTGACCCCGCCCTATCCCCAGCCAAGGTGTTCCTCCTCCAGCCCAGGAGATGAGTGACTTCTGGCTGGTCCGGCCCCTGCTTGCCCCCCACCCTAATCAGCTGCTCCCACTTAGGTTACCTGACTCATATGAGCCTCCAGGGAGGTGGCAACCTTTACTGGGCTGCTTCTGTGGGTTCTGCTGAATGGCTGCTTTCTATCTTGGGGTGCTGGGCTTTAGTGAGTGGGCGTTCATTTTGGGGGTTTCTCTGACTTTTTTTTGGGGGGTGAGGAGGGTACTGCTCTGGGAGAGTGTGTTATGTTGACCCTGGGTGGGGACATGGGCAGTTAGTTGTAGCTGTGGTGGGAGTGTGGGGAGGGGGCTGGCCTGGGTTGGGACTTTGAAGACCAGCTGATCCATCTTTTTCCATTTTTCACTATATGGATGCACTAATTCATTCTGATTGACTTTCTGTATTAATTTTCAGATGTCTCACTGACCCAGAGCCTGAGGGTGACTTGGCTGTTTCTAACCAACCCCCACAGATGAGTAACTTAAATGTTGTTTTTCCTCTTTCTTACTTTTTCCTTTTTCTGCATCCACTATTGATCATGCTAAGGATTTTTCTGCCCTCTCCTCTCCTGAAGCTCACTTCTGCAATTAATTCCCCCACACCTCTAATTTCCTATCATATCAGTATAGAGACTAGCGGTTTCTTAAGGAAACAGCACATAGACCTTGGGCCTGAGAGTCACAAGGACCTGGGTTCTAATCTCAGCTCTAACTCTGGCCTACTGTGTGACCTTGGATAAGTTACTTCACTTCTCTAGTTCTCAAGGATCTTATCTGTAAAACAGGGATAGAGATTGTGAACTCCATGAGGGGCGGAGACTGAGTCTAACCTCATTTGCTTGTTTCTACCCCAGTATTTAATAAATACCATCTTCAAGGCTGTCAATCACATTCTCTCTTCCTGCCTCCCCTCCTTCCTCCTGTACTCCAAGGGTTAGGGTTAGTTGTAGGGTAGCGACCATCTCTATATGTTGCCAATTTGTACCTCCCAAGTCCTTAGTACAGTGCTCTGCACACAGTTGAATGAATGAATTATTATTATTATTCCTGGCTCTGCCACCTCCTAGCTGTGTGACCTTGAGCAGGTCACCTAATTTCTCTGTGCCTCAGTTTTCTCATCTGAAAAATGGAGATGAAATACGTATTCTCCTCACTACTTAAGCAGGAGATCCATGTGGGAAGGCCCAGTGACTAGCATCTACCCGAAGGCTTAGTACAGTGCTTGGCACATAGTAACCTTTGATCTAATCTGGGCTCTGCCATTTGTCTGCTATGTGACCTTGGGCAAGTCACTTAACTTCTCTGAGCCTCAGTGACCTCATTTGTAAAATGGGGATCAAGGCTGTGAGTCCCACAATCAATCAATCAATCATATTTATTGAGAGCTTACTCTGTGAAAAGCACTACTAAGCGCTTGGGAAGTACAAGTTGGCAACATATAGAGACAGTCCCTACCCAACAGTGGGCTCACAGTCTAAAAGGGGGAGACAGAGAACAAAACCAAACACACTAACAAAATAAAATAAATAGAATAGATATGTACTAGTAAAATAAATAAATAAAAAAATAAATAAATACAGTAATAAATATTAACAAACATATATACATATATACAGGTGTTGTGGGGAAGGGAAGGAGGTAAGATGGGGGATGGAGAGGGGGACGAGGGGGAGAGGAAGAAAGGGACTCAGTCTGGGAAGGCCTCTTGGAGGAGGTGAGCTCTCAGTAGGGCCTTGAAGGGAGGAAGAGAGCTAGCTTGGCAGATGGGCAGAGGGAGGGCATTCCAGGCCCGGGGGATGACGTAGGCCGGGGGTCGATGGCGGGACAGGCGAGAACGAGGTACGGTGAGATTAGCGGCGGAGGAGCGGAGGGTGCGGGGTGGGCTGTAGAAGGAGAGAAGGGAGGTGAGGTAGGAGGGGGCGAGGTGATGGAGAGCCTTGAAGCCCAGGGTGAGGAGTTTCTGCCTGATGAGCAGATTGATTGGTAGCCACTGGAGATTTTTGAGGAGGGGAGTAACATGCCCTGAGCGTTTCTGGACAAAGACAATCCGGGCAGCAGCATGAAGTATGGACTGAAGTGGGGAGAGACACGAGGATGGGAGATCAGAGAGAAGGCTGATGCAGTAGTCCAGACGGGATAGGATGAGAGCTTGAACGAGCAGGGTAGCGGTATGGATGGAGAGGAAAGGGCAGATCTTGGCAATGTTGCGGAGCTGAGACCGGCAGGTTTTGGTGATGGCTTGGATGTGAGGGGTGAATGAGAGAGCGGAGTCGAGGATGACACCAAGGTTGCGGGCTTGTGAGACGGGAAGGATGGTAGTGCTGTCAACAGAGATGGGAAAGTCAGGGAGAGGGCAGAGTTTGGGAAGGAAGACAAGGAGTTCAGTCTTGGACATAGGACAAACTGATCACCTTGTATCCCCTCCCCCAGTGCTTAGAACCATGCTTCGCACATAGTAAGCACTTAACAAATGCTATCATTTACCATTATTATCATTACCATTTGGAGTGGCAGCCAAGTCTACCCAGGAGTGCCGGAAATTGGATTCTATGGCGATCGTGGTGTCTCATCAAGCCGACGTTGGGGAGTACGTGCGGCACGAAGAGACTCTGACTTAAAATTCATCCCCAGAGCTTGACACTGGGTGGGGAGGATTGAATGAATGGCCCTGCCTCCGCAGCCTATCAAAACGGGAGTACTGGATGGTCAAGTGGCGACAACACTCCAACCTTTACTGGGAGATGGTCTCTAGCTGCAGTCCGTCACAGATGTTGCCAGATGCAGGCAGGACTTGTATATGGGGTTGGTCTAGCGTGGGGGAAGTTACAGCTTTATATCTTTTTTATGGATGGTATTAAATTGAATCCTGTGTTTTTTATGGAACAGAGTGGCTTTCTGCCAGTTTCTTTTATTCTTTCCCCTTGTGAGTTGAGGGGCATAAATTTAGAGTAGTTTTTCTGCATTTATTTGGGTACTTCTGAATTCGTGGCAATGAAACAAGGACTCTAACCTCACGGTAGTATTAGGTGAATTCATATCCCATTTTGTATTTATTTTCTTCAGCTTCCTTCTAGACTGTGAGCCCACTGTTGAGTAGGGACTGTCTATATGTTGCCAACTTGTACTTCCCAAGCGCTTAGTACAGTGCTCTGCACACAGTAAGCGCTCAATAAATATGATTGATTGATTGATTGATTATTATTATTATTATTAACAAATGTCATAGTTATTCTCTCCAGAGAGTTTCTGCCCATGATCAATAGTGGGAGCAGGGGTATTTATGAAGGGTCCACTGTAGTAAGCAGCAGAAACACAAGGCGTGGAATGCCCTCCTTCCTCATATCTACCAAGATAGCTCTCTTCCTCCCTTCAAAGCCCTACTGAGAACTCACCTCCTCCAGGAGGCCTTCCCACACTGAGCCGCCTTTTTCCTCTCCTCCTCCCCATCCCCTACCTTCCTCCCCTCCCCACAGCACCTGTATATGTTTGTACAGATTTATTACTCTATTTTACTTGTACATATTTACTATTCTATTTATTTTGTTAATAATGTGCATCTGGCTTTATTTCTATTTATTCTGATGACCTGACACCTGTCCACATGTTTTGTTGTCTGTCCCCCCCACCTTCTAGACTGTG
The DNA here is from genome assembly GCF_015852505.1 of Tachyglossus aculeatus. Classification (NCBI taxonomy): domain Eukaryota; kingdom Metazoa; phylum Chordata; class Mammalia; order Monotremata; family Tachyglossidae; genus Tachyglossus; species Tachyglossus aculeatus. The sequence goes on along the minus strand of NW_024044843.1, from coordinate 1,384,095 downwards.
AGCCCGTTGTTGGGTGGAGACTGTCTCTATATGTTGCCAACTTGTACTTCCCAAGCACTTAGTACAGTGCTCTGCATACAGTAAGTGCTCAATAAATATGATTGAATGAATGAAGGCATGGTCCCTCCCCAAAAAGAGCTTGCACTCAAATAACCAATGATCTGGACTGTTCCTGTGCTGTGTCCCATGTTCTTTTTGAGTACCATATTGGGCAAAGAATACTCTGCCATCTTGAAACTCAAGTCCACTAAACTACTGAGCAGGTGTTAGGGAATGGACAGTAAGCAACGTCAACTTCCTTGAGGGGATTCTGGTCCTGACTCAGCCTCCTGAAGGAGCCAGCTGACATTAAAGCTGGCCTTCTGCCAGTGGGTCCAAGTAGTCACTATAAATAGGAAACAATTTGACAGCACTTGACAACAATGATGCCAGGGGGACTGTTCAGTGGTGTCTCTGTTCTGGACAAGCTTCACCAGGGTGGGTTTTTGCGCTCTTGTATTGCCAGGGCATCTTAGGTTCTCATCCAGGAAACTAATTTTCCAACACATTTTCAAATTGAGTTCAATAATTTTCTAAAGTTAGTTTTCTTTTCCCCTGCTTACCATTCCAAATTCAAGAGAACATGCTCAAATTTAGTTGAGGAAATAGTAGCAAACACTTTTGAATTCCTCTCTGGAGGTTTGGTTTCCCAGGAAAGAAAATTGTTTCTACTTCCCCTGTGACAGGAGAGAAAAAGATGGGATGATGGGCTGAGGCTCACATTTCCTTCTTTTGGGCCTTAATTTAGAAGCTTGATGATCCTCAGAAATTCAAAAATATAAGCTAGGTAAACTGCATAGTATACACAATGCTCTAAGGTTACAGTCCCAAGGAAATTTGTCTGAGCAAATAGTCATTGCTCTGGTCACAGTTGTAGTCATAGCAACGGGTGATTTCCCCCATTTGAGGTCCCCTGAAAATTGCCGGCTCACCCTTATTCGCAGCCTGGACTTTGAAGGGGGTCAGTGTGAACCAGGTACCTGCTCTAAGTGTCTTTCAACAACAGCATATTCTGTACACTTTCAAGTGTGTGTATGAATGTGTGCATTGAATATGAAAATATATACATATATTCTAAAGTAGAATTGTTACATATTTAATAATTCTATGTATTGTAGCCAAATATTAACATTGTAATTGATGTCCTCCTAGATTCAAAACTTTAATATCACAAGACCAAGTTCAGCAGTAGGTGAACACCCTGAAGAGCCTGTAATCCAAGCAACTGCAGAACTTCCTCACTCTCAAATGGCCCCAGGCTTCAGCTGCAGAAGGTAACCCACCCTTCTATTTGCTTCACAGCTAATGCTGCCCTTCCTTACCAGAGATGAGTTTGGCCAACCCAATCGCCCCAAACCAGTTCCACCCCACTCCCTCCCCCTACTCAAAGACCCAGGAAATGTTCGGCCGGTACCTCAACCTGTTACCTTTGTGCCACAGTGAGCCTGGGTTGGTCTACAGGTCTTGGATGATGATTAGGTGGGAGCAGGTCCCGAGGGTGGATCCCCTGGAAACAACTGGGACCCCTCACCACTTTAGAGGGGGTTAGTCACTGTTCCTTAGAGCAGAGGCAGAACTGGCCGGGAAACTAACCTCTAGGTTGAGAGCTGTGGAAATGGATTCAACGGCTCCGGGTCCTCCTCTGCCTCCTGCGGCAACCGCAGCTCCTGCTGCTACAGTCAGCCTTGTTTTATCTTGGAGCAGCAAAGGAAACTCCCAAGAGAACTGTACAACACCAAGACGACTCCCACTGTGGAACCTGAGACCTGAGGGTAAAAAGCACAGGGTCCTTAGCAGGGCTGTGGGGAAACCTCGGCATCCAACCTTTTATTGAAATCAAACTGAAAGGGGTAAATCAGTGATCCCAGTGTTTTCCCCTCTTGACAGCACCATTCGAGAAAAGATCACTCCGAGGAAAGCCAGATGAGCCCTATGATGAAGAAAGGTGCAGCGACATTGCCTTCCACCCACTGGGGATCATCTGCTTCCCCTCCCCTCCCCACTTGCACTCAGATGCCTTTTCTGAAGAGGGGAGTCCCCTCTGAAAGGAGGTGTATGTGACACCTTCCTCTAGGAGTTGCCCTTCATCAGGCCATCTAGTCTCATTGAGGGCAGTGATATATCAACTCCATAGCTGGCTGGGTCAGATCCTTTTAGAGGCCGATGAAGGAGGATGAAAATCAAGTGATTCAAGTAATGCCAAACCATTTTGAGTGGCCATGTTTTCATCTCTCCCCATCCCCATCCCCCGGGCCTTACCTCCTTCCCCTCCGCACAGCACCTGTATATATGTTTGTATATAAGTATGTAAGTATCATAAAGTAATTGAGTGCCTTAAAGCCTATGGGAGGAGTTTCTGTTTGATGCGGAGGTGGATGGGCAACCACTGGAGATTTTTGAGGAATGGGGAAGCATGGGCTGAATTTTATTTGTTTAAAAATGATCCAGGCAACAGCGTGAAATAAGGACTGGAGCAGGGGAGACAGGAGGCAGGGAGGTCAGCAAGGAGGGAAAGGAGGGATAGGATAAATGCTTGGATCATCAGATTGAGAGGAAAGAGTGAATTTGAGCTAGTTTGATGGATGTGAGGAGGAAGGGCATTCCAGGCCAGAGGTAGGACGTGGGCCAGGGGTCGATGGTGGGACAGGTGAGAACGAGGCATAATGAGGAGCGGCAGAGGAGCGGAGTGTGTGGGATGGGCTGTGAAGGTAGAACTGATAGGATTTGTCACTAGTAACGGGCAAGTTTCTGGAGGAGAAGGTTTGAGTGGGGAAGATGAGGAGTTCAATTTTGGACACGTTGAGTTTTAGGTATTGATGGAACATCCTGGGATATCTTGAGGGAAATGAGATTGCACAGGAGGAGGGTAAAATCGTTTCTAGACTGTAAGCTCATCTTTAGACTGTCAGCTCATTGTAGGCAGGGAAGGTGTTACCCTGTACTGTTATATTGTTATATTGTAGTTTCCCAGGTGCTACAGTAAGTGCTCAGTAAATACCATTGAATGACCAATTGGAGAGATAGATTTAGGAATCAGCCTCGAGAAAGCCAATTATTTTCCCTATAGGGCTGGGTGTAAATGGGGAATAGAGGAGGACCCAAACTGAGCCCTGAGGGACTTCCCACAGTTAGGGGTGAGAGGGAGAGGAGGAGCCTGTGAAAGTGACCAGAAAGGAGTAGCCAATAACCAGATGGGAGAACCAGGAGAAGCAGTGTGGCTGAGTGGGAGAAGCACAGGCTTGGGAGTCAGAGGTCGTGGGTTCTAATCCCGGCTCTGCCACTTATCAACTGTGTGAATTTGTGCAAGTCACTTAACTTCTCTATGTAAAATGGGGATTAAGACTGTGAGGCCCACAAGGGACGAACTAATTACCTTGTACCTACCCCAGCACTTAGAACAATGCTTGGCACATAGTAAGCACTTTGTAAATGCCATTATTATTATTATTTGGAGAAGAGAAATTGGGTGCAGAGGGGCAATAGGTAGAAGAGTAGTTGGAGTAAGGGTTTTTTTTAAAAAAAAGATAGGGGATAGTTGGGTGTGTTTGAAAATGGAGAGGATAGAGCCCATAGGAGAGTGAGCCGTGAAAGATGGTGGTCAGGGAGAGAAGAAGAGTGGGAGCAAGTATTTTTATAGGATGTGAAAATATGGAGTAGGAGACACAGGGAAGGGGGTAGATTTTAAAAGGATGCAGGAGATCTCTTGAGGAAGGCTGGGAAAGATGAGAGAAGGGATGGGGAAGTTAAATGGGTCATCATTGGGTTGATAAAGGGAGGATTTGGGGGAGAGGAAGTGTTCATTCTGGATCAAGTATTCTGCTAAGTATTGGGTAAATTTCAGAGTAAAAGCAATGCTCCAAATTTACAGTCCCACGGAAAATTGTCTGAGCAAATAGCCATTGTTCTGGCCACAGTTGTTACCATAGCAACAGGAGATTTCTCTGCCCCTACGTCCCCCCCCTGAGGTCACCTGGAAATTGATGGCTTGGCCTTATTCCCAGCCTGGGTTTCGAGGCAGGTCAGTGTGAACTAGGGATCTGCCCTTGGTGGATTTTTTTAATTCATTCGATCGTATTTATTGAGCTCTTACTGTGTGCAGGGCACTGTACTAAACACTTGGAAAGTACAATTCAGAAACAGAGACAATCCCTGCCCACAATGGGTTCACAGTCTTTAAGACTTTCAACACCAGTAGATTCTGTACGTGTGTGTGTGTGTGAATGCATTCGTTGAATATGAATCTATTTATATACACATGTATTCTAAAATGGAATTGTTATATAGTGGTTGTGTTTATGATAGACAAAAGTTAACATTGAAATTTATGTCCTCATTGATTCAAAGCTAAGCTTTAATATCACTAGACCAACTTCAGTGAAAGGGGAACATGGAAAGAGAACACCCTGCAGAGACTGTATTCATTCATTCATTCAATCGTATTTATTGAGCACTTACTGTGTGCAGAGCACTGTACTAAGTACTTGGAAAATACAATTAGTAGATAAGCAGCATGGCTCAGTGGAAAGAGCACGGGCTTTGGAGTCAGGTCATGGGTTCAAATCCCTGCTCCGCCAATTGTCAGCTGTGTGACTTTAGGCAAGTCACTTAACTTTTCTGGGCCTCCGTTCCCTCACCTGTAAAATGGGGATTAAGACTGTGAGCCCCCCGTGGGACAACTTGATCACCTTGTAACCTCCTCAGCACTTAGAACAGTGCTTTGCACATAGTAAGTGCTTAATAAATGCCATCATTACTATTATTATTACAATTTGACAACGGATAGAGACAATCCCTACCCAAAAACGGGCTCCCAGTCTAGAAGTGGGGAGACAGGCAACAAAACAAAACAAGTAGACAGGCGTCAATAGCATAAATATAAATAAATAGAATTATAGATATATGCACATCATTAATAAAATTAATAGAATATTAAATATGTACTTATGTACACAAGTACTTTGCAGTGGGAAGGAGGGAAGAGCAGAGGGAGGGAACAGGGGTGATAGGGAGGGGAGGACTGCTGCCCAGATTATTTTTGTACAGAAATGCTCTGGGCATGTCACTCCGCCTATCCCCTCCACAAAAATCTCCAGTGGTTGCCTGTAAACCTTCAAATCAAGCAAAAACACCTCGCTTTCAGCTTCAACGCTCTCCATTACCTCGCTCCCTCCTACCTCACCTTCCTTCTCTCCTTCTACAGCCCATCCCGCACCTGCCACTCCTCTGACGTTAACCTCCTCACTGTGCCTCGTCTCACCGGTCCTGCCGTCGACCTCTGGCCCAGTTCCTTCCTCTGGCCTGGAATGCCCTCCCTCTAGACATCCACCAAACTAGCTCTCTTCTCTTCAAAGCCCTACTGAGATTTCACCTCCTCCGGGAGGCCTTCCCAGACTGAGCCCCTCTTTTTCCTCTCCTCCTCCTCCTATCCTCCCCATCGTCGCCCTCCCCCCACCCTACCCTCTTCCCCTTCCCCATGGTACTTGTAGATATTTGTACATATTTATTGTTCTATTTTATTTGTACATATTTATTACCCTATTTTATTATTGATATGTATATAGCTATAATTCTATTTATTCTGATGGCATTGATGCCTGCATACTTGTTTTGTTGTCTGTCTCCCCATTCTAGACTGTGAGCCCATTGTTGGGTAGGGACCATCCCTCTATGTTGCCGGTTAGTACTTCCAAAGCGCTTAGTACAGTGCTCTGCACACAGTAAACCCTCAAAAAATACAACTGAATCAATGAATGAAAGAGGAAAAGGGAGACTCAGTCTGGGAAGGCCTCTTGGAGGAGGTGCTTTGAAGGGGGGAAGTGAGCTAGTTTGATGGATGTGAGGAGGAAGGGCATTCCAGGCCAGAGGTAGGACGTGGGCCAGGGGTCGACGGTGGGACAGGTTAGAACGAGGCACAGTGAGGAGCGGCAGAGGAGCGGAGTGTGTGGGTTGGGCTATGGAAGGAGAGAGGGGAGGTGAGGTAGGAGGGGGCAAGGTGATGGACGGCCAATAGTGTTTTTGCTTGATACAGAGGTTAATAGGCAACCATTGAAGATTTTTGAGGAGGGAGGTGACATGCCCAGACCGTCTCTGTAGAAAGAAAATCCGGACAGCAGAGTTAAGTATAGGCTGAAATGGGGAGAGACAGGAACCTGGAAGATTCCAAGGAATGGCAGAAATTCCTCACCCTCCAACAATCCCAGACTGCAGCTGCAGAAGGTAACCAACCCCTTTATTAGTTTTAACAACTAATGCTGCCCTTCCTTTCCACAGATAAGTATGACCAACCCAATTGTCCCTACCAGCCCCATCCCATTCGCTCCCTCTACTGAAAGACCCAGGAAATGTCTTACTGGGGGCCTCAGACTTGTATCCTTCTACCACAGTGAGCTTGGAGATTTTTGAGGACTGGAGAAACGTGGACTGAACGTTTTTTTATAAAAAAAATCTAGGAGGTTATGTGAAATCAGGACTGAAGTGGGGAGAAACAGGAGGCAGGGAGGTCATCAAGGGGGGATAGGCAGAACAGGATAAGTGCTTGGATCACCATGGTGACGGTTTGAATTTCCACTGAACTAGGCACGTAGGCAGCACAGAATAGCCCAGAGAGGGAGGCTGCAGGGTGAAGGCACCGACAGGGTGCTTCCCAGACTTGCCCGGAGATCTGAGATATCCACCAGGGAGTATACACAGGTGCTACACTATTGCAGACAGACCTCCCTCTCTGCAGCACCCGACCATGCTGCTTCCTTGGGGTGAAACATTGGGTTGTTAGAATATTTCTGCTGATTTCTCGTGTATATGTGTGCATGTGCATGTGTGTATGTGTGTGTGAGTATGCATTATAGATTAAGACTTTGGGGAAAGCATCCGATGAGGAGGGGCTGCTGCTATCACCACATAAGCTGGATCTGGAAACAGGGCTGTGTTGTTATATTAATACTTGTGGTACTTAAGTGATCACTATTGTGACAAGCTCTGAACTAAGTGCTTGGGGTAGATACAGCATAATCAGTAGGGCCCATTTCTTGTCCCACGTGAGACTCACAGCTAAGTAGAAGGGATAACAGGTAGTGACTTCCCATTTTACGGGCAAGGTAACTGAGCCCAGAGAAGTAAAATAACTTGCCCCAACTTAAACAGCAGCCAAGTGGAAGAATTAGGATTAGAACCCAAATCCTGACTCCAGGCCTGGGCTCTTTCCACTAGGTCTGGACTGTAAATTGTAAGCTCCTCCTCCAGACTGTAAGCTAGTTGTGGGCAGGGATTTTACCTACCAACTCTGTTATATGTGCTCTCCCAAGTGCTTAGAACAGTACTGTGCATGCAATAAGTGCTCGGTAAATAGGATTGATTGATTCATTTATTGATCATGCTGCTTCTCTCTAATAGGAGAGGGGACCTGACAGAGGTGGTCTCCAGGGAGCATAGATCCAGGAACAGGAGTAGGGCAGGGTGTGCCCATCCCTCTAGGAGCCATCAGTCATGCCAAATACGAATTTCCACCTTCCCACCATGACCTCTATAATTACCTCAGCTATATCTCACCCTCACCCTCTCACTCCTCACCCTCGGCTTCAAGGCTCTCCATCACCGGGCCTCCTCCTACATCACCTCCCTTCTCTCCTTCTATAGTCTAGCCCGCACCCTCTGCTCCTCTGCTGCCAATATCCTCACTGTGCCTTGTTATCGCCTGTCCCGCCATCGACCCCCGGCCTACATCACCCCCCTGGCCTGGAATGCCCTCCCTCTGCACATTTGCCAAGCTAGCTCTCTTCCTCCCTTCAAAGCCCTACTTAGAGCTCACCTCCTCCAGGAGGCCTTCCCAGACTGAGCCTCCTCCTTCCTCTTCCCCTTCTCCCCCTCCCCACCCCCCACCTTACCTCCTTCCCCTCCCCACAGCACCTGTATATATGTTTGTACAGATTTATTACTCTATTTTACTTGTACATATTTATTCTATTTATTTTATTTTGTTGATATATTTCGTTTGGTTGTCTGTCTCCTCCTTCTAGACTGTGAGCCCGCTGTTGGGTAGGGACCGTCTCTATATGTTGCCAACTTGTACTTCCCAAGCGCTTAGTACAGTGCTCTGCACACAGTAAGCGCTCAATAAATACGATTTAATGAATGAATGACTGAATGAATGAATCTCCCTACTGCAAAATCACCCTCTCCCAACCCCTGCAAAACAACTCCCTCACTCCCTTTTCTCCCACCGGCACCCCAATCAATCAATCAGTCAATCGTATTTATTGAGCGCTTACTGTGTGCAGAGCACTGTACTAAGTGCTTGGGAAGGACAAGTTGGCGACATATAGAGATGGTCCCTACCCAACAGTGGGCTCACAGTCTAGAAGGGGTCACAGTCTAGAAGGGGGCAGTAGAACTCTGGGCAGTAGTACTTCTTTAGCACCCATTGGGGGTAATGCAGTGCATTGTTTTTGTTTGGCAATCAGTAAATCATTGATTGGTATTTATTGAGTTCTTACTTTATAGAGCCCAGAGCACTAAACTAAGCCCTTGGAAGAGTGTAATACAATAGAGTTGGTAGACACAATCCTTGCCCACAATGAACCTAAGGCCTAGAATGGGAGACGTACATTAAAACAAACTACAGATTTGTATATAAGTACTTTAGGGCTGTGGATGGGGTGAATATCAAATGCTTAAAGTGTACACATCCATGTGCATAAGCAATGCAGCAAGGAGAGAGAGTATGAGAACTAAGGGATTAGTAGGGGAAGACCTCTTGGGGATGTGATTTTACTAAGGCTTTGAAGATGGGGAGAGTTGTGGTTCATTCAGTCATTCAATCATATTTATTGAGCGCTTACTGTGTGCAGAGCACTGTACTAAGCGCTTGGGAAGTACAAGTTGACAATATACAGAGACGGTCCCTACCCAACAGCAGGCTCACAGTCTAGAAGGGGGAGACAGACAACAAAACAAAACGAATAAAATAAAATAAATAGAATGGTAAATATGTACAAGTAAAATAGAGCAATTAATCTGTACAAACATATATACAGGTGCTGTGGGGAGGGGAAGGAGGTAAGGCGGGGGGAATGGGGAGGGGGAGAAGAAGGAGGGGGCTCAGTCTGGGAAGGCCTCCTGGAGGAGGTGAGCTCTCAGTAGGGCTTTGAAGGGAGAAAGAGAGCTATCTTGGCAGATGTGTGGAGGGAGGGCATTCCAGACCAGAGGGAAGACATGGGCCGGGGGTCGACGGCAGGACAGGTGAGAACGAGGCACAGTGAGGAGGTTAGCGGCGTAGAAGCAGAGGGTGTGGGCTGGGCTGTAGAAGGAGAGAAGGGAGGTGAGGTAGGAGGGGGCGAGATGATGGAAAGCCTTGAAGCCAAGAGTGAATTTTCGCCTGATGCGTAGGTTGACTGGTAGCCACTGGGGATTTTTGAGGGGTGGAGTGACATGCCCAGAGCGTTTCTGCACAAAGATGATCCGGGCAGCAGCGTGAAGTATAGATTGAAGTGGGGAGAGACAGGAGGATGGGATATCAGAGAGGAGGCTGATGCAGTAATCCAGTCGGGGTAGGATGAGAGATTGAACCAGAAGGGTAGCGGTTTGGATGGAGAGGAAAGGGCAGATCTTGGAGACGTTGTGGAGGTTAGACCAGCAGTTTTTGGTGATGAATTGGATGTGAGGGGTGAACGAAAGAGCAGAGTGGAGGATGACACCACGTTTGCTTGCTTGTTAGACGGGAAGGATGGTAGTGCTGTCAACAGTGATGGGAAAGTCAGGGAGAGGGCAGGGTTTTGGGGGGAAGATAAGGGGTTCAGTTCAGCCAGTCTTCAGTCTTGGTGGTCTGAAGTATCTGAAAGGGGAAGGAGTTCCATGCCAGAGGGAGGTCATGGACAAGGGGTCAGTGGTGAGATAGGTGAGATCAAGGTACAGTGAGTAGGCTGGCATTAGAGGAGCAAAGCCTGTGAATGAGGCTGTAGTAGAAAATCAGCCAGGTAGGGTAGGAAGAGGAGAGTGATTGAACGCCGTAAAGCTGATTGTAAGGAGTTTTTGTTTGTTGTGGAGGTGGAGGTTTTTGGACCATTAGAGGTTTTTGAGGAATGAGGAGACATGGACTGAGGGTGTTTCTTTGGGTTTTATGGTTTTTAGAAAAAATGACCTGGGCGGCAAGGTGAAGTATGGACTGGAGTTGGGAGAGAAAGCAGGTACGGAGGTCAGCGAGGAGACAGATGCGGTTTTCAAGGCAGGATAGAATATGTCTGGTAGCAATATGGATGGAGAGAAAATGTTGGATTTTAGCGACGTTATGAAGGTAGAACCAGCCGAATTTGGTAACATATTGACTATGAGGGTTGTATTAGAGAAAGGAGTCATGGACAACATCAAGGTTATGGGCTTGTGAGCTAAGAAAGATGGTGATGTTGTATATAGTGATGTGGAAAACAAGGGGAGGGTAGAGTTTGGATGGGAAGACAAGGAGTTCCATTTTGGACAAATTAAGTTAGGAGTGTCAGCAGAACATCCAGGCAGAGATGTCCTGAAGGCTGGAGGAAATGCGGGACTGCAGAGAAGGAAAGAGACCAGATCCGGAAAGGTGGATTTTGGAATCATCCACGTAAAGATGGTAGTTGTAATCATGGGAGTGAATGAGTTCTCCAAAGGAGTGAATGAAGATGAATAATAGAAGGGGACACAGAACTGAGCCTTGAGGGGCCCACACGATTGGTGGAAGGGGGAGGAGGAACCTGCAATAAACACTGAAAAGGAGTAGTCAAACAAGAGGAAAATCAGGAGAGGACAGTGTCAGGGGTTACATAATGTTTCAGGAGAAAGGAGTGATCCGGTGCTCATTTCAAAGGTTAAAGAGGATTAGGATGGAGTAGAGTGTGTTGAGTTTGGCAAGAAGGAGGTCAATGGTGAACTCAGAGAGGGTGGTTTCCATAGAGAGAAGGGGGTTGAAGGGAGGGTCAGCCAGGAAGGAATTGTAGAGGAAGTGGCAGAATTGGGTGTATACAACTCACTGAGGGGGTTTGGAGAGGTAGCAGGGCTGGTAACTGGAGAGTGGGCAAGGGTTGTGATAAGGTGAGAAAGGATGGGGTTGGAGGGGCTGGTGGAGTAGGTTGATTTTGAGAGGCGACAATGGATTCTCTCTTGAGATACTGTTGTGACAGATGGGAAGGCCAAAGGGGTCAGAAAGAGGGAGAGACTGAAGAGGAGCAGGAGGACTTTAGGGAAATCATGCCTGATGGCTTGAATTTTATTGATGGGGAGATGGGGTAATAATAATAATAATAATAATAATAATAATAATAATAATAATAATAATAATAATAATAATAATAATATTGGCATTTATTAAGCACTTACTATGTGCAAAGCACTGTTCTAGGCGCTGGGGAGGTTACATGGTATTCAGATTGTCCACGGGGGGCTCACAGTCCTCACCTCCATTTTACAAATAAGGGAACTGAGGCACAGAAAAGTTAAGTGACTTGCCCAAAGTCACACAGCTGACAATTGGCGGGCAGAGTGTTTGAAAAGGGAGTTAAAAGTGATCCTCCATTCCTTTCCCCTCCCCTTTTCCTTCTTGAGGACCCCAAGAGGGCACGGGGTGCTCAGGTAAAGGCACCCGGAGCTTCTCTCTTACATTGGACAGCCCAGGCTAAGGTCCGGATGGCAGGCATTCATTCATTCAGTCGTATTTATTGAGCGCTTACTATGTGCAGAGCACTGTACTAACCACTTGGGAAGTACAAATCAGACATAGAAAGAGACCATCCCTACCCAACAACGGGCTCACAGTCTAGAAGGGGGAGACAGACAACAAAACAAGTAGACGGGCATCAATAGCATAAAAATAGATAAATAGAATAATAGATGTATACACATCATTAATAAAGTAAATAGAATAATAAATATGTACAAATATATACAAGTGCTGTTGGGCGGGGAAGGCGGTAGAACAGAGGGAGGGAGTAGGGGTGATGGGGGGGAGGAGGAGCAGAGGATAAGGGGGGCTTGGTCTGGGAAGGCCTATTGGAGAAGGTGAGCTCTCGGTAGGGTTTTGAAGGGGGGAACAAAGCTACTTGGGCAGATGTGAGGAGGGAGGAGATTCCAGGCCAGAGGTAGGATGTGGGCCAGGGGTAGAAGGCGGGACAGGCAAGAACGAGGCATTTGGAGCTGCGGGGTGGTTGGGGGGTCAGGGTGGGGAGGAGCACAGGACACACAGTTCTGTCTTGCCTGTTCTGGCATGGGGTCCTGGGGGTGCTCGGGTCAAGGCACCTGAAGATTCTCTTGCCCATCAGACAGTCCGGGCTGAGGTCCAGACGGCAGGCATCTGGGACCGTAGGTTGGTGGTCGTGGGAGACAGAACTTCATCTTGGCTGTTCTGGCCCGGGGTCTCCTGGACAGCAGGAAGTGCTCAGGTCAAAGCACCCAGAGATTCTCTCAGCCATCGGGAGCCCAGGCTGAGGTCCAGACTACAGGCACCTGGGGTTATGTGGAAGTTGGGTGGCGGTGGGGGGACATAGTTCCGTCTTGGCTGTTATTCCATGAGGCTGCAAAGCAGCCCCTTCAGACAAGCCGGGGACTGGGAGCCAGGGGGCGGGTGTGCGGGGCAGGGGAGCAACCGAGAGGCAGGGCCAGAGGAATGGCCAGTTGGTAGCAGGGGGCCTGGCCTGGCCCAGGACCACAGGCTCAGGAGACCACAGGCTATGTGGGGGTCGGGGCAAGAGTCCCAGCTAGGGTACAAGCCAACGGCCTGCTGGTTCTTTGCCTATACCTGCAGTCTCAAGGACGGGGATCCTGTGGTCAATGAGATGCTCTTCATTTTCCAATCAATCAATCGGTCAATGGGATTTCATTCATTCATTTAATCGTATTTATTGAGCGCTTACTGTGTGCAGAGCACTGTACGAAGCGCTTGGGAAGTACAAGTTTGCAACATATGGAGACGATCCCTACCCAACAGCGGGCTCACAGGCTAGAAGGGGGAGACAGACAAGAAAACAAAACATATAAATCAAATAAAATAAATAGTATAAATATGTACAAGTTAAATAAATAGAGTAATAAATATGTACAAACATGCATCTATACAGATATATACAGGTGTTGTGAGGGGGGAAGGAGGTAAGGCGGGGGAGGATAGGGAGGGGGAGTAGGGGGAGAGAAAGGAGGGGGCTTAGTCTGGGAAGGCCTCCTGGAGAAGGTGAGCTCTCAGTAGGGCTTTGAAGGGAGGAAGAGAGATAGCTTGGCAGATGTGCAGAGGGAGGGCATTCCAGGCCAGGGGGAGGACGTGGGCCTGGGGTCGACGGCAGGACAGGTGAGAACGAGGCACAGTGAGGAGATTGGCGACAGAGGAGCAGAGGGTGTGGGCTGGGTTGTAGAAGGAGAGAAAGGAGGTGAGGTAGGAGGGGGTGAGGTGATGGAGAGCCTTGAAGCCGGGGGTGAAGAGTTTTTACTTGATGCGTAGGTTGATTGATAGCCACTGTAGATTTTTGAGGAGGGGAGTAACATGCCCAGAGCGTTTCTGCACAGAGATGATCTGGGCAGCGGCGTGAAGTATGGATTGAAGTGGGGAGAGACAGGAGGATGGGAGATCGGAGAGAAGGTTGATGCAGTAATCCAGTCGGGATAGGATGAGAGATTGAACGAATAGGGTAGTGGTTTGGATGGAGAGGAAAGGGCGGATCTTGACGATGTTGCGGAGGTGAGACCGACAGGATTTGGTGACGGATTGGATGTGAGGGATGAACGAGAGAGCGGAGTCGAGGATGACACCAAGGTTTTGGGCTTGTGAGACGGGAAGGATGGTAGTGCCGTCAACAGTGATGGGAAAGTCAGGGAGACGGCAGGGTTGGGAAGGGAAGATAAGGAGTTCAGTTACTGAGGAGCAACTGTGTGCTGAGCACTGACTTCTCTGAGGACTTGTGAGAGAACAATAGATTTAATAAACAATGGAGGAGGAGGTGGGGCTGGGGAACTGGCACTAGCACCACCACCACGGGCACCACCGCCATTGCCATCACATAGCTCCTATGGGCATAATTCCCCTGGCTTTGGATTAAAGAACAGACAGACTGATGTTTTCAATATTGTAGGGCAGCTCAGCCCTGCCCTACCCAGCCCAGCCCAGCTGTCCCCTGCCCTCCCCATCTGTTCCCTGACCTGTCCTGCCTTGACCAGTCAATTTATTCCCCAGGTGTCTCCTGAGGCCCGGCCAGCCAAGTTTGCACGTGGAAAGAGACAGCGGACTGGGTTTGATGATTCCTATTGTTTTTATGATTCTACTGATGATCATGGTGTGGGTGGAATGATTGGGGAAAGAGGGAAGAAACTGTGATCAGTAGGGGACGGAGGTTGGAGAAAGGTTGATTCCAGAGTTTCATAAATGATTTTGATATGCATGTTACTCGGTTGTGGGGGCAAGAGAGAGATGTGGTGGTGCTTGATATTGATGGGTCATGGCTCTGATAATGATGTGTATATATTGTGCATTACCTGTGGGGGAAACTAGGGAAACTGGGAAGGGGCCGGGGTGGTTAGGACTGTGCTGAAGAGTTCTGATTGTTTCTGAAATTAATGTTCGTTTGGGTCTGTGGGGAGGGTCTGAAGAAGGAGGGACTGGAGGCTGACAGCTGCTCTTGCTGGTCCGGGCTCGGGGTGGGGGAAGCTGGGGGAAGGTTTTGGGATCAGATGGACTTTGTCCTGGGGAAGGCCAGGTTACTGCCCTACCAGGAACACACCATCTACTGCTTCCCCACTTTTATAGTTGAGGAAACAAGAAAGCAGCCAAGTCAAACCTGAGCCAAGGGAAGTAAGGGACAGGACCCAGGTATCCAGTTGGAGGGAGAAAAAGGTGAAGCTGCATGCCATTTCACCGAACTGTGAAGTCAACCCTATACTTTCAGTTAATCTACTTTGGGCTTGAGGACCATGACACCAGGGATGTTGAGAGAAATATGAGTGCTGGCTTGATGCCATGTTCTCCAGCAGTGATTCTCCCACCTGAGCTTTCTGGATTGGAATGCTAGGGAGAGTGACTGATGAAAATGTGGGTGCCAGCATAAAGAAGGCATCTTGCCTCATGCCACAAACCCGGATTTGACTTCCACTTTTGGGGGCTTCATGGTCCAGGCTCTGGGAATAGCAGTAATAAAACAAGTGAAAACAAATGTCGGGTGGGTAGGAGGGGGGCCACTAGGGGACTGGCTTCAAGCAAGGAACCTCATATTTCATTCCTCTTCTGGGTCTTCACTCTGGAAATAAGCGGCACTGGCCTCATGCCATGGACCTGAGATTGGAGTATTTCAACTTGAGTCTTCATGGCCCAGGTGCCTGGAAAAACACTAATGATGCGGTGTTGGAAAAATGAGGGACTGGTTTCAGGTCAGGACTCCAGGATTTGACTCCCTTTTTGGGACATAACGGCCCAGGCGAGGGGAAGGCCAGTAATGAAATGGGTCCAGGGCAGTGAGGGGATGGCGACATGCCAGGAAACCCATGGTTGGTTCATTCATTCATTCATTTATTCAATCGTATTTATTGAGTGCTTACTGTGCGCACAGCACTGTACTAAGCGCTTGGGAAGTACAGGTTGGCAACATATAAAGACGGTCCCTACCCAACAACGGGTTCACAGTCTAGAAAGGGGAGACAGACAACACGATAAAACATGTGGACATGTGTCAAGTCGACAGAACAAATAGAATTAAAACTATATGCACATCATTAACAAAATAGAATATTAAATATGTACAAGTAAAATAAATAGAGTAATAAATCTGTACAAACATATATACAGGCACTGTGGGAAGGGGAAGGAGGTAGGGTGGGGGGGGTGGGGGGGAGAGAAAAAAGGGGGCTCAGTCTGGGAACGCTTCTTGGAGGAGGTGAGCTCGCAGTAGGGCTTTGAAGGGAAGAAGAGAGCTCCCATCTCGGGTCTTCAGGGCCCGGTTGCCAAGGAGAGTGATCGAATTGTGGGTGATGGCAAAAGAGGCGAGGCTGCTGGCTTCATGCCACGAACCCCAAATTAGGCTCCCCTTTTGGGGATTCATGGCAAAGGCGCCAGTGATAGTATGGAGAACATGGGAACCCACGAAAGGAGGGAGGCTGGCTTAATGCCATGAGCCCCAGATTTGAGCCTGCATTTGGATCCTCAAGCCCAGGTGCCGGGGGGAGCGAAAATAGACATTGGTTCCAGCCAGTGGGCGATGGGGCTTCATGCCACGGAGCCCACATTTGAGTCTTCCCATCTGGGCCTTCATGGCCCAGGCGCCAGGGGGAATGAGAAAAATGTGGGTGCCCGCCAATGGGGCACCTGGATTCATGCCATGGACCCCAGATTTGACACCCCTATTTGGGTCTTCATGGTCCCGGCAACAAGAGGAAGAAGAAACATAGGGCTATTAGCAAAATGGGGCCTGGCGGCATGCCCCGACCTCCAGATGGGACTCGCCGTTGGGGTCTTTATGGCCCGGGCACTGGGAAGAGCAAAATCAACACAGGCACTGGCAAATGCTGGGGCCGGGGAGGAATGGCTTCATACGAGGAACCCCAAAGTTGGTTGCCCTCTCAGGTCTTCAGGGCCTGGATGCCAAGGAGAATGATCAAATTCTGGGTGATGGCAAAAGGGGGCGAGGCGGCTGGCTACATGCCACGAGCCCCAAATTAGATTCCCGGTTGAGGTCTTCCTGGCCTAGGCATGGAGAGAATGATGAGAATATGTTCTTATGCATCCCGTGAAAGGAGGGATGCTAGCTTCATGCCACGAGCCCCAGATTTGAGCCTGCGTTTGGGTCTTCAAGGCCCAGGTGCCGTCGGAGCAAAAGAATACATTAGCGCCGGCCAACGGACAATGTGGCTTCATGCCCTGGAGCCCAGATTTGAGCCTCCCATATGGGCCTTCATGGCCCAGGTGCCAGGGGGAGTGGGAAAAATGTGGGTTCCTGCCAAAGAGGTGCCTGGCTTCATGCCATGGACACCAGATGTGACTCTCCTTTTTGGGTCTTCATGGCCCCCGGCAGCGGGAGGAGGAATACTCATAGGGCTGTTAGAAAAACGAGGCCTTCCTTCAAGCCACGACCCCCGTGTGAGACTGCCCTTTGGGGTCTTCGTGGCCCAGACTCTGGGAAGAGCAAGAAAAACCATGAAGGCCGGCAAATGCAAAGCCCAGGGAGGATTGGCTTCATACCATGAACCCCAAATCAGGCTTCCCTTTTGGGTCTTCACGACTTAGGCCGGGAGAGACTGATGAGAATATATTCTTATGAAACCCATGAAAGGAGGGATGCTGGCTTCATTCCATGAGACCCACGTTTGAACCTGCATTTGGTCCTTCATGGCCCAGCTGCTGGGGGGAATGATAAAAGACAAGGGGTGCTGGCCAACATGTGATATGGTTTCGTGCCACGGTGCCTAAATTTGAGTCTTACCATCTGGTCCATCGTGTCCCAGGCGACACAGTGAGTACGACAAATGTGGGTCTCGGCCAAAGGAGTGCCTGGCTTCAAGCTATGGACCCCAGATATCACTCCCTTATTTGGGTCTTCATGGCCTGGGAAGCAGGTGGACAAGGAAACATAGGGCTGTTAGCAAAATGGGATCTGGTTTCATGCCCTCCTACCTATATGGGACTCCCCTTTGGGGTCTTCATGGCCCAGGCACTGGGAAGAGTGAAAACGGCAAAGAGGCTGGAGAATGCTGGGGCAGGGGAGGAATGTCTTCATTCCATGAACCCAAAATTAGACATCCCTTTTGGGGCTTTACGGCATAGGCAAGGAGAGATTGATGAGAATATGATCTTATGGAGACTGTGAAAATAAGGAGGATGGCTTCATGCCATGAGCCCCAATTTTAGGCCTGAGTTTAGGTTTTCATTGCCCATGTGCCGGGGGGATGATAAAAGACCCGGGCGTCAGCCAACAGGCTATGGGACTTCAATCCACAGAGCCCAGATTTAAGTCTTCCCATCTGGACCTTCATGGCCCAGGCGGGAGGGGGAGTGAGAAATATGTGGGTGCAGACCAACGGGCGATGTGGCTTCATGCCAAGGAGTCAGGATTTTAGTCTTTCCATCGGGACCTTCATGGTTCAGGGGCCAAGGGGAGTAAGACTAATGTGCACACCGACCATATCACTCCCCTATTTGGGTCTTCTTGGCCCCAGTAGCAGAAGGACATAGAAACATAGGGCTCTTCAGAAAATGTTCCCTGGCTTCACCCTTCTACCCACAGAAGGGACTACCCTTTGGGGTCTTCATGGCCCAGGTGCTGGGAAGAGCAAAACCAACAGGGGAGCCGACAAATGCAGGAGCAGGGGAAGAATGGCTTCATGCCTTGAACCCCAAATTGGGTTCCCCATTTGGGTCTTCACGGCCCGGGGGGGAGAGAGTGATGAGAAAATGTTTTATAGAATCCGTGAAAGGAGGAATACTCACTTTATGCCACTATCCCCGGTTTTGAGCCCAGATTTGGGTCTTCATGGCCCAGTTGCCCGGGGGGGAGTGACAAAAGACAATGGGTGCCGGCCAAAGGGCGATATGGCTTCATGCCACAGAGCCCAGATTTGAGTCTTCCCATCTGGTCCTTCATGGCCCAGGCTCCAGGGGGAGTGAGAAAGCCTTGGGTGCCGGCCAACGGGCGATTTGGCTTCATGCCACGGAGCTCAAATTTGAGTCCTCCCGTCTAGGCCTTCACGGCCCGGGTGGAAGGGGGAGAGAGAAAAAAATTAGGTGCGGGCCTATGGGCGATGTAACTTCATGCCACTGAGCTCAGATTTGATTCTTCCCACCTGGGCCTTCAAGGCCCAGGCACCAAGGGGAGTAAGCCCAATGTGGGGGCCAGCCAAAGGGGTGTCTGGCTTCAAGCCATGCACCCCTGATATCACTCCCGCATTTTGGGTCTTCAGGGCCCCGGTAGCAGAAGGACATAGAAACATAAGGCTGTTAGCCAAATGGGGCTTGGCTGCACGCCACGAACCCCAAATGGGACTCCCCTTTGGGGTCTTCATGGCCCAGGCGCTGGGAAGAGCAACAAATCACACGGGGGGCCGGCACATGCAGGGGCCGGGGAGGAATGTCTTCACGCCAGGACCCCGAAACTAAACTCCCTTTTAGGGTCTTCACGGCCTCGGCGGGGAGAGAGTGATGAGAATATGTTCTTATGGAGCCCGTGAAATGAGGGATGCTGGCTTCATGCCACGAGCCCCAGATCTGAGCCTGCATTTTGGTCTTCATGGCCCAGCTGCCAGGGGGAGTGATAAAAGAAATGGGGGCCGGCCAATGGGTGATGTGCCTTCATGCCACCTAGCCCAGATTTGTGGCTTCCCTTCTGGGCCTCCACGGCCCAGGCACAAGGGGGAGTGAGACAAATGTAGGTGCCGGCCACTGGGCCCTGTGACCTCATGCCACTCAGCCCGGATTTGAGAATTCCCACCTGGGCCTTCAAGGCCCAGGTGCCAAGGGATGTAAGACCAATGTGGGGGCCAGCCAAAGGGGTGCCTGGCTTCAGGCCACGGACCCCAGATATCACTCCCCCATTTTGGGTCTTCAGGGTCCCGGTAGCAGAAGGACCTAGAAATATCGGGGTGTTAACAAAACGGGGCCTGGCTGCATGCCACGATCCCCAGATGAGACTCCCCGCTGGGGACGTCATGGTCCAGGCACTGTGAAGAGCAAAAAGTCACACGGGGCCGGCAAATGCAGGGGCCGGGGAGGAATAGCTACACGCCATGACCCCGAAACTACACTCCCCTTTAGGGTCTTCACGGCCTAGGCAAGGAGAGAGTGATAAGAATATGTTCTTATGGAGCCCGTGTAATGAGGCATGCTGTCTCCATGCCACGAGCCCCAGATCTGAGCCTGTGTTTGGGTCTTCATGGCCCAGCTGCCGGGGGGAGTGACAAAAGAAATGGGGGCCGGCCAACGGCTGATGTGGCTTCATGCCACCAAGCCCAAAATTTGAGGCTTCCCTCCTGGGCCTCCACGGCCCAGGTGCAAGGGGGAGTGAGACAAATGTGGGTGCCGGCCACCGGGCCCTGTGGTTTCATGCCACTGAGCCGAGATTTGAGTCTTCCCACCTGGGCCTTCAAGGCCCAGGCACCAAGGGGAGTAAGACCAATGAGAGGGCTGGCCAAAGGGGTGCCTGTCTTCAAGTCATGCACCCCAGATATCACTCCTGCATTTTGGGTCTTCAGGGCCCCGGTAGCAGAAGGACATAGAAAGATAGGGCTGTTAGCAAAATGGGGCCTGGCTGCACGCCACGATCCCCAGATGGGACTCCCCTTTGGGGTCTTCATGGCCCAGGCGCTGGGAAGAGCAAGAACAACAGGGGAGCCGGCAAATGCTGGAGCCGGGGTGGAATGGCTTCATGCCATGAACCCCCAAATTGGCCTACCCTTTAGGGTCTTCACGGCCCAGGCTGGGAGATAGTGATGAGAAAATGTTCTGATAGATCTCGTGAACGGAGGCATGTTGGCTTTATGCCACGAGCCCCGGTTTTGAGCCCGAGTTTGGGTCTTCATGTCCCAGCTGCCGGCAGGGGAGCGACAAAAGACAATGGGTGCCGGCCAACGGGCCATATGGCTTCATGCCACAGAGCCCAGATTTGAGTCTTTCCATCAGGGCCTTCATGGCCCAGGGGCCGGGGGGAGTGAGAAAACCGTGGGTCCTGGCCAACGGGCGATGTGGCCCCATGCCACGGAGCCGAAATTTAAGCCCTCCCTTCTAGGACTTCACGGCCCGGGTGAAAGGGGGAGAGAGAAAAAATGGGGTGCGGGCCTACAGGCGATGTGGCTTCATGGCACTGAGTACAGATTTGAGGCTTCTCACCTGGGCCTTCATGGCCCAGGCACCAAGGGGTGTACGAAAAACGTGGATGCCGGCCAAAGGGGTGCCTGTCTTCAAGCCATGGACCCCAGATATCACTCCCCCATTTTGGGTCTTCAGGGCCCGGGTAGCAGAAGGACCTAGAAATATAGTGCAGTTAGCCAAACGGGGCCTGGCTGCCCGTCACAATCCCCAGATGGGACTCCCCTTTGGGGTCTTCATGGCCCAGGAACTGGGAAGAGAAAAAAATCACAAGGGGGCTGGCAAATGCAGAAGCTGGGGAGGAATGGCTTCAAGCCATGACCCCGAAACTACATTTTCCTTTAGGGTCTTCAGGACCTAGGTGGGGAGAGAGTGATGATAGTATGTTCCTACGGAGCCCGTGCAATGAGGGATGCTGGCTTCATGCCACGAGCCCCAGATTTAAGACTGCGCTTGGGTCTTTATGGCCCAGCAACGGGGGGGAGTGATGAAAGAAATGGGGGCCGGCCAACGGGCGATGTGGCTTCATGCCAACGAGCCCAGATTTGAGGCTTCCCTTCTGGGCCTCCACAGCCCAGGAATAAGGGGGAGTGAGACAAATGTGGCTTCAGGCCACTGAGATCAGATTTGAGTCTTCCCACCTGGTCCTTCAAGGCCCAGGCGCCAAGGGGAGTAAGACCAATGTGGGGGCCGGCCAAAGGGGTGCCTGGCTTCAAGCCATGCACCCCAGATATCACTCCCCCATTTTGGGTCTTCAGGGTACCGGTAGCAGAAGGACATAGAAACAAAGGGCTGTTAGCCAAACGGGGCTTGGCTGCACGCCACGAACCCCAGATGGGACTCCTCTATGGGGTCTTCATGGCCCAGGCGCTGGGAAGAGCAACAAATCACACGGGGGGCCGGCACATGCAGGGGCCGGGGAGGAATGCCTTCACGCCAGGACCCCGAAACTACACTCCCTTTTAGGGTCTTCACGGCCTCGGTGGGGAGAGAGTGATGAGAATATGTTCTTATGGAGCCCGTGAAATGAGGGATGCTGGCTTCATGCCACGAGCCCCAGATCTGAGCCTGCATTTTGGTCTTCATGGCCCAGCTGCCGGGGGGAGTGATAAAAGAAAAGGGCGCCAGCCAACGGGCGATGTGGCCTCATGCCACCAAGCCCAGATTTGTGGCTTCCCTTCTGGGCCCCCACGGCCCAGGCACAAGGGGAAGTGAGACAAATGTAGGTGCCGGCCACTGGGCCCTGTGACCTCATGCCACTGAGCCCGGATTTGAGTATTCCCACCTGAACCTTCAAGGCCCAGGCTCCAAGGAGTGTAAGACCAATGTGGGGGCCGGCCAAAGGGGTTCCTGGCTTCAAGCCACGCACCCCAGATATCACTCCCCTATTTTGGGCTTTCAGGGCCCCGGTAGCAGAGAGACCTAGAAATATTGGGGTGTTAACAAAACGGGGCCTGGCTGCATACCACGATCCCCAGATGGGACTCATCGTTGGGGTCTTCATGGTCCAGGCACTGTGAAGAGCAAAAAGTCACACGGGGCCAGCAAATTCAGGGGCTGGGGAGGAATGGCTCCATGCCATGACCCCGAAACTACATTTCCCTTTAGGGTCTTCACGGCCTATGTAAGGAGAGAGTGATGAGAATATGTTCTTATGGAGCCCGTGAAATAAGGTATGCTGGCTTCATGCCACGAGCCCCAGATCTGAGCCTGTGTTTGGGTCTTCATGGCCCAGCTTCCAGGGGGAGTGTTAGAAGAAATGGGGGCAGGCCAACGGATGATGTGGCTTCATGCCACCGAGCCCAAAATTTGCGGCTTCCCTTCTGGATCTCCACGGCCCAGGCACAAGAGGGAGTGAGACAAATGTGGGTGCTGGCCACCGGGCCCTGTGGTTTCATGCCACTGAGCCGAGATTTGAGTCTTCCCACCTGGGCCTCCATCGGGAGTAAGAAAAGGGGAGTTAGAAAAATGTGGGTGCTGGGCAAAGGGGTGCCTGGCTTCAAGCCATGCACTACAGATATCACTCCCCCATTTTGGGTCTTCAGGGACCCGGTAGTGGAAGGTCATAGAAACGTAGGGCTGTTAGCTAAACGGGGCCTGTCTGCACGCCACGATCCACAGATGGGACTCTCCTTTGGGATCTTCATGGTCCAGACACTGGGAAGAGCAAAAAATCACAAGGGGGCCGGCAAATGCAGACCCCAAAACTACACTCCCCTTTAGGGTCTTCACGGCCTAGGCGGGGAGAGAGTGATGAGAAAATGTTCTTATGGAGCCTGTGAAATGAGGGTCACTAGCTTCATGCCACAACCCCAGATCTGAGCTTGCGTTTGGGTCTTCATTGCTCAGCTTCCGGGGGGAGGGATAAAAGAAATGGGGGCCGGCCAACGGGCGAAATGGCTTCATGCCACCAGGCCCAAGATTTCAGGCTTCCATTCTGGGCCTCCGCGTTCCAGGTGCAAAGGGAGGGTGAGACAAATATGGGTGCCGGTCACCGGGCCCTGTGGCTTCATACCACTGAGCTCAGATTTGAGTCTTCGCACCTGGGCCTTCATGGCCTAGGCACCTAGGGGAGTAAGACAAATGTGGGGGACGGCTAAAGAGGTGCCTGGCTTCAAGCCATGCACCCCAGATATCACTCCCCCATTTTGGGTCTTCAGGGCCCTGGTAGCGGAAGGACATAGAAACACAGGACTGTTAGCAAAACGGGGCCTGTCTGCATGCCACGATCCAGAGATGGGACTCCCCTTTGGGGTCTCCATGGCCCAGGCGCTAGGAAGAGTAAGAACAACAGGGGAGCCAGCAAATGCAGGAGCCAGGGAGGAAGGGCTTCATGTCATGAACCCCCAAATTGGACACCCCTTTAGGGTCTTCACGGCCCGGGCTGGGAGAGAGTGGGAGGCTTGCTGGCTTTATGCCACAAGCCCCAGTTTTGAGCCTGAGTTTGGGTCTTCATGGCCCAGCTGCTGGTGGGGGAATGATAAAAGACAATGGGTGCCGGTCAACAGGCCTTATGGCTTCATGCCACAGAGCCCAGATTTGAGTCTTCCCATCTGGGCCTTCAAGGCCCAGGCACCAAAGGGAGTAAGACCAATGTGGAGGCTGGCCAGATATCACTCCCCCATTTTGGGTCTTCAGGGACCCTGTAGCAAAAGGACCTAGAAACGTAGGGCTGTCAGCCAAATGGGGCCTGGCTACATGCCACGATCCCCAGATGAGACTCCCCTTTGGGGAGTTAATGGCCCAGGCGCTGAGAAGAGCAAAATATCACACAGGGGCCGGCAAATGCAGGGGCCCGGGAGGAATGGCTTCACGCCATGACCCCAAAACTAAACTTCCCTTTAGGGTCTTCACGGCCTAGGTGGGGAGAGAGTGATGAGAATATGTTCTTATGGATCGCGTGAAATTAGGGATGCTGGCTTCATGCCACGAACCCTAGATCTGAGCCTGCGTTTGGGTCTTCATGGCCGGGCTGCCTGGGGGAGTGATAAAAGAAATGGGGGCCGACGAACGGGCGATGTGGCTTCATGCCACCTAGCCCAGATTTGAGGCTTCCTTTCTGGGCCTCCACAGCCCAGGCACAAGGGAGAGTGAGACAAATGTGGGTGCCGGCCACCGGGCCCTGTGTCTTCATGCCACTGAGCCCGAATTTGAGTCTTCCCACCTGGGCCTTCAAGGTCCAGGCGCCAAGGGGAGTAAGAGCAATGTGGGGGCCGGCCAAAGGGGTGCCTGGCTTCAGGCCAGGCACCCCAGATATCACTCCCCCATTTTGGGTCTTCAGGGCCGCGGTAGTGGAAGGACATAGAATTATAGGACTGTTAGACAAATGGGGCCTGGCTGCACGCCACGAACCCCAGATGGGACTCCCCTTTGGGGTCTTCATGGCCCAGGTGCTGGGAAGAGCAAGAACAACAGGGTAGCCCACAAATGCAGGAGCCGGGGAGGAATGGCTTCATGCCATGATCCCCCAAATTGGACTGCACTTTAGGGTCTTCACGGCCCAGGCGGGGAGAGAGTGATGAGAAAATGTTTTATAGAACCCGTGAAAGGAGGCATGCTGGCTTTATGCCACGAGCCACGGTTTTGGCCCGAGTTTGGGTCTTCATGGCCCAGCTGCCGGCGGGGGAGTGAGAAAAGACAATGGGTGCCGGCCAACGGGCCATATGGCTCCAGCCACAGAGCCCAGATTTGAGTCTGCACATCTGGCCCTTCATGGCCCAGGCACCAGAGGGAGTGAGAAAACCGTGGGTGTCGGCCAACGGGAGATGTGGCCTCATGCCATGGAACTCAAATTTGAGTCCTCCCGTCTATGCCTTCACGACCCGGGCAGAAGGGGGAGAGAGAAAGAATGGGGTGTGGGCCCAGGGGCAATGTGGCACCAGGCCACTGAGCCCAAATTTGAGCCTTCCCACCTGGACCTTCATGGCCCAGGCGCCAAGGGGAGTAAGAAAAATGTGGGTGCCAGCCAAAGGGGTGCCTGGCTTCAAGCCAAGGACCTCTAGATATCACTCCCTCATTTTGTGTCTTCAGGACCCCGGTAGCGGACGGACCTAGAAACATAGGGTTGTCAGCCAAACGGGGCCTGGCTGCACGCCACGATTCCCAGATGGGACTCCCCTTTGGGGTCTTCATGGAAGAGCAAAAAATTACACGGGTTCCAGCAAATGCTGGGGCCGGGGAGGAATGGCTTCACACCATGACCCCGAAACTACACTTCCCTTTAGGGTCCTCACGGCCTCGGCGGAGAGAATGATGAGAATATGCTCTTATGGAGCCCGTGAAATGAAGGATGCTGGCTTCATGCCACGAGCCCCAGATCTAAGCCTGCGCTTGGGTCTTCATGGCCCAGCAACGGGGGGTGGCGGGGGGAAATGACAAAAGAAATAGGGGCCGGCCAACCGGGGATGTGGCTTCATGGCACCGAGCCCAGATTTGAGGCTTCCCGTCTAGGCCTTCATGGTCCGGGCAGAACAGGGAGAGAGGAAAAATGGGATGCGGGCCTACGGGCCATGTGGCTCCATGCCACTGAGCTCAGATTTGAACCTTCCCACCTGGGCCTTCATGGCCCAGGCACCAAGGGGAGTAAGAAAAATGTGGGTGGCGGCCAAAGGGTGCCTGGCTTCAAGCCATGGACCTCTGGATATCACTCTACCATTTTGGGTCTTCAGGGCACTGGTAGCAGACGGACCTAGAAACACAAGGCTTTCAGCAAAACGGGGCCTGGCTGCACGCAACGATACCCAAATGGGACTCCCCTTTGGGGTCTTCATGGCCCAGGCGCTGGGAAGAGCAAAAACACGAGGGCCAGAAAATGCAGGGGCCAGGGAGGAATGACTTCATGCCATGACCCCGAAGCTACACTCCCCTCTGGGTCTTCAAGGCCTAGGCGGTGAGAGAGTGATTTGAATATGTTCTTATGGATCCTGTGAAATGAGTGATGCTGGATTCATGCCACAAGCCCCAGATCTGAGCCTGCATTTGGGTCTTCATGGCCCAGCTACGGGGGTGGGGGTGGGGGGGAATGACAAAACAAATGGGGGGCCACCGGGCCCTGTGGCTACATGCCACTGAGCCCAGATTTGAGTCTACCCACCTGTGCCTTCAAGGTCCGGGCGCCAAGGGGAGTAAGACTCAATTCCTACCGCTGCACTGTGTCCACCCTTAGCAACTCTGAAATCCCTCTCTCTGATCATAATCTTCTCACCTGCCTCCTCACTCATACTCCTTTCCCCTGTAAATCCATATTACTCCCTCACAGAGATCTCCGCTCTCTTGACCCCATCCATCTTTCTGAGCGCCTCACACCCCAGCTCGCCTCCTCTCCTCTCTACCCAATCTTGATGATCAGATTACTGCTCTCAATTCTACCCTATCTACTCAGCTAGACTCACTAGCTCCCCTTTCCCTTCACCGCTCTCGTACCACTAACCTACAGTCCTGGACCACTGCCACTGTCTGCCTCCTTCGCTCTTATGCTCGAGCTGCCGAACGCTACTGGCGAAAGTCTAAACACCATGCCAGCCTCGTTCACTTCAAGTTTATCCTTTCCTGCCTTAACTCAGCCCTCTCCTCTGCCAGACAAAACTATTTCTCCTCCATTATTGACACCCATGCCCATCATCCCCGTCAGCTCTTCCGTACATTCAACTCCCTTCTCAGGCCCCCAGTTCCTCCTCGTCCTCCTTCCCTCAACCCCAACGATCTGGCCTCCTACTTCATTAATAAAATTAGATCCATCAGGTCTGACCTCCCCAAGGTCACTCCCCCCCCCCCTTCTCCAACCCCCCGGCTCTCAACAGTCTCTGCTACTCTCCCATCCTTCCCAGCAGTATCCTCAGAGGAGCTCTCCTCCCTCCTCTCAAGTGTTACTTCGGCCACCTGTGCTTCTGACCCCATTCCCTCTCATCTCAGGAGATCTCTCGCTCGGTCCCTTCTCCCCTCCTTAACTTCCATCTTCAACCGCTCACTCTCCACTGGGTCCTTCCCCTCTGCCTTCAAACATGCTCATGTCTCTCCAATCCTAAAAAAACCCCTCTCTTGAACTCACCTCACCTTCTAGTTATCGCCCGATCTCCCTCCTACTATTCCTTTCCAAATTCCTTGAACGAGTCGTCTACATGCACTGCCTCGAATCCCTCAACACCAACTCTCTCTTCGACCCCCTCCAATCTGGCTTCCATCCCCTACATTCCATGGAAACTGCCCTCTAAAAGGTCACCAATGACCTCCTGCTTGCCAAATCCAACGACTCATACTCTATCCTAATCCTCCTCGACCTCTCAGCTGCCCTTGACACTGTGGACCACCCACATCTCCTCAGAACGCTATCCAACCTTGGCTTCACTGACTCTGTCCTCTCCTGGTTCTCCTCTTATCTCTCCAGTCGTTCATTCTCAGTCTCTTTTGCAGGCTCCTCCTCCCCCTCCTATCCCCTTACTGTGGGGGTTCCTGAAGGTTCAATTCTTGGTCCCCTTCTGTTCTCGATCTACACTCACTCCCTTGGTGACCTCATTCGCTCCCATGGCTTCAACTATCATCTCTACGCTGATGACACCCAAATCTACATCTCTGCCCCTGCTCTCTCCCCCTCTCTCCAGGCTCACATCTCCTCCTGTCTTCAGGACATCTCCATCTGGATGTCTGCCCGCCACCTAAAACTAAACATGTCCAAGACTGAACTCCTTGTCTTCCCTCCCAAACCCTGCCCTCTCCCTGACTTTCCCATCACTGTTGACGGCACTACCATCCTTCCCGTCTCACAGGCCTGCAGCCTTGGTGTCATCCTCGACTCCGCTCTCTCATTCACCCCTCATATCCAAGCCGTCACCAAAACCTGCCGGTCTCAGCTCCGCAGCATTGCCAAGATCCGCCCTTTCCTCTCTATCCAAACCGCTACCCTGCTCGTTCAATCAATCAATCAATCAATCAATCGTATTTATTGAGCGCTTACTGTATGCAGAGCACTGTACTAAGCGCTTGGGAAGTACAAGTACATATAGAGACAGTCCCTACCCAACAGTGGGCTCACAGTCTAAAAGGGGGAGACAGAGAACAAAACCAAGCATACTAACAAAATAAAATAAATAGAATAGATATGTACAAGTATAATAAATAAATAAATAAATAAATAGAGTAATAAATATGTACAAACATATATACATATATACAGGTGCTGTGGGGAAGGGAAGGAGGTAAGATGGGGGGATGGAGAGGGGGACGAGGGGGAGAGGAAGGAAGGAGCTAAGTCTGGGAAGGCCTCCTGGAGGAGGTGAGCTCTCAGTAGGACCTTGAAGGGAGGAAGAGAGCTAGCTTGGCGGATGGGCAGAGGGAGGGCATTCCAGGCCCGGGGAATTACGTGGGCCGGGGGTCGACGGCGGGACAGGCGAGAACGAGGGATGGTGAGGAGATTAGCGGCAGAGGAGCGGAGGGTGTGGGCTCGGCTGTAGAAGGAGAGAAGGGAGGTGAGGTAGGAGGGGTCGGGGTGATGGAGAGACTTGAAGCCGCGGGTGAGGAGTTTATTCCTGATGCGCAGATTAATTGGTAGCCACTGGAGATTTTTGAGGAGGTGGGTAACATGCCCAGAGCGCTTCTCGACAAAGACAATCCGGGCAGAAGCATGAAGAGAGACACGAGGATGGGAGATCAGACAGAAGACTGATGCAGTAGTCCAGACGGGATAGGATGAGAGCTTGAACGAGCAGGGTAGCGGTTTGGATGGAGAGGAAAGGGCGGATCTTGGCAATGTTGTGGAGCTGAGACCGGCAGGTTTTGGTGACGGCTTGGATGTGAGGGGTGAATTAGAGAGCGGAGTCGAGGATGACACCAAGGTTGCAGGCTTGTGAGACGGGAAGGATGGGAGTGCCGTCACCAGAGATGGGAAAGTCAGGGAGAGGGCAGGGTTTGGGAGGGAAGACAAGGAGTTCAGTCTTGGACATGTTTAGTTTTAGGTGGTGGGCAGACATCCAGATGGAGATATTCTGAAGGCAGGAGGAGATGCGAGCCTGGAGAGAGGGGGAGAGAGCAGGGGCAGAGATGTAGATCTGGGTGTCATTAGCGTAGAGATGATAGTTGAAGCCGTGGGAGCTAATGAGGTCACCAAGGGAGTGAGTGTAGATCGAGAACAGAAGGGGACCAAGCACTGAACCTCGGGGAACCCCCACAGTAAGGGGATGGGAGGGGGAGGAGGACCCTGCGAAAGAGACTGAGAATGAACGACCGGAGAGATAAGAGGAGAACCAGAAGAAGACGGAGTCTGTGAAGCCAAGGTCGGATAGCGCGTTGAGGAGAAGGGGGTGGTCCACAGTGTCGAAGGCAGCTGAGAGGTCGAGGAGGATTAGGATAGAGTATGAGCCGTTGGATTTGGAAAGCAGGAGGTCATTGGTGCCCTTTGAGAGGGAAGTTTCCATGGAGTGTAGGGGACGGAAGACAGACTGGAGGGGGTCGAGGAGAGAGTTGGTGTTGAGGAATTCGAGGCAGCACATGTAGACAACCCGTTCAAGGAGTTTGAAAAGGAATGGTAGGAGGGAGATGGGGCGATAACTAGAAGGTGAGGTGGGGTCAAAAGAGGGTTTTTTTAGGATGGGAGAGACATGGGCATGCGTGAAGGCAGAGGGGAAGGAACCAGTGGAGAGTGAGCAGTTGAAGATGGAAGTTAAGGATCTCTCCTCCTAGCCCGTCTGGACTACTGTATCAGCCTCCTCTCCGATCTCCCATCCTCTTGTCTCTTCCCACTTCAATCCATACTTCACACCGCTGCCCAGATTGTCTTTGTCCAGAAACGCTCTGGGCATGCTACTTCCCTCCTCAAAAATCTCCAGTGGCTACCAATCAACCTATGCATCAGGCAGAAACTCCTCACCCTCGGCTTCAAGACTCTCCATCACCTTGCCCCCTCCTACCTCACCTCCCTTCTCTCCTTCCACAGCCCAGCCCGCACCCTCCGCTCCCCTGCCGCGAATCTCAACGTGCCTCGTTCTCGCCTGTCCCGCCGTCGACCCCCGGCCCACGTCATCCCCCTGGTCTGGAATGCCCTCCCTCCCCACATCCGCCAATCTAACTCTCTTCCTCCCTTCAAGGCCCTACTGAGAGCTCACCTCCTCCAAGAGACCTTCCCAGACTGAGCCCCCTCCTTCCTCTCCCCCTCCTCCCCTTCTCTATCCCTCCCGCCCTACCTCCTTCCCTTCCCCACAGCACCTGTATACATGTATATATGTTTGTACGTATTTATTACTCCATTTATTTATTTTACTTGTACATATCTATTCTATTTATTTTATTTTGCTGGTATATTTTGTTTTGTTCTCTGTCTCCCCCTTCTAGACTGTGATCCAACTGTTGGGTAGGGACCGTCTCTATATGTTGCCAACTTGTACTTCCCAAGCGCTTAGTACATTGCTCTGCACATAGTAAGAGCTCAATAAATACGATTGATTGATTGATTGATTGAAAGGGGTGCCTGGCTTCAAGCCACGCACCCCAGGTATCACTCCCCCATTTTGGGTCTCCAGGGCCTCGCTAGTGGAAGGACCTTGAAACACAAGGCTGCTAGAAAAACGGCGCCTGGCTGCACGTCATGATCCCCAGATCGGATTCCCCTTTGGGGTCTTCATGGCCCAGGTGCTAGGAAGAGCAAGAACAACAGGGGAGCCGGCCAATGCAGGAGCTGGGGAGGAATGGCTTCATGCAATGAACCCCCAAATTGGACTCTCCTTTGGGGTCTTCACGGCCCAGGCGGGGAGAGAGTGATGAGAAAATGTTCTTATAGAACCCGTGAAAGGAAGCCTGCTGGCTTTATGCCACGAGCCCCCATTTTGAGCCCGAGTTTCGGTCTTCATTGCCCAGCTGCCGGCGGGGGAGTGACAATGGGTGCCAGCCAACGCGCGATATGGCTTCATGCCACAGAGCCCAGATTTAAGTCTTCCCATCTGGGTCTCCATGGCCCAGGCGCCAGGGGGAGTGGCATGAAGTGGGTGAATCCACCGTGGGTGCCGGCCAACGGGCGATGTGGCTTCATGCCACGGAGCTCAAATCTGAATCCTCCCATCTAGGCCTTCACGGCCCGGGCGGAAGGGGGAGAGAGGAAAAAATGGGGTGCGGGCCTACGGGCCATGTGGATTCATGCCACTGAGACCAGATTTGTGCATTCCCACCTGGGCCTTCATGGTCCAGGCGCCAAGGGGAGTAAGAAAAATGTGGGTGTCGGCCACAGGTGTGCCTGGATTCAAGCCATACACCCCATATATCACGCCCCCATTTTGGGTCTTCAGGGCCCCGGTAATGGAAGGACATAGAAGAATAGGGCTGCTAGCAAAACAGGGCCTGGCTGCACGCCACGATCCCCAGATGTGACTCCCCTTTGCGGTCTTCATGGCCCAGGCGCTGGGAACAGCAAAGAATCACACGGGGGCCAGCACATTCAGGGGCCGGGGAGGAATGGCTATATGCCATATCCCCGAAACTACACTTCCCTTTAGGTTCTTCACGGCATTGGCGGAGAGAGAGTGATGAGAATATGTTCTTATGGAGCCCGTGAAATGAGGGATGCTGGCTTCTTGCCACGAGCCCCAGATCTGAGCGTGCGTTTGGGTCTTCATGGCCCAGCTGACGGGGGGAGTGATAAAAGAAATGGTGGCCAGTTAACGGGCGACATGGCTTCATGCCACCCAGCTCAGATTTGAGGCTTCCCTTCTGGGCCTCCACGGCCCAGGCACAAGGGAGAGTGAGACAAATGTGGGTGCCGGCCACCGGCTCCTGTGGCTACATGCAACTGAGCCCAGATTTGAGTCTTCCCACCTGGGCCTTCAAGGCCCAGGCACCAAGGGGAGTAAGACCAATGTGGGGGCCGGCCAAAGGGGCGCATGGCTTCAAGCCATGCACCCCAGATATCACGCCCCATTTTGGGTCTTCAGGGCTCCGGTAGCGGAAGGACATAGAAACATAGGGCTGTTAGTAAAACGGTGCCTGGCTGCACGCCACGATCCCCAGATGGGACTCCCATTTGGGGTCTTCATGGCCCAGGCACTGGGAAGAGCAAGAATAGCAGGGGAGCCGGCCAATGCAGGAGCCAGGGAGGAATGGCTTCATGCCATGCCCCCAAATTGGACTCCCCTTTAGGGTCTTCACGGTCCAGGCGGGGGGATAGTTAGGGGAAAATGTTCTTATAGAACCCGTGAAAGGAGGCATGCTGAGTTTATGCCACGAGCCCCGATTTTGTGCCTGAGTTTGGGTCTTCATGGTCCAGCTGCCGGGGGGAGTGACAAAAGAAATGGGGGCCGGTCAACAGCCGATGTGGCTTCATCCCACGGAGCCCAAATTTGAGTCCTCCTGTCTACATCTTCATGGCCGGGGTGGAAGGCTGAGAAAGAAAAACATGGGGTGCGGGCCTACGGGCAATGTGGCCTCATGCCACTTAGCCCAGATTTGAGTCTGCCCACCTGG
Organism: Tachyglossus aculeatus; assembly: GCF_015852505.1. Lineage (NCBI taxonomy): Eukaryota > Metazoa > Chordata > Mammalia > Monotremata > Tachyglossidae > Tachyglossus > Tachyglossus aculeatus. The sequence goes on along the minus strand of NW_024044843.1, from coordinate 1,351,337 downwards.
GCCTTCAAGGCCCAGGCGCCAAGGGGAGTAAGAAAAATATGGGCCTCCACGGCCCAGGTGCAAGGGAGAGTGAGACAAATGTGGGTGCCGGCCACCGGGCCCTGTGGTTTCATGCCACTGAGCCGAGATTTGTCTTCCCACCTGGGCCTTCAAGGCCCAGGCGCCAAGAGGAGTAAGACCAATGTGAGGGATGGCCAAAGGGGTGCCTGGCTTCAATTCATGCACCCCAGATATCACTCCTGCATTTTGGGTCTTCAGGGCCCCGGTAGCAGAAGGACATAGAAAGATAGGGCTGTTAGCAAAATGGGGCCTGGCTGCACTCCACGATCCCCAGATGGGACTCCCCTTTAGGGTCTTCATGGCCCAGGCGCTGGTAAGAGCAAGAACAACAGGGGAGCCGGCAAAAGCAGGAGCCGGGGTGGAATGGCTTCATGCCATGAACCCCCAAATTGGCCTACCCTTTAGGGTCTTCACGGCCCAGGCTGGGAGAGAGTGATGAGAAAATGTTCTTATAGATCCCGTGAACGGAAGCATGCTGGCTTTATGCCACGAGCCCCGATTTTGAGCCCGAGTTTGGGTCTTCATGGCCCAGCTGCCGGCGGGGGAGTGACAATAGAAAATGGTTGCCCGGCAACGGGCGATATTGCGTCATGCCACAGAGCCCAGATTTGAGTCTTGCCATCAGGGCCTTCATGGCCCAGGCACCAGGGGGAGTGAGAAAACCGTGGGTGCCGGTCAACGGGTGATGTGGCTTTATGCCACAGAGCCCAAATTTGAGTCCTCCCGTCTAGGCCTTCAAGGTCCGGGCAGAAGGTGGAGAGAGAAGAAAATGGGGTGCGGGCCTACAGGCGATGTGGCTTCATGCCACTGAGCCCAGATTTGAGCCTTCCCACCTGGGCCTTCATGTCCCAAGCGCCAAGGCGAGTAAGACCAATGTGGGGGCCGGCCAAAAGGGTGCCTGGCTTCAATCCATGGACGCCGGATATCGCTCCCCCATTTTGGGTCTTCAGGGACCCGGTAGCGGAAGGACCTAGAAACATTGGACCGTTAGCCAAACCGGGCCTGGCTGCACGCCACGATCCCCAGATGGGACTCGCCTTTGGGGTCTTCATGGCCTAGACGCTGGGAAGAGCAAAATATCACACGGGGCCGGCAAATGTAGTGGCCGGGGTGGAATGTTTTCCTGCCATGAACCCCCAAATTGTACTCCCCTTTAGGGGCTTCACGGCCCAGGTGGGGAGAGAGTGATGAAAAAATGTTTTGTTCTCTGTCTCCCCCTTCTAAACTGTGAGCCCACTTTTGTGTAGGGACTGTCTCTATATGTTGCCAACTTGTATTTCCCAAGCGTTTAGTACAGTGCTCAGCACACAGTAAGCTCTCTATAAATACGATTGAATAAATGAATGAATAAAGAGGAGGGTTAGAACTCATTCTCTTCCTTTCCCATTGAAACACTGGTTCATAACTAACAAGTTCACCAAAACCGCAACATTGGTGGACTTGGCAATTATGAACCAGTGTTTCAGTGGGAGTGATGTCATGTCCACCTGTGTGGTAATTCATTCATTCATTCAGTCATATTTATTGAGCGCTTGCTGTGTGCAGAGCACTGTACTGAGCGCTTGGTATATACAAGTCGGCAACATATATGCTCCTCTGCTGCTAATCTCCTCACTGTGCCTCGTTCTCGCCTGTCCCGCCGTCAACCCCCGGCCCACATCATCCCCCTGGCCTGGAATGCCCTCCCTCCGCACGTCCGCCAAGTTAGCTCTCTTCCTCCCTTTAAAACTCTACTGAGAGCTTATCTCCTCCAGGAGGTCTTCCCAGACTGAGCTCCCTCCTTTCTCTCCCCTTCCTCCCCCTTCCCATCCCCCCGCCCTACCTACTTCCCCTCCCCACACCACCTGTATATATGCATATATGTTTTTACGTATTTTTGCTGTATTTATTAATTTTATTTGTACATATTTATTCTATTTATTTTATTTTGTTAATATGTTTTGTTTTGTTATCTGTCTCCCCATTCTAGACTGTGAGCCCGCTGTTGGGTAGGGACCATCTCGATATGTTGCCAACTTGTACTTCCCAAGCGCTTAGTACAGTGCTCTGCACACAGTAAGCGCTCAATAAATATGATTGAATGAATGAATGAATGAGCATACAGAGACGGTCCCTACCCAACAATGGGCTCACAGTCTAGAAGGGGGAGACCTTCTAGGGATTCCTTCCTAGAACTCAAAAAAGTGCTTGGCACATAGTAAGTGCTTATTCCTACTATTACCACTCTTAATGTCTTCTCAAGAAAGACCATATTTGTCTTCACTAGAGGGACTTTCATACAGTGAACGAGCGGATAGATCGTGGGCTTGGAAGTTAGAGGCCTTGGGTTCTAATCCCGGCTCTGTCATTTATCAGCTGTGTGACTTTGGGCAAGTCACTTACCTTCTCTGTGCCTCAGTTACCACATCTGTAAAATGGGGATTAAGGCTGTGAGCCCCATGTGTGACAACCTGATTACCTTATACCTACCCCAGTGCTTAGAACAGTGCTTGGCATATAATAAGCACTTAACAAATACCATCATTATTATTATTGTTATCATGATTATGAATGTCTCTACCAAGAACCCTTTGCTTTGAAAAATATTTCTAAAGTGACCAGAGGAATCTTCTGGTTGTAGTGAGTTTTTGGTTCGACTCTCACTTCACTCATTCATTCAGTCATATTTATTGAGCACTTACTGTGTGCAAAGCACTGTACTGAGCACTTGAGAAAGTACAATACAGGAAAAAAGAGAGACAATCCTTACCTACAACGAGCTCACAGTCTAGAGCGAGGGACACAGATATCAATACAAGTAAACAGATATAAATTAATATTTATATAAAATTACGGATCTGTGCATAAGTGTTTTTGGGTGGGGAGAGGGGTGAAGAGCAAAGGGAGTGAGTCAGGGTTTGTGGAAGGGGGTGGTAGATGAGAAAAAGTGGGGCTTAGTCTGGGAAGGCCTTTTGGAGGTGATGTGCCTTCAGTAAAGCTTTGAAGCAGGGGAGAGTAATTGTCTGCTGGATTTGAGGAGGGAGTGCGTTCCAGGCCAGAGGGAGGACGTGAGCCAGGGGTCGGCAGCGTGACAGGCGAGATTGAAGCACAGTGAGAAGTTTACCACCAAAGGAACGAAGTGTGTGGACTGGGCTGTAGAAGGAGAGAAGCGAGGTGGGGTAGGAGGGGGTGCATTGAAGGAGAGCTTTAAAACCAATGCTGAGGAGTTTTTGTTTGATACAGAGGTGGTTATGCAGACACCGGAGATTTTTGAGGAGGGGCGGGTGACATGACCTGAACGTTTCTGTAGAATGATCATCCAAGCAGCAGAGCAACGTATAGACGAGTGGGGGGAGGCAGGAGGTTGGGATGTCAGAGAGGAGGCTGATGCAGTAATCCAGGAGGGATAAAATGAGTGATTGTACAAACGTGGTGGCAGTTTGGATGGAGAGGGAAGGGATAATTTTAGCGATGTTGTGAAGGACAGACCAACAGGATTTGGTGACGGATTGGGTATGTGGGTTGAATGAGAGAGCAGAGTCAAGGATGACGCCATGGTTACGGGCTTGTGAGACAGGAAGGATGGTTGTGCCATCTACAGTGATGGGAAAGTCTGGAAGAGGTCAGGGTTTGGGAGGGAAGATAAAGGAGCTCTGTTTTGGACACTTTGGACTCCATCTGAGATTTCTGCAGCACTTGTAGAGGCTACAGTTGTGTGATGATTCACGTGGTGCTATGCTGCTCCCCTGCCTCAGCCTCCCCCCTATAGTCACAGTGTCTCGCACTGTCAATTGATCCCCTCTTCCACAAACCGAGGTTCTCAACCTCTTGCCCACAAATGAAAACCTGGACTTCGTTAATGAGCCAATTGGCTGCCTGAAACCTTCTTGCTTAAATTGTCGGGGTTTTTTAAGTGGCTGGAGAGTTTGTCAGCTCCTTGTCACCTCCATCGACTCTATCCTACTCCACAAACGTGTCCTGCAGTGTTCTGCACACAGTAAATTCTCAATATTTACCAGTAGGTTTTCCTCTCATTCTCTCGTCCCAATACCCCCTGGTGCTTACATACGCTTACACCGGCCCACCACATTTCTGTACATAAAGTGCAAAGTTTACAGATATGCACATAAGTGGCACAAGGCCAATAGCAAACATTTAAAGGTCACAGATCCCAGGCTGTAGACAAACATCTCCAGCGGCTGCCTGTCAACCTATGCATCAAGCAAAAACTCCTCACTCTTGGCTTCAAAGCTCTCCATCACCTCGCCCCTCCTACCTCACCTCCCTTCTCTCCTACTCCAGCCCAGCCCTCACCCTCTGCTTCTCTACCACTAACTTCCTCACTGTACCTCGTTCTCGCCTGTCCCGTCAGCGACCCCCGGCCCATGTCCTCCCCCTGGCCTAGAATGCCCCCTCTCCACACATCCTCCAAGTTGGCTCTCTTTCTCCCATCAAAGCGCTACTGAGAGCTGACCTCCTCCAAGAGGCTTTCCCAGACTGAGCCTCCTTTTTCCTCTCCTCCTCCCCTTCTCCCCCGCCCTACCTCCTTTCCCTCCCCACAACGCCTGTATATATGTTTGTACAGATTAATTACTCTATTTATTTTACTTGTACATATTTACTATTCTATTAATTTTGTTAATGATGTGCATTTAGCTTTAATTCTATTTTTCTGATGACTTGACACCTGTCTACATGTTTTGTTTTGTTGTCTGTCTCCCCTTTCTAGACTGTGAGCCCTTTGTTGGGCAAGGACTGTCTCTATATGTTGCCAACTTGTACATCCCAAGCGCTTAGTACAGTGCTCTGCACACATAAACAATCAATGAATATGATTGAATGAGTGAAAAGCAGCATAGCCTACTTGCAAGTACAGGGTCTTGGGAGTTGGAGGGCGTAGATTCTAATGCCGGCTCTGCCACTTGTCTGCTGTGTGACCTTGGACAAGGCTCTTTGACTCTCAGTGCCTCAGTTACTTCATTTGTAAAATGGGGATTAAGACCGTAAGCCCCATGTGGGACAACCTGATTACCTTGTATCCTCACCAGAGCTTAGAACACTGCTTGGCACATAGGAAGTGGTTACTAAATACCATTATTTTTATTATTATTATTAAGGAGCCGGGGGTGGGGAGAGATTATTAAAACGGAGAAGGCCTCTTGGCGGAGTTTCGATCTTAATGTTTGGAGATGGGGATAATGTTGGTCTGGCATATGTGGAGGAAGGGAGAGGTAGTTCTAGGCCAGGGGAACTACTTGAAGAAGAAGTCGGAGGCTAGATAGACGAGATGGAGTCCTTTTAGACTGTGAGCCCACTGTTCGGTAGGGACTGTCTCTATATGTTGCCAACTTGTACTTCCCAAGCGCTTAGTACAGTGCTCTGCACACAGTAAGCGCTCAATAAATACGATTGATTGATTGATTGAGATGGAGGCCCAGGGAGTAAAGCCGGCGCTGCACTAGCAGTGTGCCACAAGGTGGCGATAGAGAGCCGCAGCTTCCCCAGAGTCACGGTTGGGAGAAAAGCAGCGCCGCCTAGTGGATAGAGCCCGGGCCTGCGGGCCAGAAGGACCTGGCTTTCAATCCAAACCCTCTCACTTGTCTGCTGAGTGACCTTTGGCAAGTTTCTTCACTCTCTGAGCCTCAGTTACCTCATCTATAAAATAAGAATAATAATAATGATTGCGGTACTTGTTAAGCACTTACTCTGTGCCAAACCCTGTTCTAAGCTCTGGAGTAGTTACAAGGTAATCAGGTCGGACACATTCCCTGTCCTACATGGGGCTCACAGTCCTAATCCCCATTTTATGGATGAAGTGACTGAGGCTCAGAGAAGTAAGTGCACAGTAAGCGCTCAATAAATACGATTGAATGAATGAATGTTATGTAATGAAGAGAACAGAGTGTCTCTCGGTGTCTCTATTCTATTTTTCCCAGAGAAGCAGAGTGTACAGACTCCTGCCTGAAATCAGGTCAACAGTGGTGTGGGCTGGGAGGACAGAAGGCAGCTATTGTACTAGCAACTGCGTTCTATCCACAGTGCAGTTGTGGACTTTTAATCAGTCGGTTTCATGGAGCGCTTACGGTGTACAGAGTTCTATACCAAACCCTTGTGAGAGACATTCCTGCCCACATCAGGCTTACAGTCTAGGGGGGACTGGAGTTCCAAAAGTAACAAAATTGGGGGTGCAAGTGGGAGGACAAAGCAGGTTTTCTTTGCTGCAAACTGAATTTTATACAGTGTGTAGTTCTGTACCTCCAGTCTCTTGAGAACAATCCCCTTCTGGGGATCTGAGGAAGGGATGGGCAAATGTTTGTAGGGCAGAGTGTGGCAGTGACCTTAGCAGCAGATCTCTGGGTGTCCACTTGACCATGTTGGGCGGGGCAGAGGCAGGGAGAATGGCAAAAAGTGTTGGCAAAACTAGGTTGTCTGCCCTTCCCCCACTTTCCCTGTCTCTCTGCCTCCCCACTCCACACCCACCTTTGAGCACTGGTTTTCCTTGCAACAGATGTGGACCCGATCAGACTCTCAAGATTGCTGATTCGGTGCCTCAAGACCAAGGTCGAGAGCTCTACATGTCCATGGGCTGGGACATGAGGTGAAGCTCCATTGCCACGTCACTCCCATGAGACCAAGGTTCTTCTGCTCATCCCCAGAGGAGGCCTGAGTGATTCCTGAGGACCCCCTCTCCCACAGTTGCATGTCCAGTCTGTTCGAAGTCCTTCAGCCACAACCCCCTGGAAGCACACGGCTCTGGGCAGGATGGCCGATGGGAGAATCTAACTACTACTCTTTTTATAAAAATTGTCCAATGCATCTCTCCAATGTTGAGGCTCATCTTTCTAGTGTGGACAGAGGTCAATGTCCAGACATGCCCTGCTGTCAAGATGGAGCCATGGGTTGCACAGTCCTCCAAAAGGGAAGGGGTGTGTGTGTGTATGTGTGTGTGTGTGTGTGTGTGTGTGTGTGTGTATAATTACAATTATGGTATTTGTTAAGTCCTTACTATGTGCCAAGCACTGTTCTAAGCACTGGTATAGATACAAGGTAATCAGGTTGTCCCATGAGGGGCTCACAGTCTTAATCCCCATTTTACAGATGAGGTAATTGAGGCACAGAGAAGTTAGGAGGCTTGCCCCAGGTCACACAGCAGACTAGTGGCAGAGGCAGGATGAGAACCCATGTCTTCCGACTCCCAAGCCTGTGCTCTTCCTGCGAAGCCACACTGTGTGCATGTGCCTATGCATGTATTTATGTATGTATGTATGAGAGGCTTATCTTAAATAATCATAATAATGATAATGGCATTTGTTAAGCGCTTAGTATGTGCCAAACACTGTTCTAAGCACGGAGGTAGATACAAGGTAATCAGGTTGTCCCACGTGGGGCTCACAGTCTTAATCCCCATTTTACCGATGAGGTAACTGAGGCCCAGAGAAGTGAAGGCCCTACTGAGGGCTACCTCCTCCAGGAGGACTTCCCAGACTGAGCCACCTCCTTCTTCTCCCCCTCGTCCCCCTCTCCATCCCCCCGTCTTACCTCCTTCCCTTCCCCACAGCACCTGTATATGTGTATATATGTTTGTATATATTTATTACTCTATTTATTTATTTATTTTATTTGTACATATCTATTCTATTTATTTTATTTTGTTAATATGTTTGGTTTTGTTCTCTGTCTCCCCCTTCTAGACAGTGAGCCCACTATTTGGTAGGGCCCGTCTCTATATGTTGCCAACTTGTACTTCCCAAGCGCTTAGTACAGTGCTCTGCACACAGTAAGCGCTCAATAAATACGATTGATTGATTGATTGATTGATAGAAGTGACTTGCCCATAGTCACACAGCTGACAAGTGGCAGAGCCGGGATTAGAACTCACGACCTCTGACTCTCAAGCCCGTGCTCTTGCTGCTAGGATTTGCTGCTTCTTTAAAGTGGAGAATAGTAAGAAAGGGCCTGCCACACTCAGCATCTGGGCCTCTGTGCAGGGCACAGGTTCTATTTGACTTGATTGCAGCACTGAGGGCCCAGGGCCTTTAATTCCGTAGAAAGGTCCAACATCCCTGTACCCAATCTTGTCTGCCAGGCCTTCTTGCAGATCCTCAGCCCGACAAAGGGATGAACGCTTGTCAGACCTAGAAGCTTTGTGACAGACAGTGGTGGTTTCAGGGGATCCGTGTCAGGAAGACAAGGTGTTGATTTGTGTTTCCACCTCATTTGTCTTTGAGAAGCAGTGTTGTGTGGGTTCCTGTGACCAAGTCACCAGGGTGCAGGTGGGAGAGCAGAAGGTAGATACTGTACCAGAAACAGATTTGTTGGGTCTTCAGTTCTGGACTTCCTGTCCCTGTGAAATGAGACTCTTCTCGGCATAGGAGGAGTGTGGAGTGGGCAAATGTTAGTAGTGCAGAGTGTGGCAGTCAGTTTAGCTGCACTTTTCTGGGTGTCAACCTAACCTCTAAAGTGGGGGCAAGTGTTGGCCAAATAAGTCAATCAGTCAATCAATTAATGGTATTTATGGAGTACTTACTATGTTCAGAGACTTGTTCTAAGCCCCTGGGAGAGTACAATTGAAAAGGAATTAGCAAACAGGTTCCCTGCTTATGGTGTAGTGTTTGTAAAGCGTACACTGTATGCCAGGCACCGTACTAAGCACCGAGATGGATATAAACAAATCGGGTCGGAAACAGTCCGTCGCATGAGGGGTTCTGTCTCAGTCCCCATTTTACGGATGAGGGAACTGAGGCCCAGAGAATTGAAGTGACTTGCCCAAGGTCACACAGCTGATAAATGACCATTTGGGGGATTAGAACCCATGACCTTCTGAAACCCAGGTCCCTGCTCTTTCCACTAGGCTATGAATGCCAGTCTCCATTCTTTGTCTAGTGGGATGGAGACATATGTGAATATGAATACAATATTTATAATCAATAATTTAAAGAAAGTACATTTTCTGCCATCCCCTACCACTCTCTCTTCAGCCCCAGTGCCGCCCCAATCCCATCAGGCCAAGGATTCTCTTCCCCATCCCCAGAGGAGACCTTCATTGTGAGTCCCAAGCCCCTCCTAGTTCTGGGTCCAGTTTTCTCTAAGGTCTGGGAGGAAAACCCCACAGGCCTCCTCCTCCAGCAGTGAGCAGGTTGGGGTCAGATGACCAAGGGGAGAACTCAACTGGCTGTTGCTCCTTCTGCAGATGCAGCTCATTCCAACTCCCCAGCCCCGAGGACTGTCCCCCTGCACTTGGGCAGTCAGGTCAATTCTCAAATGCAGCCCACCACTGAAAGCCCTGTGGTACAGTCCCACTCAAACGAAAGATGGAGGTGGCGGTGGTGGTGGTAGGGCTGTGTGTGTGTGTGTGTGTGTGTGTGTGTGTGTGTGCGCGTGCGCGCGTGTGCGTGTGTGTGTGTGTGCGTGCGTACGTGCGTGTGTGTGTGTGTGTGCGTGCATGTACACGCGCGCGTGCCTGCCTAAAAGACGGGGTTAGATTTGGGGAAAGTAATGAGGAAGGGGGTGTCACTGTCATCACCTTGTCCCCTCCTACCTTACCTCTCTATTCTCCTACTGCAACCCAGTCCACACCCTTCGCCTCTCTAATGCCAACCTTCTCACTGTACCTCCATCTACTCCATCCCGCCGCTGATATCTCACCCAACTCCTGCCTCTGGCCCGGAATGCCTTCCCTCCTCATATCCTCATATCTCACAGACAATGACTCTACCCCACCTCAAAGCCCTATTGAAGGCGCATCTCCTCCAAGAGGCCTTCCCTGTCTTACTCCTCCTGTCCTCTTGTCCCATTCCCTTCTGAGTCACTCTGACTTGCTGCCTTCTTGCGTTCCACCCCCTTCCAGCCTCCCAGCTCTCATGTCCATATCTGTAATGTATTTCCTTATATCAGTGCCATCTTTACCTCCAGACTGTAAGCTCAATGTCATCAGATAATGTGTCTGTTATAATGAACTCTCCCAAGTGCTTAGTACATTGCTCTAAACACAGCAAGCGCCCAGTAAATAGAATAGACTGACTGACTAACTGCTCAGCCAGGGGCTTGGCCCTGTTTGTGGGGGGCAGAAGCCCTTTTTGACCACTGGTAGTTGGTTTTAAGTCTCAGCAAAAACTTGAACAGTAACCCCAAGCCAAATAATCACAACGCCGCTTGCCTCGCTGTGTGACCATCCGACCCCCTTGTTCTCTCCCATCCTCATCTTTGACTCTCCCCCTGTGACCCAGCATGGACCAACGAACACCCCCAACTTCCCCTCCCCATCCATGACTCTCCCTCAGTGACCCAGCATGGACCATACACCCCTGCCTTGCCCCTTCCGACCTTTGACTCTCCCCCAATGACCCGGCAGGGTCCACCCAACACCCCTGACGTTCCCTTCTCCATTAATCTCTGTGGCCTCAGTTTCTTCATTGGTAAAATGGAGATTAAGACTGTGAGCTCAGTGTGGGACAGGGACTGTGTCCAATCCAGTTATCTCATGTCTACCCCAGCGGTTAGTACAGTGTGTGGCAGATAATAAGCCCTTAACAAAGACCATAATTGTTATTCTTATTAACCGGGAAGTCGGATTTGGCCATTCTGTGGGGCATAGGTGCTGTTCTCATTTGTCTTACCACCTGACTTTAATTTTTTTTAATTTTAATAATTATTTTAATGGTATTTGTTAGGCACTGGATCTCTCTGCTGGGCCACGCCGTTTATCTACTAACTGCCTTCAAGCAGTGGGGCCACTAGTGAAAACGAATCAGGGCCGGAATGCGAGATCATTAAGTTAATCGATTGATCGATCAGTGGTATTTATTGAGTTCTTATGCTGTGCAGAGCATTGTACTAACTATTTATAATATGTAAGCACTTACTATGTGCCAAGCACCCTACTGAGCTCTGGGGTAGATAAAAGATGCAGAGAAGCAGAAAGAGACCAGGCCTGGGAGTCAGGGGACCTGGATTCTAATATCAGCTCAGCACTTGTCTGCTGTATGACCAAGGACCGGTCATACAGTGCATCAGTTACCTCTTCTGTGAAATGGGGATTACGACTGTGAGTCTCATGTAGGCTAGGGCTGGTATCTAATTTGATTAGCTTGTATCTAGCCCAACGCTTGGTATAGTGCCCTTCCCCTCTCTGCTTGATCTCAACTTGATCTCAACTATGGACCCACACAACTCTGTCATGAGCCCATCATGGGTGGATTGTCTCCCCCATTCAATTAAGGTTCTCAACGTGTGAGCCCCTCAAGTGGGAATTGTCTCGCCTTCAGTTTCAGGTGCTCAGTAACAAGTTCAAAAGTGAAACCAAGCCACCACTGTATACAGCAGAACAACTTTATCCCATGCTTAGCCTAATTTAAAGGGGGGGGGGGGGGGGTAGATGCATACGCAAACTAACACATACACAATTATGACCAAATATAGCTACCAGTCCGACTGTCTTCACAGCTTTCGTGAAGCTAGTACTAGGTCAGAGGAGTTTCAAGGAGTCTGGCCATCTGCAGCATAACATCCTGGTTCAAGTCTTAGGTGCTTTGGCCTTGGCCCCAGTAAGGTATCTCAACGCATGTCTTAGATGTTTTTTGCCTTGTACCTGAGCGCCAGAGGACCAGTTCTTTCCCCCTTTTATGGGTCGTGTCAGGGGCGGGGGGCGGTTAGGAGTGGTTTGCAGCGGGAGTTCTCATTTCCTGCTCTGATCGCCTGCTGTCTTCAGCTCATGCTCACCCCAGGGAGTGAAGCGGGGGCTTTCTGAACAGCGCTGGTTGGGGGCTTTGCAGAACAGGTGTCCTAAACCCCTAATCTCATGTAGAAAGCCTGGGTCTGGGAGTCAGATGACCTTAGTTCTAACACTGGCATGTCACTTGTCTGCTATGTGACCTTTGGTAAGTCGATCCTCTGTGCTGTAGTTACCTTATCTGTGAAATGGGAATTAGAGACTGTGAACCTCATGTGGGACATAGAGTATATTATTCACTCAATCATATTTATTGAGTGCTTACTGTGTGCGGAGCACAGTCCTACCTGATGAACCACATGTATCTAACCCAGGGTGCAAGGCAGTGCCTGGCACACAGTAAATGTTTAACAAATGCTATTAAAAAAAAGCCTTACCCCGGGGAAGGTGGAGAGGTCAGGCAGCCCCTGTCTACGTGGTATTGGGCCCAGACAGACAATGGAGTAAGTTACAAAATGTCTTCGCTGGCCTCTGACTACCCCGGCTTCCTCCGTAGCTGCCACTTCTTCCCTGCCTGTTCTCAGATCTGGTGTGTAGATCTGACTTAGATAGCTGCTCCTAGGTTCCCGTCTCTCCTCCTCCCATTTGTGTCCATTACTCGAAGATTGGCCTCTCCTCCTGGACCGTAAACTCCTTGAGAGCAGGACAATATAGTACAATGGTACAATGGTACAATGGTACAATATATACCATTGAGAGCAGGACAATATAGTACAATGGTACATATATACCATATACCAGGCAATATATATATAATATATATCTGTGTGTATATATATATATATATATATATATATATATATATGTTTGTACATATTTATTACTCTATTTATTTTACTTGTACATATTTATTGTATTTATTTTATTTTGTTAATATGTTTTGTTTTGTTGTCTGTTTTCCCCTTCTAGACTGTGAGCCCGCTGCTGGGTAGGGACCATCTCTGTATGTTGCCAACTTGTACTTCCTTAGTACAGTGCTCTGCACACAGTAAGTGCTCAGTACATAGGATTGAATGAATGAATGAATATTTGCAAATGTTACCGATGGATTTATTTTCATCCTCCTGTGGGCCTCGTGGATGGATTGCTTGATAATAAGGCCTGGACACAAAATTCAACCCCTGACCCCCATTCCCCCACCCTCATTTCCTCTTCTCCCACTCCCTTCTGTGTCGCATTTGCCCACCCTTTATTAAACCCTCAACACCACAGCATTTATGTCTATATATGTAATTTATCATCATTAATGTCTACTCCATTAGAGACCTCTTCGTTTATAGTGACCACTCCTCAGCTATTTGGACAGTGCTCTGCACCTACTAAATGCTGAATAGAAAGGACTGATGGATTTTTCCTGCAGACACTCCCTGGCTCACTAATGTTGAAAGCAGATACCAAGAACTTCCTGTTGCTGCCAACGCGAGCAGCTCACCAGGGTTTGTGCTTCTGTTGGCTCAGCAGAGTAGTGAGCACTGGGAATGGGGGTTAGTCGGGGTAGATAAAAGCTGATCAGGTTGGACCCAGTCCCTGTCCCACATGGGGCTCCCGGTCTTAATCCCCATTTTACAGATAAGGGGATTGAGGCACAGAGAAGTGAAGTGACCTGTCTAAGGTAGCTCAAGAGACCAGTGAATGACGAACACTGTACTAAGCGGTAGGATAGAGACGTGGTGATTAGGTCGGACACATTCCCTATCCCACATGGGGCTCCCCGTCTTAATCCCCATTTTCCAGGGGAGGGTTAGAACTCATTCTCTTATTTTCCATTGAAACACTGGTTCATACCTAGCAAGTTCAACAAAATCACAGCATTGGTGGACTTGCCAATTGTCAACCAGTGTTTCGATGGGAATGAGGTCATGTCCACCTGTGTAGTCCTTCCTAGCACTCAGAACAGTGCTTGGCACATAGCTAAGTGCTTATTCCTACTATTACCGCTATCAATTCCTTCTCAAGAAAGACCATGTCTATCTTCAATGGAGGGACATTCATACAGCGAACCCTTGTGTGCAAGACTGTCTCTACAGAGATCCCTTCACATTGAAAATTATTCCTAACGTGACCAGAAGGAATCCTCTGGTTGTAGTGAGTTTTTGGTTCAACCACACTTCACTTTGGACTCCATCTGAGAATTCTGTAACACTTGTAGAGGCTACAGTTGTGCGATGGTTCACGTGGTGCCGTACCACTCGCCTGCCTCAGCCTCCCCCCTTATCTTGGCGGTGTTCCCCGCTGTCAGTCAATCCCCTGCCCCACAACTTAAATTTTTAAGCCCTTGGACACAATTAAAAATCTGGTATTTGATAAGGATCCAATGGGCTGCCGAAAACCTTTTTTGATTCAACTATCAGTTTTCTTAAGAGGCTGGAGAGTTTAATTGTCAGCTTCTTGTCAGCTCCATCAACTCAGTATCCTGCTCTCCCAGCACCTCCTGCAGTGCTCTGTCCATACCCCTACCAACAGGGCCAAGCCCGTGGCTGAGCAGAGTTTAGTCAGTCAGCCAATCAATCCTACCTCCTGGGTGCTTACTATGTGTAGAGCGCATTACTAAGCATTTGGGAGAATACGATATAACAATATAACAGACACGTACCCTGAACACAGTGAGCTTACAGTCTAGAGGGGGAGACAGACATCGCTATAGCAAAATAAATTACAGATATGGACAAAAGTACTGGGGGGGGGGCTGTAAAACCGGGGAAGGGGGACACATGCAGGTAGCGAGTAAGGGCGATGCAGAAGGGAGTGGGAGAAGAGGAAAGGAGGGCGTTGTCAGGGAAGACCTCTTGGAGGAGATGTGCCTTCAGTGCGGCTTTGAAGTGGGGGTAGATTCATTGTCTGTCAGATATGAGGAGGGGAGGTGTTCCAGTCCAGACTCAGAATGAGGGCGAGAGGTCGGCTGTGCTATGGACCAGATCGAGGTACGGTGAGAAGGTTGGCATTAGTGAGGCGAAAAGTGTGGGCTGGTTTGTAGTAGGAGAGTAGTGAGGTGAGGTAAGAGAGGTCATGGGGATTGAGTGTTTTAACGCCCATGGTTAGCAATTTCTGTTTGATGCTGAGGTGGATGGGAAACCACTGGCGTTCCTTGAGGGGTGGGGAAATGTGTCCTGAATGTTTCTGTAGAAAAATGATGTTGGCAGCAGAATGAAGAATGGACTGAAGCGGGCAGAGGTAAGAGGACAGAGGATATGCAGACAGGGGTGTGGGTGCAAGAAGGTTTGATCCATCTATAGAATTAAGGCCCCTGGGTCTTCTCTGCCTCACAGTCAGGTCAGACAGAACCAGTTCCCTGCTGAGCAACCTTAGGCAAGTCACTTCACTTCTCCGAGTCTCAGTTACCTCATCCGTAATGATTGAAGTATTTGTTAGGTGCTTACTATGTGCCCAACACTTTTCTAAGAACTGGGGTAGGTAGACACCAGGTAATCATTGCCAGATGCAGTTCCCGTCCCACATGGGGCTCAGTCTTAATATTCATTTACAGATGAGGTAACTGAGACTCAGAGAAATTAAATGAGATGCCCACAGTCACAGAGCAGACATGTGGTGGAGCCGGGATTAGAACCCACATCATCTGCTCTTTCCACTAGGCCATGCTTCAACTCCCTTTTAATCTTAGAATGGAGATTAAGATCGTTGAGCCCCGTGTAGCCTCTAGCCTCTTCTAGACTGTGAGCCCACTGTTGGGTAGGGACTGTCTGTATATGTTGCCAACTTGTACTTCCCAAGCGCTTAGTACAGTGCTCTGCACACAGTAAGCGCTCAATAAATACGATTGCTTGATGTAGGACCTGGTCTGTGTCCAAACTAAATGAGCTTATCTGTATCCCAGCACTCAGTTCAGTGTCTGGCACATAGTAAGTGCTTCACAAACACTGAGGAGGGGAAAAAAGTTTATGCCACCGGAAGGTTCTAGCGAGTTCCAGCCTCACAGAACCATGCCTTAGTATAACCTTGGGGCGGTAGCAGAAGGCAGCCTCCCAGACCGAGCCTGTTGCCATCAGGGGATGATAGGGGAAGCTTCACAGACCAATGCCTAGTGCCACCATGGGGTGGTAGAGAGGAGCAGCTTTCCAGAACCATCCTCCTGCTGTAACTTACTACACACACTACTATACTCCTCCTGTGGTGTTAACCTTCTCACTGTGCTTCAATTTCGCCTGTCTCGCTGCCGACCCCTGGCCCACATACCACCTCCGGCCTGGAACGCCATCCCTCCTCAAATAAAAATAATAACAATAATAATGATGGTATTTGTTAAGCACTTATTATGTGTCAAGCACCATTCTAACTCAACATGTCCAAGACTGAACTCCTTGTTTTCCCTCCCAAACCCTGCCCTTTCCCTGACATTCCCATCTCTGTTGACGGCACTACCATCCTTCCCGTCTCACAAGCCCACAACCTTGGTGTCATCCTCGACTCCGCTCTCTCGTTCACCCCTCACATCCAAGCCATCACCAAAAGCTGCCGGTCTCAGCTCCGCAACATTGCCAAGATCCGCCATTTCCTCTCCATCCATACCGCTACCCTGCTCGTTCAAGCTCTCATCCTATCCCGTCTGGACTACTGCATCAGCCTTCTCTCTGATCTCCCATCCTCGTGTCTCTCCCCACTTCAATCCATACTTCATGCTGCTGCCCGGATTGTCTTTGTCCAGAAACGCTCTGGGCATGTTACTCCCCTCCTCAAAAATCTCCAGTGGCAACCAATCAGTCTGCGCATCACGCAGAAACTCCTCACCCTGGGCTTCAAGGCTCTCCATCACCTCGCCCCCTCCTACCTCACCTCCCTTCTCTCCTTCTACAGCCCACCCCGCACCCTCCACTCCTCTGCCGCTTATCTCCTCACCGTACCTCGTTCTCGCCTGTCACTCCATCGACCCCCGGCCCACGTCATCCCCCGGGCCTGGAATGCCCTCCCTCTTCCCATCCGCCAAGCTAGCTCGCTTCCTCCCTTCAAGGCCCTACTGAGAGCTCACCTCCTCCAGGAGGCCTTCCCAGACTGAGCCCCTTCCTTCCTCTCCCCCTCGTGCCCCTCTCCATCCCCCCCATCTTACCTCCTTCCCTTCCCCACACACCTGTATATATGTATATATGTTTGTACATATTTGTTACTCTATTTATTTATTCATTTTACTCGTACATATCTATTCTATTTATTTTATTTTGTTAGTATGTTTGGTTTTGTTCTCTGTCTCCCCCTTTTAGACTGTGAGCCCACTGTTGGGTAGGGACTGTCTCTATATGTTGCCAACTTGTACTTCCCAAGCGCTTAGTACAGTGCTCTGCACAAAGTAAGCGCTCAATAAATACGATTGATGATGATGATGATGATTCTAAGCGCTGGGGGAGATACCAGGTTATCAGGTTGTCCCATGTGGGGCTCACAGTCTTAACCCCCATTTTACTGATTAGGTAACTGAGGCAGCAGAGAAGTTTAGTGAATTGCCCCAAGTCAAGCAGCTGACAAATGGCGGAACATGGATTAGAACCCATGACCTCTGACTCCCAAGCCCGCGCTCTTTCCACTAAGCCACAAAATTCCCCGGACAATCACTCTTCTCCCCTTCAAAGCCCTACTGAAGGTGCGCCTCCTCCAAGAAGCCTTCCCAGGCTGAGCCCCGATTTTCCTCAATTCCCCCTCCCTTCCATGTCACCACGACTCGCTCCCTTTCCTCTTTCCCTCTGGCAATTGCCACTTTGTTAGGCTGGGCTAGAGAGAGTTGAGCCTGGATTGGGGCCGGGCTTCACAGGATGGGCCGGGGTGTCCTGGGCCGGGAAGCAGGGAGGATCTGAAGAACCAGAGGCTCGGCCCCTACATCGCTCTGCAGGTGGAGAAGTTCCTTGCCAAAGCGGAACAACCACCCACACCTTCCCAGCCAAGCCCCCCTTCACGGTGTAACTGGACCGGTGGCAGTGGATGACCCGCTGCCCTCTGCACCCTCAGAGTCTTTCCTTCCCTCCAGCCCCTCAGGGTCCCCAGACCTCCCAAGGACCAGGACCAAGGTGAACCTCTTAGGTGGTCTGCAACCAGCTAGATCCAGTGGAAAAAGCACAGGCCTGGGATTCGCGGGACTTGGGTACCAAACCTGACCCCAGCACTTGCCTATTGTATGACCTTGGGCAAGTCATTTCCGGCTTAGTGGAAAGTGCACAGCCTTGGGAATCAGTGGACGTGTGTTATAAACTCGGTTCTGCTACTTGTTGCTGTGTGGCAAGGTGCCGATCTTAGTCTGTGCCTTAGTTCCCTCATCTGTAAAATGGGGAATAAGCCTGTGGGACAGTCTGATCATCTTGTACCTACCCTGGCGCTTAGAACACTGCTTGGTATATAGTAAGCAATGAACGAATACCAACATTATTTTTATATAACTATATTTCTATATTGATGCCTGTTTACTTGTATTGATGCCTGTCTCCTCCCTCTAGGCTATGAGTCCGTTGTGATCGCTGCACGGTAAGCGATCAATAAATGCGATTGAATAAATGAAGATAGACGAGATGGAGGCCCAGGGAAGAAGTCAGTACTGGAGAAGCAAATTGCCATCAGGTGGCGATAGAGAGTCGCGGCCTCCCCGAATCACGCTGTGGGAGGGAAGCAGCGCCGCCTAGTGGATAGAGCCGTGACCTGGGGGTCCCGAAGGGCCTGGCTTCTAACCCATGCCCTGCTACTGGTCTGATGAGTGACCTTGGGCAAGTCACTTCGCTTCTCTGAGCCTCAGTTACCTCATCTCTAAAATAAGAATAAGAATTGCCCTCCCTCCTCATATCAGACAGATAACTGCTCTCCCCCACTTCAAAGCCTTATTGAAGACACATTTCCTCCAGGAAGCATTCCCTGAAGTAGCCCTCCTCGCCTCTTCTTTCACTCCCTACGCTGCCTCTCATGCTTGCTCCTCCATGCCTCCTCTTTCCTTCCCCCATGACACATATGTGTATATCTGTGTATAGCTGTAATTACTTGTCTGTTTATTCATTTCTCCTTTTATTCATTTGCATTAATATCTGTCTCCCCCGCTAGACTGTGAGCTTGTTGCGGGTAAGGAATGTATTGGATTTTATATTGTACTGTCCCAAATGCTTAGTACAGTGCTTTGCACACAGTAAGTTCTCAATAAATACAACCATTGTTATTATTATTATCAATAATAATAAGACTCCTCTCAATCTCGGTTGGTGGTCTAACCCTCTAGTCCAATATGATATTGTCAGAGAATTTAAAAATAAGGCTTTTTTTTAAAGTGGGTTTTGTTAACCAGTCTGTCAATCATATTTATTGAGCGCTTACTGCGTGCAGAGCACTGTACTAAGCTCTTTGGAGAGTATAATATAACAATAAACAGACACATTTGTAGCCCACAGTGAGCTTATAGTCTAGTTAAGTTCTTCGTATGTGTCAGGCACCGAACGCAGTGCTGGGTAGCTACAATGTAGGCAAGTTGGAGAAGGTTAGTCCCACAGAGGGCTCACGATCTTAAATCCCCATTTTACAGATGAGGGAACTGAGGGCCAGAGAAGTGAAGTGACTTGCCCCAGGTCACACCTTGGTTGCTTTTCCCCAATGAAGGGTCATCCAAATCTGAGGCTGCGAACCTTCCCAGGTGATAACGAATCTGGGCAGAGAGAACATTCTCAGTGGGTTGGGTCCTAACCGGAACGCAAGTCCAGACCACGGATGACTGAGCGGTTAGACCCTTTCTCAGCTGGACACGCTGAGGGCGACTCACACGGATTCCCCAGACATTGGCGGATTGAACTTCAAATACTGTGGAATTCCCAGTGATTTCGAAGGAGCTAGGGGAAACAACCTGGGCTTTGGAATCAGAGGACCTGAATTCTAATTCCAGCCCTTCCAGTTGATTGCTGTGTGACCTTGGGTATGTGGCTTGACTTCGCTGGGCCTCAGTTTCCTCAGTTGCAAAACGGGGATTCGATACCCTTGCTCCCTCCTATGAGACCCATGAGACAGGGACAGTGTCCGACCTAATTGATGTGTACTGACCCAAGCGCTTAGAACAATGTTTGACACATAGTAAGTGATTGACATATACCATAAAAATCCATCACCAAAACCTGCCGGTCTCACCTCTGCAACATCGCCAAGATCCACCCTTTCCTCTCCATCCAAACCGCTACCCTACTCGTTCAATCTCTCATCCTATCCCGACTGGATTACTGCATCAGCTTCCTCTCCGATCTCCCATTCTCCTGTCTCTCCCCACTTCAATTCATACTCCACACCGCTGCCCGGATCGTCTTTGTGCAGAAACGCCCTGGGCATGTTACTCCCCTCCTCAGAAATCTCCGGTGGCTACCAATCAACCTATGCTTCAGGCAAAAATTCCTCAACCTCGGCTTCAAGGCTCTCCATCACCTCGCCCCCTCCTACCTCACCTCCCTTTTTTCCTTCTACAGCCCGGCGCGCCCCCTCCATTCCTCTGCCACTAATCTCCTCACTGTGCCTCGTTCTCGCCTGTCCCGCCGTCGACCCCTGGCCCACGTCATCCCCCTAGCCTGGAATGCCCTCTCTCTGAACATTCGCCAAGGTAGCTCTCTTCCTCCCTTCAAAGCCTTACTAAGAGCTCACCTTCTCCAGGAGGCCTTCCCAGACTGAGCCCCCTCCTTTCTCTCCCCTCCTCTTCCTCCCCATCCCCCTGCCTTACCTCCTTCCCCTCCCCACGGCATCTGTATATATGGATATATGATTGTGCGTATTTATTACTCTATTTATTTTACTTGTACATATTTATTCTATTTATTTTATTTTGTTAATATGTTTTGTTGTCTGTCTCCCCCTTCTAGACCTTGAGCCCACTCTTGGGTAGGGACCGACTCTATATGTTGCCAACTTGTGCTTCCCAAGCGCTTTGTACAGTGCTCTGCACACAGTAAGCGCTCAATAAATACGATTGAATGAATGAATGAATGAATGAATGAATAAAAAGAGAATATTCCAGAATTGGGGCCCCTTTATCGCTCTTTGCTCCAGGTTGAAAGCCCGTGGGAGTCTCAGGGCGACCAAAATTGTGCCTCTCCTCCTCTGCCTGTGGGAATGGATGTGCCCTGAAGTCACTGTCACTCCCTGATTCCCTGGTGGGGGTGAGGGGAGAAGGCATTTTCCTGAGGGTTGGGGTGGGAATGAAGCAAGTGGAGCGGATACGCTCACTCCCACTCAAGGTGGGCTTGAAGAGAGTTGGAGGAGGCAGCACAGCCTAGCGGATAGAGCCCGGGCCTGGGAGTTGGAAAGAGCTGGATTCTAATCCTGACTCTGCCACTTAGGAGACATAGCGCAAGTCACATCTCTGTTTTCAATGGTATTTGTTAAAGCGCTTATTATGTGCCAGGCACTATACTAAGCACAGGGGTAGATGCATCGTTGTCAGGTTGGACACCTGTCAAGTGGTCTTCAACTGCTCAATCTGCAAAGGCTTCTTCCCCTCTGCCTTCAAACTCGCCCAAGTCACCCCCAACCTAAAAAGGCCTCCCTTGACTCCACAGCCCCCTGCACTTACTACGCCATCTCCCTCCTACTCTTCCTTTCCAAACTCCTGAAGTGAGTCATCTACACTCGCTGCCTCGAATTCCTCTCCTCTAACTCTCTGCTGGACCCGCTCCAATCTGGTTTCCACCCCCTCCACTCCGCTGATACTGCCCTCTCAAAGGTCACCAATGACCTCTTTCTTGCCAAATCCAACGGCTTCTACTCCAACCTAATCCTCCTTGACCACTCGGTTGCCTCTGACGCTGTCGACCATCCCCTTCTCCTCATCACGTTATCCAACTTTGGCTTCGCTGACTTCGTCCTCTCCTGGTTCTCGTCTTAACTCTCTGGCCGTGCAATCTCAGTCTCCATTGTGGGCCCCTCCTCCCTCTCCCATCCCCTAACGGAAGGGGTACCTTAAGGGTTAGCTTTTGGTCCCCTTCTGTTCTCCATCTATACTCACTCCCTTGGTGAACTCAATCTCCCCGATAGCTTCAACTGTCATCTCTAGGCTGATAATACCCAAATCTCTTCCTGCCTTCCTAACATCTCCACCTGGATCCTCCCACCACCTAAAACTCAACATGTCCAAGACAGAGTTCCTTATCTTCCCTCCCAAACCATGTCCTCTCCCTGACTTTCCCGTCACTGTGGATGGTACCACCATCCTTCCCATCTCACAAGCCTGCAGCCTTGGTGTCATCCTTGACTTGGCTCTCTCATTCACCCCACATAACCAGTCCATCACGAAAACCGGCCGGTCTGACCTTCACGACATCGCCAATGTATGCCCTTTCCTCTCCATACAAACAACTACCACGCAAGTACAATCACTCAACCTATTCTGACTGGATTACTGCATTAGCCTCCTTTCTGATCTCCCAACCTCCTGCCACTCCCCATGTCAGTCTGTAGTTCCCTCTGTTGCCCGGATGATCTTTCTACAGAAATGGTCCGGGCATGTCACCACCCCCTCCTCAAAAATCTGCAATGTTTGCTTATGAATCTCCATATCAAGCAAAAGCTGCTCACTGACTGGTTTCAAAGCTCTCCCTCCCCTTGCCCCTTCTTACTTCACCTTTGTTCACTCCTTCTACTCTATACTCTGCTCCTCTGGTGCCAATCTACTCACTGTGCCTCGTTCTCTCCCGTCCAGCCGTCGACCCCTGGCCCACGTCCTACTTCTGGCCCGGAATGCCCTCCCTCTTCAAATCTGCCAATCACACTTCCCCCCCTTCAAAGCCCTACTGAAGGCACACCTTCTCCAGGAGGCCTTCCCAGACTAAGCCCCCTTTTCCTCTGCTCCCCCTCCCCTCCACGTCACCCCGACTCGCTCCCTTTGTTCTATCCCCTCCCCACCCCAAAGCACTGGTGTATAGATGGATATATTTATTGTTCTATTTATATTAATGATGTGTATAGATCTATAATTCCATTTATTTGTATTGATGCTATTGATGCCCGTTTACATGTTTTGATGTCTGTCTCTCCCTTTTCTAGG
Organism: Tachyglossus aculeatus; assembly: GCF_015852505.1. Lineage (NCBI taxonomy): Eukaryota > Metazoa > Chordata > Mammalia > Monotremata > Tachyglossidae > Tachyglossus > Tachyglossus aculeatus. The sequence continues at coordinate 1,328,586 of NW_024044843.1, read as the reverse complement.
CTGTGAGCCCGTTGGGGCAGGGGTTGTCTCTATTTGTTGTGGAATTGTACTTTCCAAGCACTTAGTACAGTGCCCTGCACACAGTAAGCACTCAATAAATACGACTGAATGAATGAATGACACAGTCCCCTGTCCCACATGGACCTCACAGTCTTCATATCTATTTTCCAGATTAGGGAACTGAAGCCCAGAGCTTAGAACAGTCCTCCAGTGCTTAGAACAGTGCTTGGGACATAGTAAGCCCTTAACAGTTACCATTATTATTATTATTATTATTAAGTCCTTGCCCACACTCACACAGCAGAAAAGTGGCAAAGCAGGAATTGGAAGCCATGTCCTTCTGACTCCCAGGTTCATGCTCTACAGACTAGGCCAACCTGCCTCAGTTCTCTTATCTAGCAATGTAATGTGCTTGATGGAAATCAAACTTAGCTTCTCCATTTGAGTGAATCATGAAACCAAGTTATTTGAGTCAATCAAATGATTGGGATTGGCTTTGAGTAAATCATGTAAACAGTTAGTTTGAGTTAATCAGACTACTGGGCTTGACTTGATTGAATCAAGTCACCAAGCCTGGAGTCAATCAACCTATCAGCCACATCCAGCTTGGTGAAGCAGGTCTAGACAGAGGGAAAGATCAGAGAGAAAGGTGGACCAAAGCAGGACCTTGACTATTGTGCTTCCACAGTTCACAGTTTTAATCCACATTTTACAGATGAGGTAACCGAGGCACAGAGAAGTTAAGTGACTTGCCCAAAGTCACACAGCTGACAAGTGGCGGAGCTGGGATTAGAACCCATGACCTCTAGCTCCCAAGCCCATGCTCTTTCCACTGAGCCACGCTGCTTCTCACATCAAAACAAGTAAACAGGCATCAATATAAATACATAGAATTATAGATATATACATGTATACATAATTTCTCTTGGGCGGTAAGGGGGAAAGACCAAAGGGAATGAGTTAAGGTGATGCAAAAGGGAAGGGGAGCTGAGGAAAAGGGGGCTTAGTCTGGGAAGACCTTTTGGAGGAAGTACACCTTCTGTAGAGCTTTGAAGCGGGAAAGGGCGATTGTTTGGCAGATTTTGAGGAGGGACTGTGTTTCAGGCCAGAGGTAGGATTTGGTCCAGGGGTCGGTGGCGAAACTTACGAGAAGGAGGCACAGTGAGAACGTTAGTACCAGAGGAGTGGAGTGTATGGGCTGGGATGTATAAGAAAAAGGAGAAGAGGTAAGAAGGGGCAAGGTGATGGAGAGCTTTAAAGTCAATAATGGGGAGTTTTTGTTTAATACGAAGCTGTGTAGGCAACCACTGGTGGTTTCTGAAGACGGGAGGGGACAAGCCCTGAACCTGCCCACAATGAATTTACAGTCTAGAGGGGGAGACAGATAATATAACTAACTAAATAAATGAAAAATAAATCACTGCGATGTACAGAAGTGATGTGGGACTGTGAAGGAGAATGAATAAAGGGAACAAGGCAGAGTGATGCAGAACGAAGTGGGAGGAGAGGAAAGGAAGGCTTAGTCAGGGAAGGCTTTTTGGAGGAGATGTGCCTTCAATCAATCAATCAATCGTATTTATTGAGTGCTTACTGTGTGCAGAGCACGGTACTAAGCTCTTGAGAAGTACAAGTTGGCGACATATAGAGACGGTCCGTACCCAACGGTGGGCTCACAGTCTAGAAGGGGGAGACAGAGAACAAAACCAAACATATTATCAAAATGAAATAAATAAAATAGATATATACAAGGAAGATAAATAGAGTAATAAATATGTACAAACATATATACATATATACAGGTGCTGTGGGGAAGGGAAGGAGGATGGAGAGGGAAGAGGAGGGGGAGGGGAAGGAGGAGGCTCAGTCTTGGAAGGCGTCCTGGAGAATGTGAGCTCTCAATAGGGCCTTGAAGGGAGGAAGAGAGCTAGACTTTGAAGACTTTGAAGGGTGGGGGAGAGTAATTTCTTTGTTTCTCTCAAACTAACTTCCTACTCTATCTGTCTCTTTACTCTTCTACCTCCAATACATTATCCAAGCCCTCCATTCTCTGTGAAATGCCCTTTCTTCTCAAAATCACCAAACCACAGCTCTCCTCACTTTGAAGGCTCTCCTACAAAAACACCTCCTCTTTCTGGAGATATTCCTTCACTATACCCCACTTTCCTGGCCTTTTCCTGGCCTTTCCTTCCCAGTAGCCAAAGACAGAATTGGAAATCAAACGAAATAAAGCCATGACTAAATATATGAATAACTAGAGTGCTAAACAAATAATAGATCTACTCAATAAATACTGAAGTAATAATGATTGATTTGCCATGAATACCTTAAGTCCAAAAATCAGAAGACATAAATACTGATGTAATTTTAAGGCAGAAAAATAATTCTATATACATGTCATTTCAGGAAGGAAAACATGAAGGTCAAGATCTCACAGTGAGAAGATGGAAATGACCGTGTTGTGCTCATGGGACTTATCTAGCAAAGCCCTTATTCAAAGTTCAGCTTTGTATTAATGGCTAAGTTTCCACCTATAAGTCCTGGGCTCGTTGACGAAAATTTCTTCAAATGATAATAAATAGAGGCTGTTGACTTCAAATTTTACCTTATATTTCCCTCTTGTGGCAACTTGATATACCGTTGCCCAACATGCACCAACTTTTCCTACAATGCTAGAGTTGTGTTTGTACAAAACCTTGCAGTGCGAAATCTCACAATGAAATACAGTGTCGACCCTGAGTCTGCGTCCGTGTATTCTGACAATCATTTACCCAGTCGGTCTTGTGTTGTTGGAATAAAATTGTTGAGTTCCCTAATGTTCTAGCACAAATGTCAAATGTCAATTGCATTCATTGACCACTTAGTGTGCACAGAGCACTGTACTAATCTCCAGGGAGTGTCCAATATGACAATAAACAGGCACGTTCTCAGGGTGTTCTGGAAGAATTGGGTGTGTTACTCATTCTCCATTCCATTGTATCAGCTTGGCATCAGCTGAAGTGAGTGATGTATTCGACACTGTCACTCGAAGCAGATAATAATAATAATTATGGTATTTGTTAAGTGCTTACTATGTGCCAAGCACTGTTCTAAGCGCTGGGGTAGATACAAGGTTATCAAGTTGTCCCACATGGGGCTCACAGCCTTAATCCCCACTTTACAGATGAAGTAACTGAGGGCACAGAGAAGTTAAGTTACTTGCCCAAGGTCACACAGCTGACAAGTGGTGGAGCCAGGATTAGTACCCATGACCTCTGACTCCCGTGCTTATGCTCTTTCCAGTAAGCCACACTGCTTCTCATGAGCTTTTCAGTGATGAGAGACCACATAAGTGACTTCTGCTGAGGAGGGCAGGCAAAGATATTCTCTTCCATAACCACTGATGCCACTTCTAACCAGGGCTAATTATCTTCCACTGCCTGCACTGGGAGACAGGAAAAAGATGATAATAATAATAATTATTATTATGGTACTCATTTAGTGTTTGCTGTGTTCCAAGCCCTGTTCTAAGCACTGGAGTAGATATGAAGTAATCAGTTTAGACACAGTCCCTGGTCCCACATGGGGCTCACAGTCTTAATCCCCATTTTACAGATGCAGGCACTGAGGCCCAGGGAAGTTAAGTGACTTCCCCAAGGTCACACAGCAGACATGTGGCAGAGGTGGGATTAGAACCCAGGTCCTCCTGAATTCCAGACCTGTGCTCTATCTCAACTAAGCTATGCTAGAAAGCAGGGCCACTACCTCTGGAGAGGTTGGGGGGCAGGGGGACACCTATCACTATCTCAGGGCTTTTGTAGGACGCAGAGCCATTTAGCTTCCCATGCTCCCACCAATCAAACAATGATGTTTATTGAGTGTTTATTGTGTGCAGAGCACTACACTAAGCATTTGGGAAAGTACAACAGAGTAACAAGACAGACTTGCTGCTGACAGCATCCCTCGGAGGTAGGATGGGGATATCAGTAGAGCTGAAATGCCACTCTAGCTCTTGAATTCACTGGATCACAGCCTGCATTGGGTTTTTGAACTAGACCAGATCCCAGAGGCCATTAATATGTATGGTATCGTTATTATTATTATTCATTGATTCATTCATTCAATCGTATTCAGTACTTACTGTGTGCAGAGCACTGTACTAAATTCTTGGGAAAGTAAAATGCAGCAATAAAGATAATTCCTTCCCACAATGAGCTCACGGTCTAGAGGGGGGAGACAGACATAAGTGCAAGTACACCGGTATCAAGATATTAATACAAGTAAACAGACATCAATATAAGTAAATAAAATTATGGATATATATATATATATATATATATATATATAAGTGTTGTGAGACTGGGGTAGGAGGAGAGCAAAGGGAGCAAATCAGGGTGACACGGAAGGGAGCGGGGGATGAGGAACAGTGGGTCTTAGTCTGGGAAGGCCGATTATTTGTTAAGTCTTTACTATGTTCCAGGTACTGTACTAAGCGCTGGAGTAGATACAAGATAATCGAGTTAGACACAGTCCCTGTCCCACACAGGGGTCACAGTCTTAATGCCCATTTTACAGATGAGGGAATTGAGTCATAGGGAAGTTAAGTGAATTATCCAAGGTCACATAGCAAACAAGTGGCAGAGCTAGAAATAGAACCCAGGTCCTTCTGACTCACAAGCCTGTCCTGGATAGTTTTCCTACCGTTTCCAGCCTGGCACTACAACCTTTTTCTGGCTTATCCTTAAAACACCTCCACACTGGCTACATACAAATTATCCTCACAAGCTCTGGATCTCAAGTGAGACTCATGAGGGAGAATGACTGCATCTAATTTCATTACCAATTTACCCCACAGAGTAGCACTTAATCGGCACTTGATTAATGCCATTATTATTATTATTATTATTATTGTTATTATTATTATTATTACTATTGAAGGCAAAGTAAATAACCACTGCGGTGTAGAAGAACAGATGATACCGTTTACATTAGATGATATTTATTACAACAGTTGCTAGGACAAGGGCTGTGCCTCAATGCCTTCAAACTAGCCAATATGGAGTTGATATCACAAACACTGAGTGAAATGAAGTTACTTAATTATTAGATGGTCAGCTCCTAATAATAATAATAATAATGATGATGGCATTTGTTAAGCACTTACTATGTGCAAAGCACTGTTCTAAGCGCTGGGAAGGATACAAGGTGATCAGGTTGCCCCACGTGGGGCTCACAGTCTTAATCCTCATTTTACATATGAGTTAATTGAGGCCCAGAGAAGTGAAATGACTTGCCCAAAGTCACACAGCTGACAATTGGCAGAGCCGGGATTTGAACCCATTGATTCCAAAGCCCGGGCTCTTTCCATTGAGCCACGCTGCTTCTACTACTGAATTAAAAAACAGCTCAAGGAAACAGGGGCTAGCTACACCTTCACCTAGGGAGCTCTCTTTTTCAATGAGCTTAGTACAGTGCTCTTCATATACTAAGTGCTCATTAAATAGGCCAATTGTTAAGTAGACATCTTTCATATATGGCCTTGTCAACCTAAGGTCCAAGTTCCAAAATGTCTAGCAACCAACTAATAACCCTATGCTTTCCTCTAAAGCCAAGAGTTTGGCATCTACTTTTAGAACCCAAGTCTCAACACTGACACATCCAGGTGCAAGGAAAGAAAAATTCCACAAGGACCTGGAAATATTCACAACAGTAGTACAAAATCTAGGAAGTTGATCACCTTGGGGTGTTTCGATGCCCAAATGTTTAATGAGGCTAAAATGAGTGATCATTAGACTATGTGAGAGTGGAAAACTAAAATAAAATGAATCAAATCTTAAATGACCGTTACCAAAAATGTCTTCTACCTTCCAAATAAAATAAATACACCACGGTTGACCCCATTACCTAAGCAATGGAATCTCATTGATTATGTCATCCAGCCCTTATTTATTGCATGCCTTGGCCCCAATCACTAAGAAAGGTGCAAATGGTATCCCCAGGACATTTTTTCAAGGAATAATTTGGATGGGAGGGGAGTAGCTGTTTTGATCAGTACCAGATGTTCAAAATTTTAAAGTTAAATATAGTTGTTCTTTTTATTGGAAGAATATCTCTCTGAGTAAAATTCTGCAGTAATGTGTCTGAAAATCCTAATGCACTGTCCACAGTCCCACCCTCATTGTTTGCAGGCAAAGATTTCTTTTATTGTGCTGTTGTGGTTGTTATCTTTAGCACCTGGGGCTGTCTTGTTTTTGCCAATGTCTCATGATCCTCTAAGAGCTTTGCCTCAAAAAGAACTGCTTCCTTCTCAATTGCAGTGCACCCTGCTTGTCCATCTGTCATAGTTGTCTCCTATTAGCTGAAATGCATGGTAGGTTGTCACTTCGTTTTGCGGAATGCTTTGAACACTTTTTCTGATCACTTTGTTTAGATTTGCCCAATTTTGGCTCACATTACATCAACTTTTGGGGTAACCTACTTTCATCCACTCATTTTACTTATCTTGTTTGAGTTACTGAAAGCTTCAATGGTTGGAGACTTTGTTCCCTGATTGCATTGTTTGTATTATTGTATTGCCACTGAATATTGAGCAAAACCCAAAAATTCCCCTGATAGAATTACTGCCATTGCATTTTGTTACCTAGGCAAAACACTGTCCAATGATGCAACTAGAGAAAAAAGGTAGATGCTTGAACCCAGAAGACCAGTATGTTGGTTAGGAGACTGTCAGTATTGTTCCAAAATGGCATTAAATTCATACCAAACTGAATTTCTATAGAGTAGTTGTAATATCCCTGCTTCGCAAGACTGCTAAGGAACTTTCATTCCTGTGTGCTGTACTTAATGTGTGACAGCAGGAGATTCAAACAACTACCTTATGGGGAGCCAGAATCAGTAAACCAAAAGCAAGGAGAACAGATAAATGTTTTAATCATTTGATAAGAACAAAACCTCAGACAATTCTGCATCTCAGCTGAAAACTACGGGGGCAGTTGTTTAGGATACTTGGAGTACTGTTATCAAGAAACGTGTGGCAGGGCAAACTTTAAGCTTAACCATATGGCCGGACTGTGGGTTCCACATAAACATTTTCAGTCACACGTGCACTCATAGGTGAATTTTCGCTATCAGTGGTGACTTCAATTCTGAAGGACAACTAAATAATCTCATTAGTAATGATGATGATGATGATGATGATGGTATTAATAATGGTATTCGTTAAACACTTGTGACGTGCCAAGCACTGGGTTAGATACAAGATAATCATGTTGGACACAATCTCAGTCCCTGTTCCGTGGGAAGCTCACGGTCTAAGGGGTGGGAGAACAGATATTTAATCCCTATTTAATAAATGGGGAACCTGAAGCCCAAAGAAGTTAAGTGCCTTGCCCCAGGTCACACAGCAGTCAAATGGTAGAGCCAGGATTAAAATTTAGGTCTCCTGATGACCAGCCCCATGTTCTTTCCCCAGGCTATACTATATCTACTTAACATCAAATGACAATATACAATCACAAACCATGAGGTCTTCTGTGTGGTCTCGGAAACCCTGTCAGTATTTCAGCATGGAAGTAATGCTTGTTATGTTACATTTTATGTGAGTAGGACGAATGTGTAGGATAGTAAACAACTATTCAATGATGATTTCATGGGTCATGCCTACAGGGCCCCTATGTAGTTCGTGTCCCTGATTATAATACACTTACCTGAATTCTATATTGTCTATCTTAAGGTCATATTAACCTGAAAAATATAAATTTTTCATCAAGTCTTACATCATCAGGTGTTTTAATTTGCAAATGCCTAATTAAAGAGTAACAAAAATGAATGTTACAAAATGGCAAATGAATAACCCACAAGAAGATTTTTGTATAGTAGAAAATGGATTTTCCTAGATCTAAACATTAAGTTCTTCTGGGTGGGATTTTCTCAGGAAAAATAAATTACTATTTAACCATATAAATAAATATGGTACAGATGTTTATTTGTATAGTATATTTATGTAGTTGTCCTTCATTGTTGAAGAAGATACCACTGAAGTAAAGTTCACCTGTTGGTACATGTGTGGCTGAAAAGATCAGTGTGAGACAACTGTCTCGGTCACATTGGGCTCGCAAAACGGTTGTACCTTGTAGATCTGTGCTTAATGTTTAGTACAACTGATGCTACAGGTATGTAATAATAATAATAATAATACTGCTGATATTTGCTAAGCACTTACTATGTGCCAAGCACTGTTCTAAGCACTAGGGTAGATACAAGGTGATCAGGTTGTCCCACGGGGAACTCACAGTCTTAATCCCCATTTTACAGATGAGGTAACTGAGGCACAGAGAAATGAAGTGGCTTGCCCAAGGTCACTCAGCAGACAATTGGTGGGGCCAGGATTAGAACCCACGTCCTCTGACTCCCAAGCCTCTGCTCAATATATATTGACACCAAGGACCAGCTTAATTGTACTTCAATGCATTTAATTTATTATCATATTTTGTGCATTAATATTTGGTCTGTACTATTATCTGTCCGGCTTGTTTTATGGTTATAAATGCTTCTTATTATGTCACGAGATGCTAAAAAGTTATTTTAGGTGTAGCTCTTAAGGGCAACAGTGCTGATAATGTCAGAATTCTCTACTTTAACGACCTGTTAATCTCAGGATTCTCACTTCCACTAAGTGAAACTGTAGTATTTTCAGGTACTCAGGCATATGTTTGCCAGTAACACCAGCCTGTGACAACATAGTAATTCATAAGCACAGAACAGCCATATAACTCTATATATTTATACATTGGGGGAGAAGCATTGTTGGAAACCAATAGCTATTTTACTTATTATTATATTTATAATTATTAAGCACTTACTATATGCCAAGCACTGTACTAACTGCTGGTGTTGATATAAGATAATCAGTTTGGACACAGTTCCCATCCCACACAGGGCTCATGGTCCAAGTAATAGACAGTAGGATTTAACCTCCATTTTACAGATGAGGTACTAGCTACTACCTAAATGTGTATGTGTATATGTTCTGCTCATTCAGGTCTGGTACCATTAGTTTTGGGAGAAGGGTGGGGAAGAGGGAGCCTATTTTTTTAGGGGCGGGTGATTGTTTTTTCTTTCTTTAATCCATTTTTCCCAAACCAGAGCCGAGGGCTTTAGTCAAGAGAAAGATAGTCTTATGGGCAAAAGAAATGTGATAAAGGATCACACAAAAGTAGTTTGGATTTGTTGTTGACTCCTGCCTCTATAAACTCCTGTGGCTACACTGTGGCAGGACCTATAGAGTTACATTTCAAGCCAGGAGCTTGTGCTAGCTAGTCAGTCATGAGTTATCCAATTAGTTGTCACCTCAGGGAGGCAGAAGAATCTTGTCATAATGGAGTCAGGAGGGGAACAAAACTCCTGGAAGGCTTGAGAATATTTGCACCCAATGGAGCCAAATTGCAAACGTTAATAAGCTTTATTTATGCCAGATTGAATTACCTATTAGGTTCTCAGGTAGAGAGAAAATGTATTGTTGTGGCAATCTATAAATATATGATTCTCCCAACTGCACCAGATCGAGGTTAGTGAAATAGGAGAGGGGACAGGGCATCCTAAGGGAAATAACTTGAAAATCAAACAGAATGTCTTCCCAGGAACAAAGCATATGCCTATAAATAGTCTGATAACTCCCACAATTTAGGACAAGAATCAGAGCTAATCTCTTCTACAGAGCCTGAAGACACAGGACCTAATTTCAGTGGATGTTTTCATGCTTTTGACTGCCATTCATCTCCTAACAAGCCCCAGTGGACCCAGTTTCCGGGCTCCCTTAAACGTACTTTAAAAGTTCAGTAATTGCACCTCACAGTCATGTAACTTTTTAATAATGTCCAATGGACAAGGCTATAATGATTGGCAGTTGCATCTGTACAGTTGCCTATGAGATGAACAAATTATATAGTTGAACATTTCTAAGCCTGAGACAGCAAACCTGCAAATATAACCTCCATGGATTTCTGTTGGTCCTTTTTACCTAAGGATGGTAGTGATTGTCTTGAAAACACACACACACGCACACACACACACACACACACACACACACACACTTTTTTGCTTCTTTCTGTGTTCAGAAATCACCTTCAGTGAATTCCCAAAGCATCATTCGGTAAAGAGATAGATAATCACTAAATGGCATAGATCTGTGACCGGAAACTCACAGAGAAAGAGTATGAAATAACAATAATGATCATAATAATAATAATAGCATTTGTTAAGCGCTTAGTAGGAACCAAGCACTGCTCTAAGCACTGGGATAGATACATGGTAATCAGGTTGTCCCACGTGGGGCTCACAGTCTTAATCACCCTTTTACAGATGAGGGAAATGAGGCACAGAGAAGTTCAGTGACTTGCCCAAGGTCAAACAGCTAAGTTGCAAAGCCGGAATTAGAACCCATGAGCTCTGACATCCTAGCTTATGCTCTGGAAATAGGAAACAATTCCAAGGATTGGAACAAATTAATGCAGCCAGAACATTTGTGTCTCCAGTTTTCTCTTTTGACCCCCAAGTTCTTTGGCTCCCCTACTCTCTCTCCCTTCTGTGTCACCTATGCATTTGGATCTCGTCCATTTAAGCACTCGATATTCACCCAACCCTTAGCCCCACAGAACTTACATACATATCCATTATTCATTTTAATGTCCTTCTCCCTCTCCGGACTGTAAGTTTTTGACTAAAAGGTCCTGGTGGGCAGGGATCATGTCTACCAACTCTGTGGTTTTATATCCTCTCAAGTGCTTAATATAGCACTGTGTGCACAGTAAGTGCTCAGTACATTTCAACGACTGATTGGCTGATTTCATCTATGATGATTTCCTGGGTGGAAATATAAAACAGTCATTGCTAACCAATCACTGAAAACAGGCCCTAGTTTCCACTCTACAGGAAATAGAAGGCCTACCAAGACACCAAAAAGCATCATTTCCACAATTTCATTTTTTGAATGTCATTGGTTAAGCTCTTACTCTCTGTCAAGCACTATTCTAAGAGCTGGGGTAGATACCCAATTTATCAGGTTGAACCCAGTCCTTGTCCCACATGGGGTTCACGGTCTAATTTGAAAGGAGGAGGACTGGAGGATTTAATCCCCATTTTATGGATGAGATTAGTGAGGCATAGAGAAATTAAGGGATTTGCCCTAGGTCCTTAGACAAACTAAAATAAGGTGACAGAAGCGTCTTTGTTATGTTCTTCATGACATTCCAAGAAGCAGTTTTTTAGCTGAACAGATTATATGCCTGGAATCTTCAAAGATTACAGATTTTTAAATGTATGATTTAGTGTTGTGATCTAGACCACTAACAGTCAAGCCATAAGTAACTCAGGCAGTCACCCAACAAGGTTCCCTGGGGAACCGTCCAGCTGGTCAACCCTAGTTTGCTGGCAGTCCCTAACACTTTTTCTTCTGTTGCAACAGAGCCAATTATTTCCAGATTGCAGAATGCCATGCTGGACTATCTGCAGCAACTGGCTCCCAGAATTCAGGAAACCTTATCAGCCACACAAGCGGTGCTGCCTAGTGGATAGAGCAGGGACCAGAAGGACCTGGGTTCTTATCCTGGCTCTGATACTTCTCTGCTGCGTGACCTTGGGCAAGTCACTTCACTTCTCTGAGTCTCAGTTACCTCACCTGGAAAATGAGGATATAGACTGTGAGCCCCATGTGGGATATTGACTGTGTCCAACCTGATTTAGCTTGTGTCTACCCCAGAACTTAGTATAGTGTCAGGTACAGAGTATGCTCTTGTCAAATACCAAAATAAATGAATAACTGCACTAAAAGCAGTTCCAAAGAGAATCTCTGAGAAGCCACTGGGGGAAGGTGACATGTTCAGTTTAACACCACTGGGCCAAGTCTACAAACCAGAAATTGTTATACAATCAGCCTGATTATTTGGATAGAATCACCTAGATATTTTAATGCAAGGCAGGGGTAAAGATATTTTTAATCAATTTACATTACATCACTCTGAGATAGCCAAATTACGCTTAATATCAACTCCCCAAGGCCTTGGGTTTGCACATTCCATTTCCTCTTTTTTATGACTCTTGTTAAGCACTTACTTTGTGTCAAGCACTGTAAGAAGCACAGGGCTAGATACAAGATAATCAGGTTGGATACAGTCCCTGCTGTCCAATGTGGGATTCACATTCTAAGGAGGAGCGTTTAGGACTGACTCCCCATTTTACAGATGAGGAAACAGAAATACAGAAAATTTAACTTACTTGCCCAACATCACATGGCAGATAAGCAGCAGAGTCTGGGTTAGAACCCATGTCCTCTGTCTTTCAGACCTTTTATCGTTTTACTAGGCCATAATTCTTCCGATTTTATTCTTATAATCCCCCAAGAAGGGAATGAGTATTGTCATATTCATTAGCCAGAGGAAGTCAGTAGCAGGGGGATGGAAATAGAACGTAAGTCTTCTGACTTTCAGGAATATTTTCTTTCCACTAGAGCCTACTTCATTTTTATTCTGCATTATCCTGAGGAGAATCAATTGGCCTTTAAACATTTCAATTGGCATCCATAGAACTATTAGCAAATTTTAAAATGGCAGCAAGCAGTGTAAATCTGCAATGCAGCTGGCTAAGCAACAGATAGGAACCTCCATAAGTGAAAATGTCACTGTACTTCCAGCACCCCCCCCCGCCCACCTTTAAGTATCCACTGGCCTAAAAAGCCACAAAAAGGGATTAGAGACATGCAGATGACATAGCTATTCTCTCCTCAATGTTGTTAGTAAGGTATCTATCACTGCATTTTTTTTCCATCCTAGCAGATGTGCTTTTAAGAACTCCTTTCTGGGAATTGTATTACAATTTTCCCCTGGCCTTTCTTCATTCAGAAGATTAGGTATAAAATTGAATAGAGATCCATGGACGGGGAAATTGTGACTGATGCTGAAACGTTCACTCTCTCGGGATTTGAAAAATAATCTGAACTGCAAGGTATCCTCTTTAGAATGCTTCTATTCATCTTTTAAAAATTGTGGAGAGTCACGTAGTGATCATCATAATCAGAACGGATTGACGTCTTCACAAACTCATGGACCTTTTCCTCAGCAGCTGTAGGACATGAGGAGGAGGAGGAGGAGGAGGAGAGGAAAAGCAGGATTCATTCATTCATTCATTCAATCGTATTTATTGAACGCTTACTATGTGCAGAGCACTGTACTAAGCGCTTGGGAAGTACAAGTTGGCAACATATAGAGATGGCCCTTACCCAACAGTGGGCTCACAGTCTAGAAGGGGGAGACAGACAACAAAACAAAACATATTAACAAAGTAAAATATATAGAATAGTAAATATGAACAAGCATAATAAATAGAGTAATAAAAACGTACAAACATATGAACAGGTGCTGTGGGGAGGGAAAGGAGGTAAGGTGGGGGGATGGGGAAGGGGAGGAGGGGGAGAGGAAGGAGGGGGTTCAGTCTGGGAAGACCTCCTGGAGGAGGTGAGCTCTCAGTAGGGCTTTGAAAGGAAGAAGAGAGCTAGCTTGGCCTATGTGCAGAGGGAGGGCATTCCAGGCCAGGGGGAGGACGTGAGCCAGTGGTCGACGGCGGGACAGGCGAGAACGAGGCACAGTGAGGAAGTTAGCGGCAGAGGAGAGGAGGGTGCAGGCTGGGCTGAAGAAGGAGAGAAGGGAGGTGAGGTAGGAGGGGGCTAAGTGATGGAGAGTCTTGAAGCCGAGAGTGAGGAGTTTTTGCCTGATGCGTAGGTTGATTGGTAGCCACTGGAGATTTTTGCGGAGGGGAGTAACATGCCCAGAGCATTTCTGCACAAAGATGATCCGGGCAGCAGCGTGAAGTATAGATTGAAGTGGGGAGAGACAGGAGAATGGGAGATCAGAGAGGAGGCTAATGCAGTAATCCAGTCGGTATAGGATGAGAGATTGAACCAACAGGGTAGCAGTTTGGATGGAGAGGAAAGGTCGGATCTTTTCGATGTTGCGTAGGTGAGACCAGTAGGTTTTGGTGACGGATTGGATGTGAGGGGTGAACGAGAGACCAGAGTCGAGGATGACACCAAGGTTGCGGGCTTGTTAGATGGGAAGGATGGTAGTGCAGTCCACAGTGATTGGAAAGTAAAGGAGAGGGCAAGGTTTGGGAGGGAAGATAAGGAGTTCAGTCTTGGACATATTGAGTTTTAGATGGTGGGCAGACATCCAGATGGAGATGTCCTGAAGGCAGGAGGAGACACGAGCCTGAAGGGAGGGAGAGAGAGCAGGGGCAGAGATGTAGATTTGGGTGTCATCAGCGTAGAGATGATAGTTGAAGCCGTGGGAGCGAATGAGTTCACCAAGGGAGTTAGTGTAGATAGAGAACAGAAGCGGACCAAGAACTGACCCTTGAGGAACCCCTATAGTAAGGGGATGGAAGGGGGAGGAGGAGCCCGCAAAATAAACTGAGAATGAACAGCCGAAGAGATAAGAGGAGAACCAGGAGGCGACAGAGTCTATGAAGCCAAGGTTGGATAGCGTGTTGAGATGAAGTGGGTGGTCCACAGTGTCGAAGGCAGCTGAGAGGTCGAGGAGGATTAGGATAGAGTAGGAACCGTTGGATTTGGCAAGCAGGAGGTCATTGGTGACCTTTGAAAGGGGAGTTGCCGTGGAATGTAGGGGACAGAAGCCAGATTGGAGGGAGTCGAGGAGAGAGTTGACATTGAGGAATTCGAGGCAGCGTGTGTAGACGACTCGTTCAAGGGGTTTGGAAAGGAATGGTAGGAGGGAGATAGGGCGATAACTAGAAGGTAAGGTGGGGTCAAGAGAGTGTTTTTTAGGATGGGAGAGACGTGAGCATGTTTGAAGGCAGAGGGGAAGGAACCAGTGGAGAGTGAGCGCTTGAAGATGGAAGTTAAGGAGGGGAGGAGGGACGGAGCGACAGATTTCATAAGATGAGAGGGAATGGGGTAAGGAAGAAAGGGGAACAAGCACAATGAGGAGGAGGAGGAGGAGGAGAAGGAGGAGGAGGAGAAGGAGGAAATGGAGGAAAAGAAGAAGGAGGAGGAGGACTCGTATAATAATAATAGTTTTTGTTAAGTGCTTACTTTGTGCCAAGCAGTGTTCTAAGTAGATATAAAGTAATCAGGTTGTACCAACTGAGGCTCACAGTCTTAATCCCCATTTTACAGATGAGGTAACTGAGGCACAGAGAAGTTAAGTGACTTGCCCAAAGTCACACAGGTGAAAAGTTACAGACCTGGGTTTAGAACCCAATACCTCTGACTCCCAAGCCTGAACTTTTTCCACGAAATCACACTGCTTCTGAGGTAGCACTTATTGAGGGCCCACATGGTGAGGTGCACTGTATGAGGCCTTTGGAAAATAGAGAATAAAGAAGTGACCCGTTCTCTGGTTACAAGGCACTTACACTCAGCAGCCTGGCTTCCTCTACCATTGTCCAGACCCTAATAATTTCTTATTCAAATGGAAAACCATTTCCTACCCTGGGTTTTTGGGCCATACGTACTTAACTCTTGGCTTAGTCTGTAACGAGTGCTTCCTCCTGGACTCGATGTGCTCTGACTGTTGTGTAGCCATTCATTGTTGTCTTATGGTGTCTAGTCATGTCTGACCCATAACGACGCCATGTACACATCTCTCCCAGAACACCCCACCTCCACCTGCAATCGTTCTGTTAGTATATCCATAGAGCTTGCTTGGTAAAAATACAGAAGCGGTTTACCTCTGCCTCCTTCCGTGCAGTAAACTTGAGTCTCCACTCTCAACTCTCTCCCATGCCGCTGCTTCGCAGTACAGGTGAGTTTTGACTTGTAGCAGATTGCCTTCCACTCGCTAGCCACTGTCCAAGCTAGTAGTGGAATGGACATGCCTCTGTTTGACTCTCCCTCCCATAGTCGGGACTGTTGGAGTACTGGAAACTCTCCAAGTGTGACACTGAGAGGTGAGCCATCTGTAGCCCACTGCTTTTTCTAGACGTTGTGTCCCAAATGGCTGAACTCCATCTCACTGAATCGAACTCACCAACTCCTTAATCTCAGTAGGCTAATGCTCTCTTACTTTGCTATTCATCATTTTTGCTATGAAATCATCACACTCTTGATTCAACCGTACTTAAGAGCCTACAAAGAGCCTAAGATCCTCCCAGACTAAGCCCCCTTTTCCTCTGCTTCTCCTTCCCTCCCCATCACCCTGACTTGTGCCTTCTCCTCTACCCCCTCCTCGCCCCACAGCACTTGTACATACTTGTACATGTACATATTTATTATTCTACCTATTTTTATAATGGTACATATATATCTATAATTCTCTTTATTTATATTGATGATATTGTTGCCTGTTTAGTTGTTTTGATGTCATTTTCCCCCTTTCTAGACTGTGAACCCATTGTTGGGCAGTGATTTTCTCTGTTTGTTGCTGAATTGTACTTTCCAACCACTTAGTACAGTGCTCTGCACGCTGTAAGCACTTGATAAATACGACCGAGTGAATGAATGAATACAATGGAAAAATAGGGCTTAACTAATATCTTCTCCATCTCTTATAGCCCTACTCTCTCTGCCTTCCCAACAATCTCTTCCACTGATGCCCAACATAAAGTCTTTTCACTTTCATCTCACACTCATGGGGTGACAGTATTGTAAGGGACCGTGTTTCTTCAAGTACCTACAACCAGATAATATCACTTACCCGCCAGAATGATTAAGGAGTTTCTGTGGTTTACAGTGAAGTCATTCCCATCCTGAATCCTTTGCACTACAGCCTGAAGAAGAAAGGCAATAAAATGCTCTCCTGAGAGCAATGAAGAGAAAAATATTTTCTACAGGGACACCTGTCCCAGAATGCTAAACAAATATTGAATTGAACCACCCTCCTGTAATCATTAAATTCTTCTGCTTGGAAAATCTCTCCTGCTTTGGAGACCTTGCTACTTCTCTATATATTGTTTGTTTTGAATATGGACTATTTGGCCACTTATGATTCCACAACAGTGTATGAAATTGGAGTGTGGGATGTGTTCTTGTCAGTTTCTGCTGGCAATTTGCCTCAGTGCAAACAGAATTGATGAAGTTGCTGTATATACTGTCCAGGTGGTTTCCCCTCTTCATAGTCATATTGATTGAATCATTCAGTTGTATTTATTAAGCACTTAGTGTGTGCAGAGCCCTGTACTAAGTGCTTGGGAGAGTGCAATGTAACAATAAACATACACATTCCCTGCCCACAGTGAGCTTAAAGTCTAGAAGAGTTTACAGTCCAACAATATTATGTTGACAATAGCACCTCAGATATCACATCTTTGCTGGCATCCCTTTCTTTCCAGAGCCAATGTTCCAATCAATCAGTCAATCAATCAATAGTATTTATTGAGCAATTACTGTATGCAGAGCACTATACTAAGTGCTTGGGTGACTACGATGTAACAGAGTTGGTAGATATGTTCCCTGCTCACAACGAGCTTACATTCTAGAGGAAGAGACAAACATTAATATGAATAAACAAGTTACAGCTATGCATATAAGTGCTGTTGGGCTGAGGATGCATCAATGAAGGTTGCACATCCAAGTGCAACACTCCAAATGCTGAACAGGTCAAGCCTATGCATCTAGAAGCATTGCCATCAATAATGATAGCTGTGTATTTGTTAAGCACTTACGTTGGACTAAGCACTGTACTAAGCACTGGGGTAGATAGATGGTAGTAATAATGATTATAATAATAGCAAACACCATTATTATTCTTACTATTGTTAAGCACTGTCCCTGTCCCCTGTGAAACTCACATTCTAAGGGTGAGGGAGAATAGTTATTGGATCCCCATTTTACAAATGAGGAAAAAGACACAGAAAAGTTAATCAATGATATTTATTAAGTGTTTACTGTGTGTAGAACACTCTACTAAGTGCTTGGAAGACTACAGTTCAATCTAGTTGGTAGATGAGATCCTGTCCCTCAAGGAGTTTACAATGTACGGTAATGATAATAATAATTGTGGTATATGATTGTCTTGTCTTATGCTGTAGAGTCATCTCCGACCCTTAGCGACGCCATGGACACCTCCCTCCCAGAATGACCCACCCCCATCTACAATCGTTCTGGTAGTGGATCCATAGAGTTTTCTTGGTAAAAATCCAGAAGTCGTTTACCATTGCCTCCTTCCACGCAGTAAACTCGAGTCTCCTCTCTCAACTCTCTCCCATGCCGCTGCTGCCCAGCACAGTGAGATTTGACTTGTAGCAGATTGTCTTCCACTCACTACCTATTGCCCAAGCTAGGAATGGAATGGATATAGCTGTATTTGATGCTCCCTCCCATAGTTGAGACTGGTAGAGTATTGGAAACTCTCCAGATGTGACCCTGAGATGGGATAGTATGTGCTGAGCTCTTATTATGTTCCAGGTACTGTACTAAGCACTGAGGTGGATACAAGCAGGTCGGGTTGGACACCATCTCTGTCCCAGTTGGGGCTCACCTCTCACTCCCCATTTTCCAGATGAGGTAGCTGAGGCCCAGAAAAGTGAAGTGACTTGCCCAAGGTCACACTGCAGACGAGTATACAGCAGGCAAGTGGTGGAACTGCGATTAGAACGCTGTCTGATTCTCAGGTTCTTATGCTCTTTTCACTTGGCCACTCTGAACAGCATTTGGTGAAAGCCTGCACCTCAGGGAGCAGAATTAAGCTGCCAACCATCAATTCATTCATTCATTCAATCGTATTTATTGAGCGCTTACTATGTGCAAAGCACTGTTCTTAGCGCTGGGGGGATACAAGGTGATCAGGTTGTCCCACGTGGGGCTCACAGTCTTCATCCTCATTTTACAGATGAGGTCAATGAGACTCAGAGAAGTGAAGTGACTCGCACGAAGTCACACAGCTGACAATTGGAAGAGCCGGGATTCGAACCCATGACCTCTGACTCCAAAGCCCGGGCTTTTCCCACTGAGCCACACGGCTTCTCTAATGCTATCAATGGATAGCATTTCGAGCAGGAGTTAGGAAACTGGACCTTGATTGAAGTATGATGTCAGTCTTTCTCAGGCTGTCAGCCCAGAGCATTCAGGGTTTCATCAATGAGAGTCTTTGCAATCACTGTCTTTGCATAAAGGCCCTGCAAATTCAGGAGTCCACCTCCCAGGAGATTCTGTATGTAGCTTCCAAATTCCACACTTACAATGTGTCAGTCAGCAACACTGTGAACATTATGGTGAAAAGCATTGGTGCAATAGTTAACACTATTTGTGACAGCAAAGGGTGTCCTTAAACAGCTTTTATCCAGAACTCTGACTGCCGTTCCAACAGAGTGTGACCATATGATGATAACAAATTTGGAAAAGCTAAACTTGAGGAGGATGACTCCCAGGTCTTCATGATTTACAAAATCAAAAAAGCCTTTGCATGGTCAATGAAGACCATGTACAGGGCCTATTTTGAGAGAAAATAATTAAGGTCAGTCATGCAAACCATGAGAAGCAGCACAGCTGAGTGGCTAGAGCACAGGCCAGGGAGGTAGAAGGACGTGGGTTCTAATCCCGGCTCTGCCACTTGTGTGCTATGTGACCTTGGGCAAGTCATTTCACGTCTCTGCTTCAGTTACCTTATCTGTAAAATGGTGATGAAAACACAGTGCTGATGAAAACTGTGAGTCTCAAATGGGACAGGGACTGTGTCCAACCTAATTAGCTTGTGGCTTATATCCACCTCTGCATTCGGTACAGTGCCTGGCAGATAGTAAATTCTTAACAAATACCATGAAAAAATAAAAAAACCCTCATTTCTGCTGTAATGCAGAGATTACAAGTTTACAGAACTTTACAACAAAAAACATTCACATGACAGTTTATGTCCCAGGCCTGGTGCCATACCTGGGGTTTACCTATTTCATCCAACAGATTACATTTTCTCTAAATTGATCTAAATTTCCCTATAGTGCCCTATCCAAAACACTTAGAAAAATCACACATTATGGAGAAACAGAGTGCACTTGGGTTTATCTTGCTCTGACCTTTTGTCTTTAAAAAATTCTCATAACCTCACTTTGAAAATGACCCGTGTGACCAATTTAATCCCTGCCTCCCTAAGGAGAAACAATGATTGTTTGGTTATTAACTTTCTGGTGGAGAGATACTCTGAGGTTCAAGCGAGGGAGAGGCTATCAGCACTGTGTTGAACAGATCAGAACCTGACACTGCCCAGAATCCCTATAAATAGTGCTGGTGTGATTTTTTCTTGGAAATGGCTACTCTTTTTCTGGATTTGATCTGACTATTTTCTTTGCCCAGGGATAGAGGCAGGAAAATACATGAAAAAATTATGACTGGAATTAAATCAGTTGAGAAAAGATTTAAATCAGAGGGCTCTGATATTTCTTGGGAACTAAATCCATTTTGTAGCAAAGGAAAATCTGCAATGGCAAACTATTAGAGATACGTTTCTTGGGGAAAGTTATCAACTTCCTCTGAATAACCTGATTCTTGGAGGGATGCATTTTCTTTAACCACAATGATAATCTAATGCTCACAAATAGGAAACAATCCTATATTATATCGTAATTAGTAGACTTAAAAAAACCTTCTGAAGGCATCCTTCACTTTTTAAAGAACATAAAAATTTTCTTTAATATATGACATTTTTTATGCTCATTCTCTTTTGGAAAGATCCCATTGAGTAAGGAGAGTTGGAATTTCAAGTAGACCCTTTCCTTAACTCATAATGCCTAATCAGAATGGCAACCACTATAAAGGGTAAGTAATTATGTCTCTGCCTAGTTACAATTTTGTAGTAAAAGCTGTATGATTGTATACTGGTGTCCTGGAAAGTTTCCATAATAACTAGGCTCTTAGAGGTTTGTAAACATTCTTGAAATGGCAATCAAAATCTAAATTAAAGTTAAACCCATCAAAGTTTCTTCATGATGTATCCTCTCCGATTCATTTAAACACAAGAACAAATTTGACTTCAGTAAACTGAGAATTTGAGGAAGGAGGAAAAGCAAATCAGCTTCAATGAAGAGATTTTTGCAAGTTAAAGCCATATGTGTGATTTATAAATGGTCATTTTTTTAAAGGCTCAACTGAAATTTCCAGAGTGAACTTCAGAGTTTACAATAATACAACCTGTATGATCATCATCATTATCAGTGGTATTTATTGAGAGCTTACTATATATAGAGCACTATACTATGCGCTTGGGAGAGTACAATTCAACTGCGTTGGTAGACACTTTCCTTGACCACGATGAGCCTACAGTCTAGATGGGGAGACAGACAGTAGTATAAATAAATGATTCGTTATATATAATTTAAAGATATGTAAATATCTACAGGAGATAGATCCCTCTGGCTCTGCTCTCATAATGGAAATTGTGTTGAGAATTGAGAAGGGAGAATAGGGATGTAATATCACCGCCAGACTGCGTTCATCGAAATTAGAGATTGCATTCAGCACTTGTGTGGAATTCCTGTAACCAGGCCTCAAAATAGCAAGGAATCAGTGACAAGATGGTGTCAGGGCTGTATAGATGGCCTTCCCAGGATTCTTTGGGGCATAATCTCCACTCTTTTAAAATCACGCTTGAGGTGTTTACTATATACCTGAGGCTAGCCATCTAGAGATAACAGCATTGGGCTGAATGTCAGTAATAATGCTAATAATAATAGTAATAATAATAATGGCATTTATTAAGCACTTACTATGTGCAAAGCACTGTTCTTAGCGCTGGGGAGGATACAAGATGATCAGGTTGTCCCACGAGGGGCTCACAATTTTTAATCCCCATTTTACACATGAGGTAACTGAGGCACAGAGAAGTTAAATGATTTGCCCAGAGTCACACAGCTGACAAACAGTGAAACAGGGATTTGAACCCATGACCTCTGACTCCAAAGCCCCTGCCCGTTCCACTGAGCTACGCTGCTTCTCAGTAAACAGAGGTTCCATTCCCTGCTTCATCACTTGTCGCCTCGTGAACTTGGGAGAGTTAACTAACTTCTCTATGCCTGAATTTTCCCATCTGCAAAATGGAGATGAAATACCTGTCTTCCCTCCAGCTTGGACTGTGAGCCTTGTGTGGTACATGGACTGGGTCCCGTCCGATTGTCTCGCATCTACCCGAGGACTTGGAACATAGCAAATACTTAATAAATAATTATCATTTTTAAACATAGGTTTAAACCTGTTGAAAAATGAGAAACCAGAAAAAGTTAGAAGAGGAAATAGAGAGAAGAATCACATTCTAATCCTTTTGGAAGAGTAGGTGTTCACAGGGTGGGTAATAAGAATAATTGTTTTTAATATTATGTGTCAAGCACTGTTCTACGCTGGGGTAGATACAAGCTAATCAGGTTGGACACAGTTCCTGTTCTACATGGGGCTCACAGTCTTAATCCCCATTTTACAGGTAAGGTAGATGAGGTACAGGGAAGTTAAGAGACATACCCAAGGTTACACAGCAGACGAGTGGTGGAGGGAGGATTAGAACTCAGGTCCTTCTGACTCCCAGGCCCGTGCTCAATCCCCTAGGCCATGATTACTCCCATGGCCATCTTCTGTCCCCCTTACACCCAAGCATAAACACACACACACACGCACACTCACACACACACACATACACGCAGAAACCTTTTGTAGGTGCTGAACTCCCTATATTATCAGAACTGTGGGAATAGGTGAGAGAAAATTAATTTATTGCAACGTCGTTTTAATTCTATGTAATTGTTCAGTGACTCTGCAGGGTCGAAAGCTTTCTCCATTCAAAGTGAACATAAACTTCTCCCATCACTTTCCTGAAAGGGAAAACTTGGGCTTCTCTAACTTCCCTCTATATCCAAGCACAGATATCGAGCCAAATGTGATCAAATAGCAGTATCCAAATAGCAGTGAACGAGGTTGGCATGGTGTTTAGACTTTTGCCAGCAGCGTTCGGCAGCTCGAGCATGAGAGCGAAGGAGGCGGACAATGGCAGTAATCCAGGGCAGTGATCCAGGTACGAGAGCGGCGAAGGGAAAGGGGAGTGAGCGAGTCTAGCTGAATAGAAAGGGTAGAGTTTAGAGCAGTAATCTGATCATCAAGACTGGGTAAAGAGGATAGGGAGGCGAGGTGGGGTGTGAGGCCCTCAGAAAGGTGGATGGGGTCGAGAGAGCAGAGATCTCTATAAGGGAGTAATATGGATTTACAGGGGAAAGGAGTGTGAGTGAGGAGGCAGGTGAGAAGATTATGATCAGAGAGAGGGATTTCAGCGCTTGTACTTCCCAAGCGCTTAGTACAGTGCTCTGCACACAGTAAACGCTCAATAAATACGATTGAATGAATGAATGAGTGAATGAACCTAACTCCCTTGCTCCACTACCCTTTCATCGATCTCAAACCAATGATCCACAGCTCTGAATCACCCATAGTCCACTTCCTTTACTCCTGTGCATGAGCCACAGAGCACAGAGTCACAGAGCACTACTGGAGGAAATTTAGATATCAGGCCGACCTCATCCACCACAAGTTCATCCTTGTGTGTTTTAACTCTGCCTGGAAAAATAATTTCTTCTTCCTTATTGACCAGCATGCCCAATGCCCTCATCAGTCATTCCAGATGTTGAGCTCCCTCCTCCCCCTGCCCCCCCTACCCCTTGCCCCTAATGACCTGGCCACCTACTTTATTGAGAAAATTGTGAACTCTCTTAAATCTGTGAGCCTGTTGTGGGCAGGGATTGTCTCTATTTGTTGCTCAGTTGTACTTCCCAAGCTTTTAATTCAATACTTTGAACGCAGTAAGTGCTCAATAAATGATTGAATGGATGAATGAAAACTCCCCTGCCCTTCATCAGTCCCTCCCCGCTCCTGCCCCATATTAAACGTTCACGTCTTTCCCAGTGGTATTTCAAAAGAAGATCTCCTGCTTTTTTCATAATCCACCCCTCCACCTGCATATATGCCCCCATCCCTTTTTCATCTTATCAAAGCACTTGCCCCCTCCTTTCTTCCTTCTCTGACTGCTATCTTCAACTGTTCATTTTCCAATGACTTCTTCCCCACTGCTTTCCAGCATGCTTATTCATGTCTCCCATATCTTAAAAAACCCTCCCTTAACCCCGGATATCTGCTCCCTCCAGTTATCACCCCATCTCCCTCCTTCCATTCCTCTCCAAACTCCTTGAGTGAGTTGTATACGTCCACTGTCTCGAATTCCTCTTCTCTAATTCTCTCTTTGACCTCCTCAAATCTGGCTTCCCTCCCCTTCACCACCCACTCAAAGATCACAAATGATCTCCTCCTGGCCAAATCCAATAGCCTCTATCCCATCTTAATCCTCTTCTGTTTCTAAGCTACATTCGATAGTGTTGATCATCCCTTTCTCCTGAGCTTCACTGACACTATCCTCCTCTGATTCTCCTTCTACCCTCTCGAGTAGCTCATTCTCAGTCTGTTTTGTGGATGCTTCCTCTGCCTCCCACCCCCTACCTGTGTGGGTCCCTCAAGATTCATTCCCTTCTATCCTCCATTTACACCCACTCCCTTGGATAACTCATTCATTCCCATGGTTTCAACTACCACCTCTAGGTGGATGATTCCCGAATCTACATCCTTAGCCCCCATCTCTCTCCCTCTCTTCAGTCTCACATTTCCTCCTGTCTTCAAGATATCTCTACTTGGATGTCCTGCTATCACCTCAAGCAACACATCCAAAAGAGAATTATTAATCTTCCCACCCAAGCCCTGTCATACCCCTGACTTTAACATCACTGTAATAATAATAGTAATAATGGTATTCGGTAAGCACTTAATATGTGCCAAACACTGTTCTAAGCACTGGGGTAGATACAGCATAATCAGATTGTCCGACGTGGGACTCACAGTCTTAATTCCCATTTTCCAGATGAGGCAACCGAGACACTAAGAGGTTAAGTGGCTTCCCCAAGGTCAGAAAGCTGTAGGAAGCACCACCATTCTTCCTCTCTCACAAGGATGTCACTTTGGTGTTATCCTTGACTCCTCTTTCTCATTCCACATATTCAGCCTGTCATTTAATCCTGTCAGTTCAAACTTCACAACACTGCTAAAATGTGCTCTATCTTCTCCATCCAAACGGCTAACATGTTAAGCCAGGCACTTCCTTTTTCCCATCTTGATTACTGTATCAGCCTCCTTGTTGAACTTCCTGTCTCCTGCCTTTCCCCATTCCAGTTCAATCTTCACTCTCCTAACCGGATCATTTTTCTACAAAAATTCTAAGGCCGTGTTTCCCCACTCCTCAAGAACCCCTGGTAGCTGCACAACCCATCAAACAAAAACTCCTCTCCATTGGTTTCAAAGCACTCAATCGCCTTTTTCCCTTCTACTGCACCTCACCAACCTCCTAGTTAGAAACTTGAAACTCATCAACTCGACTTAGAACCACATTTTTTAAAATAGCATTTGTTAAGTGCTTACTATGTACCAAGCACTGTTCTCTGCACTGGGATAGATACAAGGTAATCAGGTTGCTCCACATGGGGCTCACAGTCTTAATCCTCAATTTACAGATGAGGTAACTGAGTCACAGATAAGTTAAGTGACTTGCAGAAATTTGAGCTGTTCTCTAAATGGTTCCAGCTGAAAACCATTACATTATATGATAATATTAATATTATTTAATATTAAATATTAAATAATATTAAATATTATTGAGGGGCAAAGTATTTTTTTCCTAATAGCATCAACAATATTCAGTTTGAGTTTATGAGACACAAAAAAGGCAAGGTGAATGCCCATGTTCTATACCCTCAAACTGTTTTATCTGTTGGAAATATCAGATGTCAGCAGTGCACAGGCATGGGAAAATCGTCAAGACTGATGCAATTTGAAAAGATGACAGAAAATTTCTTGCTGGATTTAACCTGCCAGCCGAGAAGAATTAACGCTTCAGGCAACCTCTGGCTCTTGCCCAACCTCTTCCTATTTTGGAGCTGCAAACCTCAGTAGGGAAAAAGTACAGGACACAAGAGAAATCATGCAGATTCATGGGAATACTACTACTACTACTAATAGTAATAATAAAGATAATAATAATAATAGGGACATACTGTGTGCCAAGTACCATACTAAATGCTTGGGAACATACAAGAAAATCACTTTGAATAAAGTCCCTGTTCCTCCCAGGAGAACCAGAAGAGGACAGTGTCAGTGAAGCCGAGATAGTGTAATGTTTCCAGGAGAAAGGGGTAGTTAACAGTAGGCGGGAGATCAGGAATTGAATTCCTATTTTAAAGAGGAAAGTGAGGCACAGAAAAGTTCATTGTCTTCCCTAAGGACACCCAGCATGAAATCCAGGATTATAACCCAGGGCCTCCAGCTCCCAGGCCCGTCCTCTTGCTTCTAGGCCACAATGCTTCTCTAAATTACCCTCCCTGACTGCCTCTATCTGTGAACACCGGATGTCATTTGGGGGTCCGACAAGCTGGTCTGAGATCAGTGCCATGGATTTTGTTCCCTCCCTTCCTTTCTTAAGCATCTTTAAATTCCCACCTCCTCTATGAAGTCATTTCTGAAAGTTGAGTCTAGCACAACTTTTTACCACCTTAAATTCCAGTTTCGTAAAAGCATTTACAGAAAACCCGGTAATAGATGTATTCCTTCATTCAATAATCTTACTTGCTCCATAGCTACCAAAATCTTATCTCAGAAGAACCCAATATAATTAAGTACTAGTCAGAAAGTAAACTCTCTTCAGTGAAACCACAGAAAACCTTCGGCCTCCAAGGAAATCGTTGACATATTAAACAATAATTTGCAATAGCAAAGGCAAGGGGCTTTTTTCAAATATGATGCAAGAAATGAAAGTTGCCCTAAATAAATAACTAC
The DNA here is from genome assembly GCF_015852505.1 of Tachyglossus aculeatus. Classification (NCBI taxonomy): domain Eukaryota; kingdom Metazoa; phylum Chordata; class Mammalia; order Monotremata; family Tachyglossidae; genus Tachyglossus; species Tachyglossus aculeatus. The sequence goes on along the minus strand of NW_024044843.1, from coordinate 1,301,771 downwards.
ATAATAATTTGGCACCCAGGTGCAAGAGGTGGTTAAATGGTTAATAAGATTTGGAGTATTGGTTGGTCAGGAAACAGTACCCTGGAGGGTTCTTCTAAAGAGTTATTTGTCTTCAGAAGTAACAGGCTCTAGTGATGAGAACAAGGGCCTGGGAGGTAGGACACCGGGTTCTAATTCCAACTCCGCCCCTTTCCTGTTTGAGATCCCAGGCAAGTAACTTAACTTCTCCTTGTTTCAGTTTCCTCATCTATAAAATAGTGGATTAAATATCTGTTCTACCCCAGCTCTTAGTAGAGGCCTTTGCCAATAGTAAGCAGTGAACAAATACCAAAGTTATCATTGTCCTATTACAAGCAGAGACCACTGGCACTATGTGAATTCGACAAACTCTAGAGAAAAACTTTAGAAAAGAAATGAAATTCTCTTAGGAGTGCCAGAAAGAGTTTCAGTTTGGGAATTGAAATTAGAGAACAATCTGTTCCCTATGTGCTTTCTGGTAAAAACTAATACAATCATTTCTTACATCAGAAAAATGTGGTTATCCTAGGGTGAAACTCTTCATCCAGGAAACATTCAGATGACTGGGCATTTCTGTCCTTCTGGCTGCTAAACTTAATTTTGACAATGACTGCTTCATCTCCCACTGAGGTTGGAGTTGATCTTTCCTTGAAGTACTTAAAGGCTTACTGGAAATCAATCCATCAGTGGGCCTAATTGAGCACTCAATCTGTGAAGAGAACTGTACAAAGCACTTGGGAGCATAGACTAGAGTAAGTAGACATGATCTCTGCCATCTAGAAGCTTACAAGCTAATTAGTTTAGAACAAAAAGATTGTCTCCTCTAGAGGACATAGACAAAACACTACTGGAGGAACTGTGTTGCTGGGCCCAAATTAAATCAAACAGTAACCACCATGGCTTCTTGATTTATTGCTCTAGAATGAGGATTGTGTATTTTGAAGTTTGAAAGATTTTCTAGCGAAGAAAAGGTGGCAGAAAATGGCCCTCCCAAACCAGGATAAGCATTACTTCACTAAAACCTTCAAGGAATGCCCAAGGCATCCCTAAGGAACAGAGGGAATATTTTTGATCTGACCTCTCATATTTAAACATTCCCAGCTTTAAAATATACCTCTATTTCCTCCTGGAAATTATTATATTTTCAGGTGCACACGGTGTAATTCATTCTCAGTGTGACATGCACTCATAAATTCAATCTCATCGTCAAAACTGTTGTCTTTGAATGGGATAGCTCTACATACTCAACTGAAACTGAAGATACACTAAGAGCTACAAGAACAAAGGGTGATGCTACAAAGGGTGATACTAAATCTAGATTTCTTTTAAGTGACTTTTATGGAGTAGTCAGTAAAAGGCAGTGTAATTTTAATAGAAAGGTTATCCAATAACTACTTTCATCTATTGCCTTGGTTCAGTTTTTCAGGGAAAGTGTCACTCCATAGGTAAGAAACTTCAAAATTGTATGGAGTGCTGCAACGGAATACAAATCTTTTGGAGTTGTTAAAGGTCAATTTTTTTTTCAAAATTGAACCTCCAGTGCTTAGCATCACCACTATTTTGACAAGTAAAATCAGTCTTCATCCTTACAAAGCATTAGCCCTGTCCAAAATGGAAGTCCAAGATTTTTAAATTATGTTATGCATATGCTAGCCATGCTTGGATTGAAGTAGGAATCTTATGCTTAAAAGGGCACACTATCTCTCCGGCTAGGGAACCACACACCACAGTCCAATTAAACTTCTTGTCTTAATTGATCGGCAGAGTAAACCTCCAAACTCGGAGAGGAATCCTTCTTTCCCCTTTATTGAGGTGAGTGGATAAGATAAAAAATTATGCACTATTGATGGTTCAACATGTTAGAGATTTTTGTTCGACTCCTTCTTGTGGTTGTAGTAGTAAACAGTTATTCTAATTTTTAACTTTATTTACGTTTTTATTGTTTTGGATCAGAAGTTAGTGAAAATCAAATCAAGTCACACAAATTTATTTCTGAGAAAATTGAGGGCAGATAGAAGAGTTAAAGCACAGCTAGCTGGTTAATGGAGCATATAGTTCACCCTTTTATTCATTCAATCATATTTATTAAGCACTTACTGTGTGCAGAGCACTGTACTAATCGCTTGGGGAAGTACAATAAAGCAATAAATAGTCACATTCCCTGCCCACAAATTTACAAGATTATTCTTTTTAAGTTTATTGTATAAGATATTTATTTTAATCTTCATAATATTGGTAATCTGAGCCATGTGTCAGAATATTTCCTCAATTCTCCATTTGAGTCTTAAAAAACACTGAGTTGCTTCATTGTTTCAGACTTTTGGTTAGATTTGGGAGGAGGCAGAGCAATTTCTAGCACATCTTTGTAAATTTACTTCTAAATAAATTTCTTAGTTAATATGGATCCATGGACAGTCACTTCATAGGGAGTACAGATCCATAACATTTATACCAATGGCTGTCTTCCCCTCTAGACTGTATGCCACTCTGAGTTAGGGAATGTGTCTGCCAGTTCTGTTATGTTGTACTCTCCCAAACACTTAGTACGGTGTTCCATACACAATAAGCACTCAATAAAACAAAATTGATTGTTTGATTCTATGTTTTCACTGAGCATTTAAACGTACTGGAAGATAACTCTGCTTCAGAATTCTTGCCATTACATGTGTTATTTAGTTTGGATATATTCTCCAACCCATTTTCTGCTTCATCCTTTAAACAGAGTTCATGAGCTCAGAAAATAAATGTGCAACTTCTACCCTTAACCATTTGAATTTAGGGACATTTTCAGTATGGAATTGTGCTAATTTGAATATGCATGTTTACACATATACATGCATTATGTGGGTATGACTGATAAAATTAATGAGGGACTATTAATTCCCCCCTAATTGAGTACATGAAAAGATTGTTCCTGGAAGCATTGGTGCATTTCCTATGTAGAGTGTGCCCTTATTTTAGTTTCACCCTCTGTACCCTGGTTTCCTTGAAACTTCCCCTCTTAAAGTCACCACATTTTTAATGTCTGCACAATCATATGATCTGTCCTCCTGCTTCCTCCCAGCTGGCCATCCTCAATTCCCTCTTTGCATTTTTGCTACACTGTATCTTTGAAATATTTCATTTTTTTACCTCAGTTTAGAGCTCCTACTGTCATTCCTTCTCAGATGTCCAACCAGCTCAAGGCATAAAGCATTCATCATTGCTTCAGTGCTGGAAAATTAACCAGGGAACCTGAAGAAAGGGACTGCTGGGTTATGTTAGGTCTATCTTTGTTTTCACACTCCAAAGGAGGCTAATAGCCTAGTTCTCACCCAGGCAACAAGGGAGAAAAAAGCCATACTCCAAAAATCCTACTCTCCCATAAAGTCCTTTAAGCTAATTAATCCCATCTCCTTTCATATGCATTTTATTGCAATACCTGTTATTTATGTCTATGGACTTGGATCTGTGATTTTTGGATATTTCATAATCACCTCACCTCAAACCCACAACACTTATGTACATATCTTTAAATTTTGTATTATAAATTATTTACTCATATTGATATCTGTCTCTCCTTCTAGACTGTAAGCTCATTATACACAGAGTATGTGTCCACTGATTCTGTTGTAGTCTCCCAAGTGATTAGTAGAGTGCTCTGCAAATAATAAGTGCTTGATAAATCCCATTGATTGGTTGATTTTGTTTGCTCTTCTATTGAGGATCAGTGCACGATGCTTTGTCCTGACTTGCATTCTTTGACATTGCTATTTCTAGAGATGAAACTTACAAGACAAAATCACACCACCGTGACAGAGTTTGTTCTGATGGGATTCTCCAACGCTCCCAAACTGCAGACTTTTCTTTTTGCAACATTCTTAGTCATTTACATGATGATCATGATGGGAAATAGCTTAATCATTTTAATAACCAAAACTGATCAAGCTCTCCATACCCCTACGTATTTCTTACTTAGGAATTTGTCCTTCTTAGAAGTGGGTTACACTTCTGTGACTCTCCCCAGAATGCTGGTGAACCTTTGGACACAAAGTACAATGATTCCTTCTTCAGCCTGTGCTGCCCAGAAGTATTTCTTTCTTATGTTTGGAACCACGGAGTGCTTCCTCCTGTCTGTGATGGCATATGATCGTTATGTGGCCATCTGTAACCCCCTACAGTATTCAATCATCATGGATGACAAGGCATATCTCCAGATGGCAGCTGGTTCCTGGATCGGTGGCATTCCAGTCCAGATAGGGCAGACGTATCAGATATTCTCCCAGCCCTTCAATGATTCCAACAAGCTGAACCATTTTTTCTGTGATATTTTTTCACCAATATTTCAACTGGCCTGTCGGAACTCTATGGAACAGCTATGAATGAACTCTCAGTCTATGCTGTATCTCTGCTCTTTGGAACAGCCCCATTTCTCTTAATACTCGTGTCCTATGTAAAAATCACCTCCACCATCCTGAAGTTACCTTCAGCCACGGGGAAGCACAAAGCCTTCTCCACCTGTTCTTCCCGCCTCATAGTTATCACCTTGTTCTTTGGATCTGCTTTCATCACATATCTAAGGCCCAAGTCAAGGCACTCAGCAGATGCGGATAAATTTCTGTCTCTGTTCTACACCATTGTAACACCAATGTTTAACCCCATTATATACAGTCTGAGAAACAAGGAGGTGACTGTTGCCCTGAAAAAGTTTCTGTCACAGTTATTCTAATATCACTTAAACTAGAAAGCTGTTTTCCTATTGGATCATCATGCTTGGATTCCAAGAAACTCTATTCCTGGTCCCTAGAAATCCACCTTCTGGTTACTTCAAAAACCGAGAGAGAATACAGGTATGCCTTCGGTATTCACTGTTTTTCATCCAGGGTGACACTGTTTCAAAATAGGAATCTTTGCCTATTTCACATGGTCAGACATCCAGTATGTGGGACTTGCTTTTACTTCTATTTGCTCCTCAATTAAATTCATTCTTTCAATCGTATTTGTTGAACACTTAATTTGTGCAGAGCACTGTACTAAGAGCTTGGGAAAGTACAATACAGTAATGAAGAGAGACAATCCCTGCCCACAAGGAGCTCACAGTCTTGGAGGCAGGGTGGGGAGACAGACATCAATACAAGTAAACAGAAATTAAATGTAATGATTAATTGACTAAGGAGCCTAAGAGTAAATAAGTACTAAACTACACTGAGTGTGGCTCAAATTGACTTCTCATAGTTTACACAACTTTCTTTTTACTTTCATTCATTCAATCATATTTCATTCATTCATTCAATCATATTTATTGAGCGCTTACTGTGTGCAGAGCACTGTACTAAACACTTGGAAAGTACAATTCGAACAACAAATAGAGACAATCCTTATTCAACAACGGGCTCACAGTCTAGAAGTGGGGAGATGGGCAACAAAGAAAAACAAACAAGTTAACAAGCCTCAAAAGCATCACTATAAATAAATTGAATTATAGGTATAAACACATAATAAAATGAATGGAATAATGAATATGTACATATTTACACTCCTGATTTAATCCCATGAACCAAATATCATCATCATCATCAATCGTATTTATTGAGTGCTTACTGTATGCAGAGCACTGTACTAAGCACTTGGGAAGTACAAGTTGGCAACATATAGAGACAGTCCCTACCCAATAGTGGGCTCACAGTCTAAAAAGGGGGAGACAGAGAATAAAACCAAACATCCTAACAAAATAAAATAAATAGACTAGATATGTACAAGTAAAATAAATAAATAAATAGAGTAATAAACATGTACAAACATATATACATATATACAGGTGCTGTGGGGAAGGGAAGGAGGTATGATTATGTGATTGTCAAGTCTGCTTAGGGCAGATATAATTTCTTAAAGGTTTTTTTTCAGAATAAAAATCAATTTGGGATCTGAATCCTCACAAATATTTCAAGCACCAAGTGGATGGTTGCAGGAGTTGAACCTTGTAAACAGAACTAAAGTTTCTAGAGTCTTAAACCAATAGTTTAGATCTACCTGAACAGCTACAGTCCCAAATTCCCAGGCCAATGATCCAAAGTTAGGGAGAGGGGGAGAAAAAGGTAGGAAAGAAAATCTGGGTCAGAGGGAAAGTGATAAGTGGACTGGTTTTGGTGTTAGTTGAGATTTCTACCTTGAATTTTTTATCATCTAATTTTTTGACAACCTAATTTTATTTTCTGTTCTTTTGATGGCTTGTTAAACCTCTCCATACCAGAATTAGAACTACAGCTAATTGATTTAGTTAGCAAATCCACTGGGAATAAATTACCATATTACATGGATATTATGGATATTAAGTATTGAGAAGCAGCGTGGTTCAGTGGAAAGAGCCCGGGCTTTGGAGTCAGAGGTCGTGGGTTCAAATCCCGGCTCTGCCACTTGTCAGCTGTGTGACTTTGGGCAAGTCACTTGACTTCTCTGTGCCTCCGTTACCTCATCTGGAAAATGGGGATTAAATGTGAGCCCACCGTGGGACAACCTAATCACCTTGTAACCTCCCCAGCGCTTAGAACAGTGCTTTGTACATAGTAAGTGCTTAATAAATGCCATTAAAATAAAATAAAAGATACTCATTTAGTGTATGTCAAAGCATAAGCAAAACCTAAGGAGGCACTGTACCATTTTACATTTTTTAGTAACAGCCTTTTAAATGTGATGTTCAGTTCATTTAGCCTATTGGATAGAGCATGGGCATGGAAGTCAGAAGGACCTAGGTTCTAATCCTGACTCTGCCACTTGTCTGCTGTGTGACCTCGGGCAAGTCACATCATTTCCCTGGGCCTCAGTTACCCCATCTGTAAAAATAAGGATTTAAGACTGTGAGCCCTATGTGGGACAGAGACTGTGTCTAACCTGATTAGACTGAATCTATGCCAGCGCTTAGAACAGTGTTTGACACATAGTAAGAGTTTAACAGAAATCATCATCATTACTATCATTATCATCATTATTATTAGCATTGGAAAATATTATATGGAACATGTCCTTAATGTTACTACCAAAAAGCATCTATTGTCTTACAGAAGCATTCCTATATCTCCTAAAAATTATGACAAAAACATCATTTTTATAGGATCAGGTATGCTAAATGTTTTGAAGCACGCTTAGCAGGCAGTTTATTTTCTGTCTTATGCTGTTGACCCATCTCCGACAGCATACCGACTCCATAGACACATGATAATAATAATAATAATGGTGTTTGTTAAGCACTTATTATGTGCAAAGCACTGTTCTAAGCACTGGAGGGGCACACAGTAAGCGCTCAATAATCATGATTGAATAAATACAAGGTGACCAGGTAGTCCCATTTGGGGCTCACAGTCTTAATCCCCATTTTACAGATGAGGCAACTGAGACACAGAGAAGTTAAGTGACTTGTCCAAAGTCACACAGGTGACAGGTGGTGGAGCTGGGATTAGGACCCATGATCTCTGACTCCCAAGGCCGTGCTCTTTCCACTCTGCCATGCTGCTTCACTCCCAGAACGCCCCAACTCCATCTGCAATCATTCTGGTAGTATATCCATATAATTTCCTTGGTAAAAATATGGAAGTGGTTTACCATTGCCTCCTTCCTTGAATCGTCACCCTAAACTCTCTCCATGCTGTTGCTGACCAGCACAGGTGAGGTTTGACTTGCAGAAGATTGCCTTCCATTCACTAGCCACTGCCCAAGCTAGAAATGGAAGGGGTATGCCTCTGCTTGACTCTCCCTTCCATAGCCAAGACTAGTAGAGTACTGGAAACTCTCCAAATGCAATACTGAGAGGGGACACAGTTCATTATCTAGACCAATTTCTAGAGTCATGTCTCTAAACCATTTCATTACATAAAGAGGGCTCACTGGTGTGCCTGCCAATGTTTTGTAAGCCTCTCTTGGATTCCAACACATTGAACTAGATTCTCCTCTATTTTGAATAGCAATGACATCCAGCTCAGTTACATTGCCCAGGGCAGAACCTTTTGATTTTGTTTGCTTTCTTCATAGTATTTGTTACGTGCTTATTATTTGCCAGGCAACCTACTAAGCACAGGGGTAAATACAAGCTAATCAGTTTGGACATAATCCATATCCCACTTGGGGCTTATAGTCTTTATTCCTACATTTCAGATGAGGTAACAAATATAGAGAAATGGCTTTAATAATAATAATGATAATAATAACATTGGTATTTGTTAAGTGCTTAAAATGAGCCAGCCACTATACTAAGTGCTGGGGTGGATACAAGGAAATCATGTTGGACAGTCAGTCCTATGTGGGGCTCACAGTATCAATCCCCATTTTTAAGGTAAGATAACTGAGTCCAGTGAAGCGACTTTCCCAAGGTCACATGGCAGACAAGTGGGTGAGCCAGGATTAGAACCCATGATCTTCTGACTTTCAGGCCTGTGCTGTATCCACTAAGCCATGCTGACTTGCCGAAGGTCACAAAACAGACATGTGACAGAGCCAAGATTAGGACACCAGCCCTCTGACTCTGAGGCCTTTGCTCTTTTCATTAGGCTATGCTACTTCTCTGAAGTTGTAAACTCTTTCAGGTGTTGCATCCCACCTCATTCCAATGAGCCACCTTAAACTCTGGGAGAATCAAGGTATCAAACAATTCTAAGTTCTCAAAACATTTACTTGTGTTTGAGAGTTTTGAAGATTGTACATATGGGAAAGGAGAAATGTGAAAATTGAATAATGTTTAGTCCTTATCCTCTTTTATATATCTCCCTGGGCCCATTTGATTGGCTTCTCTTCTTTAAATTTGCCTCCTGTAGTTTTATGTCACCACGAAGTTTAGCCTATTTCTCCTTTCTCCGAGGTTCTCCCTAAATAGGTAGAATTATAATTTGAAGATCTACCTATGTAATTCGTACAGACCTAAGAAAGCCCTGTACCCACTATAAATCCCTCCCTGACCCTCAGCTCCACAGCCATTATGTACATATCCGTAATAATTTATTCATTTATTTATATTAGTGTCTGTCTCCCCCCCTAGATTGTAAGCTCACTGTGGACTGGGACTATAGCTACAAACTCTTTTATATTGTTATATGAGACTCTCCCAAGCATTCAGTACAGTGCTCTGCACACAGTGAATTTTCAATAAATACTACTGATTACCAGCACAATTAATATTAATGATGAATAAATTATTATAAATAAAGAGTTGTAATAACGACATATTGGAGGCCCAAGCAGTTATCTTAGTAAGAAATACACGATCACTGTTATCACACCCATCTTCTAATCACTTGATATTCTGAGCAATCACAAAGTTTTTTTAGGTTACTTTCAGAATGCAATTGATGTGCTTGGACAAGCCTCATCTTACTGGACTGAGAGGTGAGATTGGAGATGTGCTTCATTCATTTATTCATTCATTCAGTCAGTCAGTCAGATTTATTAAGCACTTACTGTGTGCAGAGCAGTGTACTAAGAGCTTATAGAGCTTATATTAAGCACCAAGCAATGTGAAATGATGTTCAATGCATACTAACCACAGGCAGAAGAGTCAAGAGTCAAGCTGCTCTGGTCCTCACCTGTAGAATGCAGAGCTTTGCCCTTTTAGAGAAGTAGGGGTGTGAGCTGTGCTGAGCCCAAGGAAGACTGAAAACAGTGAAAGCAGTCTGAACCACAACAAGTGACAAGAGCAACAGCAGAAGCCCAAGTCCACAGGAAACCACATGGTCTAATGGAAAGAGCCTACGTCTGGTAGTCAGAGGATCTTGGTTCTAATCCTGTGCAGCCACTCGTCTGCTGTGTGGCCTTGGGCAAGTCACTTAACTTCTCTGTGCCTCAGTTACCTCATCTGTAAAATGGGGGTTCAATAATCTTCCCTCTGACATTGCCTGAGATCCCCATGTGCAATGACTCTCAATCCAAGCATTCTATTCCTAAGTATCAACCTTTGACTGTTTCATTTTGCAGATGAAATACATATAGAGCATGGGCCTAGGAGTCAGTGGTCATTGCTCTACCACTTTTCTGCTGTGTGACCTTGGGCATGACACTTCATTTCTCTGTGCCTTAATTCCCTCATCAATACAATGGACTGTGCCTGATCTGATTATCTTCTATCTACCCTACTGTTATGTGCAGTGCCTGGCACGTAATAAGTGGCTAAATATCACTTTCACTATAATTCTTATTATTAATCTCGATTATATTTATGGAGTGATTAATGTGTGCAAAGCACAGTTTTGGGAGAGTACAATTTAACAGAGGTGGCAGTCAAGTTCCCTAACTATAAGGAGCTTACAGTTTAAGTGATTTGGCCAATATGAATATGGCATCTAAAATCCTCATCATTAATACTTATCAACTGCACTGCTTTAAGTATTGCTTCACTGGGGAAGGTTTCATGGAGTTATTTCAGACGACCTCTATGGATACTAATTATGGTACTCATTCAGTGTATGTCAAAGCGTAAGCAAAGCCTAGGAGGGCACTGAAGTAGACCAAATCATCACCACCACTGCTATTTATTGAGCACTTACTGTGTGCAGACCGCTGTGCTAACCATATGGGAAAGTTGGTAGATACATTCCCTGCCCACAGCGAACATACAGAGTAGAGGGGGAGACAGGCGTTAATAAAAATCAGACACTAATCCTTTTCAAACATGAGACTCAAATAAACACCTGCTGTTACAATTAACATCAATCACTGGTATTTATTCAGTCCTCACTATGTGCAGAGCGCTGTGATAAGTGCTTGGAAGAGTACAATACAACAGACTTAGCAGAAAGGTTCCCTGCCCAGAGTGAGTTTACAACTTTCACCCATGTTCCCGGGAATGTATGGATAAATACTGACAACGAACTTGTGTGGCAGTATCTTAAATATTCCAGAGTGATTTGCATAAATCTTGGGAAAGATGAAGTGAATGACTGCTCCAGGGGTGTGTAAAACCATTCCAATGAACCAAGATAACTTGGTTCATTGATACGTAAGTTACATGACTTTTATTGATGAACCTAATGACAGAAACCTTGAATTGCATGTAAAAAGTATATGAAATGCATTGACTTAATAATAAAGAATTAAGAATATTTCTGTTTTCAATGACTCCCAATACAAGCATTCTATTCCTAAGTATCAGTCTTGGACTGTTCCATTTTGCAGATGAAATACATATAGAACATGGGCCTGGGAGTCAGAGGTCATGGCTCTACCACTTTTCTGCTGTGTGACCTTGGGCAATACACTTCATTTCTCTGTGCCTCAGTTCCCTCATCAATACAATGGAGATTAAACCTGTGAGCTCTATTTGGAACAAGGGACTGTGTCCAACCCAATTATCTTGTATCTACCTCTGCACATAGAACACTGATTGGCACATAGTGAGTAATTATCAAATACCATAATTTTATTATTATTATGTTGATGGGAAATCATAACAACGTTATGTAATTTATTCTCATGGGAGTTTTCCAGTGTTCCCAGACTGCAGAGCCATCTTTTTGGGTTATTCCTGGTCATTAACATGACTATTACTGGAAGGAATAAAACCAAGGCCAAGCAAACACTCCACATTCCCCTATACCTTTCCCCTAGAAATCTGTTACCCACAGTTACTCTCCCAGAATGCTGGTGGACCTTTGGACACAGGACAGACTATTGCTTTCCCTGTTTGTGCATCTCTGCTGTATACTTTGATTTTTCTAGGAGCAACAGAATGTGTCCTCCTGATAATGATGGTATATTATTTTTATGGCATTTTTAAGCATTTACTATTTGCCAAGCACTGTACTAAGCATAGGTGTAACTGCAAACTAATCAGGTCAGACCCAATTAATTTCCCACATTGGGCTAATAGTTTTCATCATCATCTTTTTCATTTATTCTTTCATTCAATCATATTTATGGAGCACTCACTTTTGTGCAGAGCACTGTATTAAGCACTTGGAAATTGCAATTCAGCATCAAATAGAGACAATCCCTCCCCAAGAACGGGTTCCAGATGTGAGAACTGAGACACCAAGAAGTGAAATACCCAGCCCAAATTCACACAAGCCGACAGGTTGTAGAGTTGGGATTAGAACCTAGGTCCTTCAGACTCCCAGGCCCACACTCCCTCCACTAGGCCATGGGAATGCTCTTGTTATGTGGCTATATGTAACCCCTTGCATTACCCACCTATCATGAGCTACAAAGTGGGTGTCCAGCTGGTGGCTGCTACAAGAAAGGGCCCTTCCAGGCCAGATAGAGAAAATATATTGAGTCTCTACACAGCCCTTTGTGATTTGGATAAAATTAGCCATTATTTCTGTGACTTGCATCAGTACTGAAGTTGTGCTTCTGCCGTAAGATGTGACTACGCTGATTGTAATGGTTCTTTTCCTCTTAATACTTCTGTAATATGCCGAAATCATCTCTCCTTCTTTCAGGCCACAAAGCCTGCACCATCTGCTCCTCCCAGCACATTGTCACCCCCTTGATCTTTGAATCTGTTATCCTCATGTATTCTCTGGCCGAGGCAAGTCACTGAGGTAATATGGACAAGCTGCTCTCCTTCTTCTCTACTGGTATGCTTAACCCACTGATACTCAGACTGAAAAAAGCAGGAGGGGACCACAGCTCTTAAACTAATTCATCAACAAGTGGATTCCTAATCCAAGACCCCAAGCCAATGAATAATTTTCATTATAGGTAGCAGCATATCGAAGGTCAAAGGGCATGGGTCTGGGAGTCAAAGAATCTGGGTTCTAATCTCAGTTCTGCACATTTAATTACTGTGACCTTCTCTGTGCTTTTGCAAAATAGGGATTCAACACCTGCTCTCCCTCCTCTGACTGTGACGACCATGTGAGTCTTGATTATTTGTTCAAGCTTCTTCTTTAAGTGTGCTACTTTCCTCTAATCCCTCTTGAATTTCTAACTGTTGTTCATGAAACACCTTCTAAAGGGTCAAGTTTACCTTCAATTCTATTTTAATTTACCAAATGATAACCCCACCCAAAACATGATATGCACAACCTAGTCTATATAAATTAAATTGAGAAGCAGTGTGACCTAGTGTATAAACCATGGGTCTGGGAGTCA